>NC_061514.1:90328202-90499861 GCF_022539505.1 Lolium rigidum | reverse complement strand
GGATCGAAAAAAAAGGCAAGTGACCAAATTTGAGGTGCCAAAAAAAACTCCAAGAAAAGAAAGTTTATAGTACATAGAGGATGACATGTGGGTCCCATTTAGCAGCAGCGGTATCACCGTTTGAGAGGCGGCAGGGGATCGAAAGAAAAAGGTAAGTGACCAAATATGAGGTGCCAAAAATAATTCAAGAAAAGAAAGTTTTATAGTACATAGAGGATGACATGCGGGTCCCATTTAGCGGCAGCGGTATCACCGTTTGAGAGGCGGCGGGGATCGAAAGAAAAAGGTAAGTGACCAAATATGAGGTGCCAAAAATAATTCAAGAAAAGAAAGTTTTATAGTACATAGAGGATGACATGCGGGTCCCGGTTAGCGGCAGCGGTATCACCGTTTGAGAGGCGGCGGGGATCGAAAGAAAAAGGCAAGTGACCAAATTTGAGGTGCCAAAAAAAACTCCAAGAAAAGAAAGTTGATTGCACATAGAGGATGACATGCGGGTCCCATTTAGCGACGGCGGTCTCAACGTTTCCAAGGCGGCAAGGGATCAAAAGAAAAAGGAAGTAGCCAGAAATCGGGGGTCAAAAAAATCCAAGAATAGAAAGAATTTTGGTTCATAGAGGATGACATGCGGGACCCATGATCCTGCATCGTAAACGGCTCGATCGGAGAACGTTGAACGAGATGGCGCGATCGAGAAAAAAAACAATGCCGGAGAGGCTGCCATCCGGGCCCTACATCCCTCGGCGGTGCGGATTTGCGTTGACTCGGCCGGCGAACCCGAGAATTCGCGATGCACCACGTCCCGGGCCACCATACGCGACGTTTTGGCCGCTTTCGTCGGGCTAGGTGGCCTCAAAAACGAGAAAAAAAAAGTTTTGACATGCACCACGGAGGGACCAAAATCGTCGGCCATGGTACACCAGCAACCACGGCGCGACTTCAACTTCGTCGGCCATGGCAACTTTTCTTGTAGTGACACGCTCAGACATGACATGATGTTCTGCCTTTTCTATCTTTTTCCTCCTACAGTCCCACCAAGACATCGCCCTGTATGAGATCCTTCCCACCGCCGCCCTATATGAGATCCTGCCCACCGCCGCCCTGCACGACGTGTTGAGCGACGGGTGGCTGACGGTGACCTTGTACTCGTCGTGCGCGACCTCCGCCCCACGGAGGTGACGTGTTTAAACCAACCAAAAAATGACACGTTCCTGACAACAACATAAAATACACAAACGGACGTTAGTGGCTGTTAGCCCATCCAACGGTGACGAGCGAGTGCACACGTACCCCCCTGATCACCAAATCCACTCTCCCTTCTTGTTATTCAATAAGCCATGTGTGTTCTAATATTTCTGAAAAGTTTGAGTTTTCAAACCACATAAAAACAAATTCAAATTTGAATTTGAATTGGAGAAATAAAGTTTAGAAAAAGAAGAAAAAAGGGGAGAAACCCCTCTCTCTCTCCCCTGGGCCGCAGCCTCTCTCCTACTCTCCCTGGCCGAACGGCCCAGGCCGGCCCAAGCAGCCCAACTCACTCCGTAGGGGGTTTTCTGCAAAACGCCATCGTCTCCCCCGCTGTTCCAAGCAAGTGGTGGTAGCGCCACGGCCACCCGATGGCCGGCCGCGCCAAGATCGCCGCCGCTGCCCCTGGCGGCTATAACTAGCCCCGCCACCGCGCCGCCCGAACCCTAGCCCCCACTTTCCCCCTATCACGCGCTCTCCCGTGGCCCAGAAACCCTAACCCTAGCCTACCTCTGACCGGCGGGACACCGTCGATTCCGGTGCCGGCGAGCGTCCCCGGCCATCGCCGACCTCACCAACGCGTCAAGGGTGAGTCCCTGTTCAGATATTCAGATTTTTCCTAGGGATTGATCATGCGAACCGCTTATTAGAACATCCAACATTAACAGTGGTAACGCTAGGGAAGGTTGGAATCTGAGTTCTTGGTTGATAATTTTGGCAGTTTACTTCTGTTATAATTTATAACATATATGCATTGTTCCTTATGCAAGAGATTAACACTTAGAACCCTGCCATAGAAATGCCATTCACGCTTTACTATGTTTCTGCCTATTTGATATGCTTGTCTTGGAGCAACTGCGAAGGTGATTTGAACCTGACATCTGGTCATTCTTAATGCCAGTTTATTTTATGTGGAAAACCTTGGCATTATAGTTATATTCATTCCCTACTCTAAATCTGAATATCTGAAATTCTTATCTCATGGAAAGCAACATCTAGTTGGTTTTAATCTGATATCTGGTAAATATTAGCTTATTCATTTGGTAGCTCAAGTTTTTGTTATTTGAAACCAGCTGCCTTAGTCTTAAATATGATATCTAAACACAGATTAAGGACAATGGAGCAGGAGGATTAGCATTTCACCTAATGGCTGAGCCTAAAATGACAGGTATGTTGACCACGACTAGTGCATGCAAGAGAAGGACCTGCAGCGAGCCAGTATGTGCTGAGTAGATGTATCATATCTTATCTTGTGCTTATTTCTGCGACATGCTGTTATCTGATCTCTACATTGCATAGTACATGTTTTAATAGTTCATTATTGTAACTATGTTTGCAATATTACCAGAATGCAGTTGTAATGAAGCAGTCATCATTACAAGATAGGCGCCAAAAAAGATCTGTAGCGAGCCCGTGCAACATTATGATGTAAGTCTGTGCTTAGTACAAGTTCCATACATTGTCTTGTGCTTATTTATGCAACTTGTTAATATCTTATATCTACATTTCATAATACATGTTTGAATAGTTCACTGTTGTAACTATGTTTGCAATATTACTAGAATGCAGCTGTAATGAAGCAGTCCTTAGTAGAAGATAGAGGGCAAAAAAGGTTCCGTAGTGAGCCTATGCAACGATATAATGTAAGTATGTGCTTAGTACTTGTGATTATCTCATATCGACAATGCTTAATACATGTTTGCATAGTTCATCATTTAACTCTTTTTGCATTATTATCATAATGCAGTTGTAATGAAGCAATCTTCATCAGAAGAGAGGCCCACAAAAAGTTCTGACCTTTCTTCTGATACATCCTCCCATAGCCGTCAACCTAGACCATTCCTTTAATCAAATAGTAAATATCTCAAGGTTGTACTATATGAAAGATATGGTGTTGCTGCTCTAAGATCTGTAGCTGATATGTTGAAAAAGAGTACACAAGATTCAATCAAGGCGATTGCCAAATATCAGCGTGTTATTGATTATGCTAATAGAAGTCCTCCATGATTATATGTAATTTTTTTTATTTCGGCACATTAATTGCCTTGTAATTTTCCTAATTATTTTATTTGTGTACATAATTGTGTATATCATTGGTATCAGATTTTAGGCCCATGAAATTTAATGGGCCTTCTCATAAACCTAACTTGGCCAGATGTAATATCCCATGATTTGGGGTTACAAAAAGAGAGGAAACAAATGTGTGCATTGCATTCATGCATAGAAAATCCGGGAAATTTTCGCGCTTCCAAGTAAAACATGTCACAGTATCTGAAGTTTCACTTACCTTGATGAAACTGAAGTAGATCATCAAGCCAAGTGCTATAAACCTCAATGTGACCTTTTCTAAAACCTTGTTTTGGGTAGAGATGATTTGATCTAAGGGGTTAGATCCAATGGAACTAAAACCAACACAATAACATATTAAACAAGGATCAATTGTTTGATCTTATAAAAGATCATAATATGGTATTTCTTGCCATAACATATGAACATCTATTCAATTGGAAATCAGGTAACAATAAAATGGAGAAACTATTCTTAACTTATCTTTTCCATGTCGATCTTAAACAAATAAATAGTCCTACCTTGAACCTCATGGTATTTCTTGAACCAAAATTTTGAATTTAACACCAACACAAGCTTATCATTAAACCCTAGAGATGGGAGAGGTCTATACCCATCAAAGAGATAAGAAACAAACTCTAAATTATTAACACTTAAAAGTTGAGCAACTACCTTGGGGTACAATTGAATTCACTTTAAAACTAATTACCAAATATGGTAAAGCACAAGGACCTAAGTGCATAAAAGCCACACATTCTTATTAATAATAACTTATTAAATATGTGGAATATTACAAAACTAAATTCGTTTACATTACGAATTATAGATCAAACTATTTGAATAAAATAAACTATGAGTATTTTGAAACTCATATGATCATGCCTTGGTGAAATCAAACATCACCATTCAAATTTGGGGTATAATCCTTGTCTTTGACATTTTGATCTCAATTACAATACAAATACAATCACATATGATATAGTGACTCACCCACAAGCATAAAATCATTCACAAGATATTTAGTAACAAAAGCCACTTGGCTATCCAAAAACAAATCACGTGAGAGGATAATACCCATGCCACATAAGATGAAAATATCTACCTAGCTTGAATCCTAAGCTATGCCACCTCATGCTTAAAGGATTGCTATCGATGAGAGCATGACAACATAGCACCTTACTCATCAAATCAAAACAAGAGTCACCCACCTATGTGTCAAGATACTAGAGCTTGATCAAGCCTATAAAAGGGAGCCTCCCACTTCATCCATTTCATCATATTGCACCATGATGCAAGAAAACCAACACATTGAGCCACTCCATAAAATATTTAGGATCAAGATGAAGAAGCGAGGAGGTGGAGGCATGCCACAAGAGGCAGGTTTATCAGAATTCCTGAAGAACAAGCTACAGAAGATAGCAAGGTAGAATTCTTAGGAATACCACGTATTTAGATAATCACATCATCATTCCTTGAGTAGAACCCTAGATTATAATCCAAGTCCTTGTGGAGTGAGAGGGGTAATTGGTATAACCATATCCAAATACTTCTAGTAATACCTTAGGAAGCTAAACCTTTGATCATTATAAATTGAGTAATGATCATAAACCCTAAGAACTTGAGGTAGAAGATATTAATAACAAGTTGATAATGTCTAATATATGATCATGCTTTGGAGATATAGAGTTACCAATTAAATCTTAGTATGTTAGGCAGTTATCATCCATCACATAAAATCATAGGGAGAATGTTATCAACCCAAGACCATTTCTCATACCATGAGTAGGGAAGTAATAACATGGTACCAAGAATTTACCTAGTTAATTAGCTATGCCAATCTTATAAGTATTTAGATACAAGCACTCGATCAATAGTGTTATGGTACCCATTCATATCTATAACCTAGGTCTATCTCTCAATATTAGTTTGTGCATCACTTGGATGATCACAACTATAAACCTAGTCCACATTTGAGTTTCAAAACATGTGCCATTAGGTGAATATAATTAGAACCCTAAAATTGCTCACTAGTTAAATCTTATGCTTCACTTATCAAACATAAGAACACCTAGTGCTAAATCCTATAGTTAGAACCATGTGTGGTTATCAACCACTTATTCTCATAAACCAAAATCAAACCTTGATGGGAACAATACCTACCTTAGGTACTTTCAAAGATCAAGATTGTAATAACCTTTAAAAGGGGTTATAATAGAAATTATAAAACCCTAGCAAATAAGTGCTCACATAACATCATATGTATGTGACCAACTTCTCATATATAAAGTCAAGTCCTAATGATAACTTCTAAAACATTTGGAGTAGGAATAATCAACTCTAATTATTCAACAGGGAGTTATATTACAAATGAAAAAGGAAATTTAAATGAATACATAAAGTTATGCCTAGTTGAAAATTGCAATACAGCTCATCTATATTAAATGTTTGTTCTGAACAACAAAACAATGTAGTGATCATTGTTATTAATTCCTAATTAAATAGATAGAAACATTTGTAGACAGAATTGAATTCAAATTTGAATTCAAAAGGTGAAATTTAAAAACAGAAAAGAAAAATAGAAAAGAAAAAGAAAAGAAAAGGGCTTAACTGGCTCACCTGGTCGTAGCAGCCCACCACAATAGCCCAGCAAGCAGCCCAGCCCAGCCTGTGTACCGCTTCGTGCGAATAAGAGCGAGGAGAGCGTCGTCTCCGTCTTCGCCACCGTCGGCGCATGGGAGAACGCCACGGCGACGACGAGCTCCACGTCCCGGCCGCCATTGTGGACCGCGCGACCGTCGACGACCAACCTCGACCCTATAAATACTCGGCCGAAGCCTTCCTCGCTCATGTTCTTCTTTTTCCCCGAAATTCTCAAACCCTAGCTCGCCAGCCGATTCTTCTCGCCATCGATTGGAGCACCCTCGAGCCGCGCCGTGAAGCCCTGGAGCTCCGCCTTGTCTCCAGCTACCTCTTCGTGGAGGCGCGCTTGCCGGGAAGCCCTAAGCCCGACGAATCGAGCCATTATTTCTCCGCCGGCCACCATCAGACGCAGCCGTTCACCATCGATGTAGGCCACCGCGAGCCTCGCCGACACGCCCGTCATACTCGCGGTGAGCTCCTCTACCGCATGGCATGCTCGCCTTGCTTCCTAACCCGCCGTAGCGTCGTCGCGTCGTTCACGCGTGTCTGCCGCCGCTGTTTGTGCTCGCCGGAGCTACTCCAGTGACCAATAGGAGGGGGCGCCGCCACTCTTAGGCTCAGCATAGCACCGCCTCCAACCAATAACTCAACACAGACGCGAGAGCGCCAAATCGCCGGCGCCAACCTCGCCTGGCCGCCGGTCGGCCACTCGAGCGCCACCTCGGCGATTTTGACCTCGTTCAAAGGTCGCGTGGCGGCTGATGTGTCTCCGACCCACTGGTCAGTGGCTATGTGGGTAGTTTAACCCGGTACATTTAGTATTTTCGTTCCAGAAAATATTGAAACTTTGCAGATAAATAGAAAATTCATTTTAACTTAGAAAAATATATATAAGATATCAAAATTCTTATAAAAGTAAACTCTATCCAATAAAAATTTAAAATCAATTTTTTATTTTTAATAAATATTTAATTATTTAAAACTTGTTCATTAAGTCTTCTCTTTTTATTCTAAATTCAAATCAAATTCAATAATTAATCAAACTTTTCTAAAATAAACAAAAACCAGTAATAAAAAAGGAAAACATTAAAACCAATTTTCCTTTACTATTAACTTATTAAATCCTTATTAAAAGGATTTAAACCCTAATTAATAATTGTCTTAATTATTAATTCTTTAAAAATAATAAAATGCCAAGTCCAATATTATTTTCATTTCAAAGTTATAAATAACTTCAACTCCATAATCAAATTATTACCTTAAGAGTTGTATCACAAATATGAAACCCTAGTTCTATTATGAATAAAGTTATAACCTCATAATTCTATGAGGAAACCTAAAACCCTAATTCAATCAGAAACCTAGCTCCACTATTTCATGTGAACCCTAATTTGTTTCTAAACCTAAAACCTAGGTTATAACATGTAATCATGATACTTTATGTACATTCATAGCTCCACAATTAGCAACCAAATGCATGTCTATGTCCACATAAAATATAGGAGTCCTATTACTAATAAGTTGATATTCTATATTCTCATCCAAATAAAACCAAATGATCAAATAGGATAAAGAAAGTGTAAACCCTAGTTTTTATTACCAAAGCCATCATCCTTAATGATCTCTATTTAGCATCACACCATTGTGATGAAACCCTAATAGCAACCATACCTAATATTTTGCCTTTACATGCTTATAGCCACTAAACCCTACTAGTGTTAGATACTTATGAACCATCATATCTAGAACTATTCCTTACTTAATGGATCCAATAGCAAACACTAGAAAACCTCAACCTTAATTGAAATACTTCTTAATAATTAAGTAATATGTTCTTCAAAAGTTATTCTTTTGAAGTAAATAAGGAGTAGCCATCAACCCTACTTAATAGGATCTATAAACCCTAGCCAGCTATCACCAGCAAGGTATACCAACCTTGATAGCACCCATGTATAATGATTTGCTTAATATGTGCTTCACTAAAACCATATAAGCTCTAGATGCTGATGAATCCAACTTTGTTGTGATCCATCTAATTCTTAATCTACTTGGAACCATAGTAGACCATAGAACCCCACAACCATAATTATCATACTTGTTCTTCATTAAAGAACAGGTTCTTCAAAAGTTATTCTTTTGAAGTATATGATAAGTAATCATTAACCATGCCATCTAGTACTAAACCAACAACTTTTCATTACATGTTAGGATTATATCAAATCTTATTGTTGTGTGCTAGTAATGTTATTGTTATGATATATTGCACTACTTGTTTATGATACCAAGTAATCAACCCTTAATAAGAACCTTGTTTGTGAATCACTCTAAAAGTGCAACACACCTTGAACTAATCATTACAACTCACTAATCCTAAATCATCGGGGTTAGGTCACACTTAGAGCGATTGCATCTCATACTTATGCATTATTGCATCCTTGCCAATCTTTTAAACATCGTCCTTACCGGACAATGATGCTATTACAGAATTTGGAGTTATTGCGTATCGAAGACCTTGCCTGCATAATCTTGCAGTCAAGAAAGGCAAGTTCATCGCTTGCTCATGTCATTTGAGTATTTTTACCAAATTACTTGCAAAGTACTATACTTATCACTCTTGCATGAAAAGCAAAATGCTACTTTCATAACTACGAATATGACTATGTGGTGGGAAATGGAACCATGGTATGAGTATGGTGGAGGTTCCATTGCAATGGGTTTGTATCCATCTAGGATTAACAACAAATGTCGTCCAGTGATTCTTGTGCCGTAAGACTCGTGTTAACCATAAGATCTGGAGTGGGACGGAGTAGTCAATTGTGTTTCTTCTCTCGTACATCAACGGATGTGCTTACCGTAGTCACTTGAATCCCGAGGGCCAAGCGGAGTGGTTGGGTAGCCCTAAGTCCCCACAGTAATGCGGTCTATGACGAGTTGCAACGATCGGCGAAGGAATCAGGTCGAGAACCTGAATGTTGTCGAGGTCGGAAGGTATCCAAAGGGGTAGGTGATGGCGCGTAGTCGACACGTCCGTTGGGAACCCCAAGAGGAAGGTGTGATGCGCACAGCAGTAAGTTTTCCCTCAGTAAGAAACCAAGGTTATCGAACTGGTAGGAGTCAAGGAAGCACGTGAAGGTTGTTGGTGGCGGAGTGTAGTGCGGCGCAACACCAGGGATTCCGGCGCCAACGTGGAACCTGCACAACACAGTCAAAGTACTTTGCCCCAACGTAACAGTGAGGTTGTCAATCTCACCGGCTTGCTGTAAACAAAGGATTAGATGTATAGTGTGGATGATGATGTTTGTTTGCGAAGAACAGTAAAGAACAATTGCAGTAGATTGTATTTCAGATGTAAAGATATGGACCGGGGTCCACAGTTCACTAGTGGTGTCTCTCCCATAAGATAAACAGATGTTGGGTGAACAAATTACAGTTGGGCAATTGACAAATAAAGAAGGCATAACAATGCACATACATATATCATGATGAGTACTATGAGATTTAATCGGGGCATTACGACAAAGTACATAGACCGCTATCCAGCATGCATCTATGCCTAAAAAGTCCACCTTCGAGGTTATCATCCGAACCCCTTCCGGTATTAAGTTGCAAACAACGGACAATTGCATTAAGTATGGTGCGTAATGTAATCAACACAAATATCCTTAGACAAAGCATCGATGTTTTATCCCTAGTGGCAACAACACATCCACAACCTTAGAACTTTCTCGTCACTCGTCCCGCATTCAATGGAGGCATGAACCCACTATCGAGCATAAATACTCCCTCTTGCAGTCACAAGTATCAACTTGGCCGAGCCTCTACTAGCAACGGAGAGCATGCAAGAACATAAACAACATATATGATAGATTGATAATCAACTTGACATAGTATTCAATATTCATCGGATCCCAACAAACACAACATGTAGCATTACAAATAGATGATCTTGATCATGATAGACAGCTCACAAGATCTAACATGATAGCACAATGAGGAGAAAACAACCATCTAGCTACTACTATGGACCCATAGTCCAGGGGTGAACTACTCACACATCGATCCGGAGGCGATCATGGCGATGAAGAGCCCTCCGGGAGATGATTCCCCTCTCCGGCAGGGTGCCGGAGGCGATCTCCTGAATCCCCGAGATGGGATTGGCGACGGCGGCGTCTCCGGAAGGTTTTCCGTATCGTGGCTCTCGGTGCTCGGGGTATTCGCGACGAAGGCTTTAAGTAGGCGGAAGGGCAGAGTCGGAGGAGGCACGGGGGCCCCACACGCTAGGGCCGCGCGGCCAGGGCCTGGGCCGCGCTGCCCTAGTGTGGCGTCGCCCCGTGGCCCCACTTCGTTTCTCCCTCGTTCTTCTGGAAGCTTCGTGGAAAAATAGGACCCTGGGCGTTGATTTCGTCCAATTCCGATAATATTTCCTTACTAGGATTTCTGAGACCAAAAACAGCAGAAAACAACAACTGACTCTTCGGCATCTCGTCAATAGGTTAGTGCCGGAAAATGCATAATAATGACATATAATGTGTATAAAACATGTGAGTATCATCATAAAAGTAGCATGGAACATAAGAAATTATAGATACGTTTAAGACGTATCAAGCATCCCCAAGCTTAGTTCCTACTCGCCCTCGAGTAGGTAAACGATAACAAAGATAATTTCTGAAGTGACATGCTATCATAATATTGATCATACTATTGTAAAGCATATGAGATGAATGCAGCGATTCGAAGCAATGGTGAAGATAATGAGTAAACAAATGAATCATATAGCAAAGACTTTTCATGAATAATACTTTCAAGACAAGCATCAATAAGACTTGCATAAGAGTTACTCATAAAGCAATAGATTCAAAGTAAAGGCATTGAAGCAACACAAAGGAAGATATATGTTTCAGCGAGTTGCTTTCAACTTCAACATATTTATCTCATGGATAATTGTCAACACAAAGTAATATAACAAGTGCAATAGGTAAACATGTAAGAATCAATGCACACAATTGATACAAGTGTTTGCTTCTAAGATGGAGAGAATAGGTAAACTGACTGAACAATAAAGTAAAAGATAGGCCCTTCGCAGAGGGAAGCATGGATTACTATATTTGTGCTAGAGCTTTTCATTTTGAAAACAAGAAACAATTTTGTCAACGGTAGTAATAAAGCATATGCGTTATGTATAAGACATCCTATAAGTTGCAAGCCTCATGCATAGTATACCAATAGTGCTCGCACCTTGTCCTAATTAGCTTGGATTAACATGGATTATCATTGCATAGCATATGTTTCAACCAAGTGTAACAAAGGGGTACCTCTATGCCGCCTGTACAAAGGTCTAAGGAGAAAGTTCGCATCGGATTTCTCGCTTTTGATTATTCTCAACTTAGACATCCATACCGGGACAACATAGACAACAGATAATGGACTCCTCTATAATGCATAAGCATTCAACAACGATTAAAATTCTCATAAGAGATTGAGGATTAATTGTCCAAGCTGAAACTTCCACCATGGATGATGGCTTTAGTTAGCGGCCCAATGTTCTTCTCTAACAATATGCATACTCAAACCATTTGATCATGAAAATCGCCCTTACTTCAGACAAGACGAACATGCATAGCAACTCACATGATATTCAACAAAGGTAAAAGTTGATGGCGTCCCCAGAAGCATGGTTACCGCTCAACAAGCAACTTTTTAAGAAATAAGACACATAAGTACATATTCTTCACCACAATAGTTTTTAGGGATTTCTATTTTTGTGCCCTCGGGTCCTTAGTTGTGCTCAGTTTTCCCCAGCTCCTTAGTTTTTCCTCAGTTTTACCCTAGCCTTTGTCTGAAACCCGCAGAAGGAGCAGAAGCAGCTCGGACGGCAGGATTCCGTTAAGTTGACCGTTCCGTGCTGACGAGTGGGGTCGTGTCGTTTGTGGGGCCGCGTCGTGTGGGGCTGGTAGGAAGGAACCGCGTGGGACATGATGCGACCATGTTTGTGTGGCCGTAGCGTGTGTGGCCGTAGCGTGTGGGGCCGTAGTGTGTGGAGCCGTGTGGGTCCGGGACGTGGGCACGAGTGGTTTCTGTCTCTTTCGCCCAGATTAGCAGTTTTCAATGTACCTTTTTCCTCTCTCTCGCTCGATCTCATTCATATTTGATAGCCCAAATTGGTAGCAAATCTAGAGCAGCTTCTCCTTCTGTTTTTTAACGACATTCATTTCTTTATGCCTTCATTTTTACCCAATCAGGTAGGAAATCTAGGGCACAAATCCAGAAAAAATATAGGATAAGCTGCATACAGCAGCCAACATAGCATAGATATGTTCACGACAGATCCAACAGTAGTACCGATAGAACCCTACAACATAAGCTACATTTTACATGAATTTAAGCTGCTCTACGGATAGAGCGAGTCACATACGAAGAGTGCGATAGGCATGTTCAACGCCTCCGGGTTGCGCCCGTGACTCGCCTGGAGGTTGCGCGAGTGAATCCCAAGTGCTTTGTGTTTGGCCATGAACGCATGCACGTTCACCGTCGTTCCAACTCTAGCACCGCATCTGCCAATGGATTCAGCATGGTTCACCAGGCAGTTGAAGTCGGTGGCGCGGAGCTTCCTGTTGCAGAAGGGGCACTTGTAAATGCCTCGAGCAAAGGGTCCATCGTAATGGCCGGACTGCAGCCTCCTGAGGACGTGACGAGTCTTGGTGTGGAAGGACTCGTCGTCGCTCGTCGACGTCGCTGCTCTCGCACCTGTCACGTAGCACCAAAGATCGTGCAAAAAACACGGAGTCAATTGCAACGATGATGGAATAGAGAGTGAACAAAGATCACGCATGATAATATGGGCTCGAAAAAAGAGGTAGCCTCGGTTACATTGGACACACTTATATCCGAGATTTGAGTCAGCAAACCACATATCATGCACAACAAATTTGTACACACCAATTGTTTATCGACCAAACCCTGAATCAATTTGTGCCCAAATATTCATCATCATCGGCACAAATCTTAAACAAAAGCAAATCACAAATGGATTGAACTAGGGAACAAACGCACCCTAATAACGCTAGATCTAACACAAATGGATTGAACTAGGAACAGACGAACCCTAATAACGCTAGATCTAACACAAAAGGATTGAAATGGGATAAGAACAAGGGAGCAAAGGGTTACCTCCGGCTCGTCGTCGACGATGCTGGTGTCGTAGGGGTTCTCCGGCGCGACGTACGGCACTGGTTCGTACGGGTCCCCAGCGACGGGGGCCTAGACGGTGGCGGCGGCCGATGCGCCGGCGGGCGATGCGCCGGCCGCTACGTTGGAAGCAGCGACGGGGGCCCGGACGGGGCAGCGGCCGATGCGCCGGCGGGCTGATGCTCCGACAATGGGCATCTCATTCTTCTCCATCGCCGGCGGTTTTCTTCGGGTTTTTTCTTCGGTTGTGGAGAAGATGATGGGACAGGAGAGGCGGTTGCAGTGAGAAAGTGCGTCGAGGGAGAGGAAAAGGGCTCTATAAAGACGAAGGTGGCGTGTACCGCAACACGCGTCCTCTATGCACGGCTGCAGCGTGCACCGCGACACAAGTCTAACCCTGGGACGTTAGGTGTACTCAGTTGACGTTAGGTGTACTCAGTTATAACCTCGGGCCTTATACAGAAATTTTATATGTACTCAGTTTTCCCCTCGAGCACTTAGACTGGCAAGTGCAATATACTCAGTTTTACCCTCAAGTAGCTAGTCAACAGAGAGTCAACAAATGAGATTAACATATCTAATTGAGTCATTTCATGCGCAAAAAAAATCAAAAAAATAAAAACATAGTGGCACCTACTCATGGAGTCTTCCTACGCAATCTGCCACCAAGAAAAACCTTAACAAACATATATAAATCAAGTTTTACCACAAATTTCCACTTCTCAGAATCACTAGTGTAGCTATGAAGATGCATGGTTTTCCACTCAAACCCCTTTGCAAAACATCTTCCCAAAAAACATAGTTTGTCTAAATGATGCCATAATTGTCACACTCATGTATATTTGAATTGCAAATAATTTGATGTAGCCCAATATGAATTATATTGTAGAAAACACGCATTTTTAATTTTGTAATTCTTTTTGTTTGAATCCCTTATGCTGTGTTTGGTTGCGTAGAAACTGGGCTCGGAATTGGAATTGGGGCCAAATGAGCAAATTCAGCCGTTTGGTTTGCGCTCGGAATTGGAGCGTGGAAACTGGGCTCAATTCCGAGCCCCCCACCCGCGCGTGTAACCGTTCGCTCCAATCTTTCCGAGGTCGGGACCTCGAAAACGCTCAGAATCTCCTCCCTCGCTCGCGTACCCCTTCGTCCCCCTTCGTCCCGCGACAGAAAAGCGAGCGAGCTCGCTCGGGCCGCCGCCACCGCAAGTTGCTGCAGCCGGCAACCGGCGCCAGTACGACCTCCCGTCCTTGGCGCCTCTCCTCCCTGGCCTCCCTCCCCTCCCTGGCCTCCCTCCACGCCCTCCCCTCCCTGGTCTAACCCTAGATCGCGGGCAGACCAGAATGGCGGCGGGAGAGTCAACGCCGGCGGCGCCTCTCTACCCCCTCCGAGCCTCTGTGTTGCGTCGTCCTTTCCCCATATCCGCCCTCCTCTGAGCGTCTCCGATGACGGCGACCTCTCCCCAGCCTCTCCGTGGCGTCATCTTCACCGGCTCCGGCGGCGGCGCTAAGGGGAACGGCGGCCTCACCGGCGGTGGCGATAAGGGGAACGGCGGCCTCACCAGCGGCGACGGTAGGGGGCATGGCGGTCGATGGTGGTATGGGGAACGGCGGCCTCACCGGCTCCCTGCCTCGATCTCCAAATCGTGGAGGCTGTGAAGTGCTTTTTTTTTTATTCTTTGATTTCTTTTTTACCTAAACAAACCCAGAAAATTATTATGTGTGTGCTAGGTGTAGACATAAACTCAACATGAAAACACAAATTTAAATTGTCAAATTTAACAAAACATCAAATTCCATACTTTGTACATCCAAACAGGATTTGGAATTGGATACACCCTTTTGATTTCAACAGCAATTTCCATGCACATCCAAACAACAGAATCGAATTAGAAGCCAATTCATTTCCATCTTGGATTTAGAATCTTAGTCCAATTCAATTCCATGCCAACTTTCTATGCAACCAAACACAGCATTAGTCTATTTACTATTTATGTGCCCTTGGATTTTTAGTACTACTCAGTTTTGCCCTCAAGTTCTGTCACAAATGCTCTCAGAAGCCCAAACTTATCCTGATTGGTTGATCCGTTGTCACACGGATCGACTCCACGAACCGTTGATCAACTGATCTAACGGGCAGTATACCCCTCCCCGTCTCTTCGTGGCCACTCCTCTCTTTCTCTCTTCGTGGCCACCCCTCTCTCTCTCTGTCGGTGGATGCATTATTGTCACCCCTCTAACAATTATCAACTATCTTTCGCTTTCCTTTTTCTTTTAGGGGATATAGTTTTGGCATATAGTTTCGGTAATTTGAAACGGCCCAAAAGTGGTATAATTTCGGTATAAACATGAGGCATACATATTTGCGGATTTCGGTGAATGCATTATTGTCACCGCTCTAACAATTATCAACCATCTTCCGCTTTCCTTTTTCTTTTAGGGGATATAGTTTTGGCATATAGTTTCGGTAATTTGAAACGGCCAAAAAGTGGTATAATTTCGGTATAAACATGAGGCATACATATTTGCGGATTTCGGTGAATGCATTATTGTCACCCATCTAACAATTATCAACCATCTTTCGCTTTCCTTTTTCGTTTAGGGGATATAGTTGTGGCATATAGTTTCGGTAATTTGAAACGGCCCAAAAGTGGTATAATTTCGGTATAAACATGAGGCATACATATTTGCGGATTTCGGTGAAATGCATTATTGTCACCCCTCTAACAATTATCAACTATCTTTCGCTTTCCTTTTTCTTTTAGGGGATCCCATATAGTTTTGGCGTTTTAGTAATTTGAAACGGCCCAAAAGTGGTATAATTATCAACTTTTTTAGCATTCCAATATAGTTGGTAATTTCGGTGAATGCACACACTAACTATGAAAACAACTACAAGTACATGTAACTGAATAATGAATTTGTAACAAGGTATCCCTTGTAACAACTTCTAGCGCCCGGTGAGCAATGATAAGAATCCGATCGCAATTATACAACAAAAAAACAACCAGCCATCAGATTAGCTTGCTTCTTCAACTCGATCAGCTGCCTTAACTGCTTGTTCATTTTCTTCAGTTCTCCCTTCACTTCCTCCGAGTCCTACATTGGGAGCATTAGGCATAATCGGAACGACTCCTCTCTCCGCCGCCTTCTCTACAGCAAGTCCCCCCCTCCCAAATTGCGCTCCCCAATAGCGCCAATTGATTCCTGCAATTGAAGCCTCCGAACATACACATCGATCCACTCGAAATGCCTGCATATCTTCAGGATCTGAAAACAACAACGGGAACCCTAAATCCCAAATTCGAGGGAATAGCAAGAAAATCAAGAGAAAACAGAGAAATTGGAGCGAGATCTAACCTTATCCCCCTCTCTATATGGCAAGCTCTCGCATTTAAGGAACTCACGTCCACGGTTGCCATTCTCGTCCGTCTTACAGATCGACCGCTCCAGAGGCTCCTGGCGTGGGCAGTCAGGGCATCTTGTCAAAGGCACGGGTCCATACTGCGGCCATGAAGAACGGGAGGTCGAAGAGAAACTAGACATCACCCGCCTGCCGGAGAAGGGCTGCCGCTGGCGGAGAAGAAGAACAATGGGGCGCGGGGAAAGAAAGGGGAAGCAATGGCACGGGCACGGGCTGGCTCGGGCTCCCATTTTGCAACGGTCACCTGGGTAAGCTGTGGGTCCCACGATGATCTGGATAAGTGAAGACGTGTCCACTGCGGGGCACCAACAGCGGCCCCACTTGCCAGCACCAACCAACGTCAACTAAACGGGATTCCTTCCGTCCGAGCTCCTTCTGCGGGTTTCAGACAAGGTCTTGGGGAAAACTGAGGAAAAACTAAGGGGCTGGGGAAAACTGAGCACAACTAAGGAGCGAGGGGCACGAAAATAGAAATCCCTAGTTTTTAAGGCTATTTTCCCATGAGCCATATATTGCAGAGACAAAGGAATAGAATTTTTTAAAGGTAGCACTCAAGTAATTTACTATGGAATGACGGAGAAATACCAAGTAGTAGGTAGGTATGGTGGACACAAATGGCGTAGTTCTTGGCTCAAGGATTTGGATGCACGAGAAGAATTCCTCTCAATACAAGGCTAGGCTAGCAAGGTTGTTTGAAGCAAACTCAAGTACAAAACGGTGCAGCAAGACTCACATATGAACATATTGTAAGTATTATAAGACTTTACATCGTCTACTTGTTGTTCAAACACCTTAACCAGAAAATATCTAGGCTCTAGCTAGAGACCAATCATGCAAACCAAATTTTAACAAGCTCTATGTAGTTCTTCATTAATGGGTGCAAAGTACATGATGCAAGAACTTAAACATGATCTATATGAGCACAACAATTGCCAAGTATCAAATTATTCAAGACATTATACCAATTACCACATGCGGCATTTTCCGTTTCCAACCATATAACAATGAATGAAGTAGTTCAACTTTCGCAATGAACATTAAGAATAAAGCTAAGAACATATGTGTTCATACGAAACAGCGGAGCGTGTCTCTCTCCCAAACAAAGAATGCAAGGATCCGATTTTATTCAAACAAAAACAAATACAAAAACAAACAGACGCTCCAAGCAAAGCACATAAGATGTGACGGAATAAAAATATAGTTTCACTAGAGGTGACCTGATAGGTTGTCGATGAAGAAGGGATGCCTTGGGCATCCCCAAGCTTAGATGCTTGAGTCTTCTTAAAATATGCGAGGGATGAACCACGGGGCATCCCCAAGCTTAGACCTTTCACTCTTCTTGATCATATTGTATTATCCTCCTCTCTTGACCCTTGAAAACTTCCTCCACACCAAACTCAAAACAATCTCATTAGAGGGTTAGTGCATAATTGAAAATTCATATATTCAGAGGTGACATAATCATTCTTAACACTTCTGGACATTGCACAAAGCTACTGAAAGTTAATGGAACAAAGAAATCCATCAAACATAGCAAAACAGGCAATGCGAAATAAAAGCAGAATCTGTCAAAACAGAACAGTCCGTAAAGACGAATTTTTTAGAGGCACCAGACTTGCTCAGATGAAAATGCCCAAATTGAATGAAAGTTGCGTACATATCTGAGAATCACGCACGTAAATTGGCAGATTTTTCTAAATTTTCTACAGCAGGGGCGGCTCAATTTCGTGACAGACAAGAAATCTGTTCCTGTGCAAGTAATCCAAATCTAGTATTGACTTTACTATCAAAGACTTTACTTGGCACAACAATGCAATAAAATAAAGATAAGGAGAGGTTGCTACAGTAGTAACAACTTCCAAGACTCAAATATAAAACAAAGTGCGAAGTAAAATAATGGGTTGTCTCCCATAAGCGCTTTTCTTTAACGCCTTTCAGCTAGGCGCAGAAAGTGTGAATCAAGTATTATCGAGAGATGAAGCATCAACATCAATAGGTATCTTAGATGCCCCCCCATCCGTAGTGGTGCTAAGGGCTTTGTCAATTTTAAGCCTATAATAATTTTTTGGCTTAGGCACTTTAGAGACATACATAAACTTTTGCTCCTTACCCACATAAGCTTTCTCCTTAAACTTAAGAGAAGAAAAAGTTGAACCAAAGGTTCCCATAGCTTCTTCAAGTTCACTAATCCTATGGGTTCGATTATCATGAGTAGCACAAGTTTCTAAAACAGCAATTCTCGCATTAATTCCACCTAGAGATTTATCAAGTTTATCAGTGCTATTAAGTAATATTCCCAATTTAGTCTCAATACTTGGAAGATCTTTCTCTATGGCCTCCAACTTTTTCATGACATCTTCAAGAGAGATTTTAATTTTAGCTTCATTAACAGGTGGTATTCCAACTAGACTCTCAATAATGCAACTAGCTTCTAAAGCAGGAGTTCCTAGGAAATTACCTCCCGCAAGAGTATCAAGAACATACCTATTCCAGCTAGAGATACCAACATAAAAGTTCCTAAGTAGTATAATAGTGGAGTGTTTCTTAATGCACCTATGATGAGAATCACTAATTCTATACCAAGCATCTTTAAAACTTTCTCCCCCTTGTTGCTTAAATGAACGAACTTCAACTTCAGGATTACTCATTTTTAGCAGTAGTAAATAAAGCAAACTAAATAATGTAAATGCAAGTAACTAATTTTTTTGTGTTTTTAATATGGAGAGCAACACAGTAAATAAAGTAAAGCTAGCAACTAATTTTTTGTGTTTTTGATATAAGAGCAAACAAAGCAGTAAATAAAGTAAAGTAAATCAAGACAAAAACAAAGTAAAGAGATTGGATGTGGGAGACTCCCCTTGCAGCGTGTCTTGATCTCCCCGGCAACGGCGCCAGAAAATAGTTGCTGGCGTGTAGTTGACGTGGGAGTTAGAAATCTTTATGGTGTAACTTTTCTTCAGAGCCCCGGCAACGGCGCCAGAAAACAGTCTTGATGGCGCGTAGTCGACACGTCCGTTGGGAACCCCAAGAGGAAGGTGTGATGCGCACAGCAGTAAGTTTTCCCTCAGTAAGAAACCAAGGTTATCGAACCGAGTGGGAGTCAAGGAAGCACGTGAAGGTTGTTGGTGGCGGAGTGTAGTGCGGCGCAACACCGGGGATTCCCGCGCCAACGTGGAACCTGCACAACACAATCAAAGTACTTTGCCCCAACGTAACGGTGAGGTTGTCAATCTCACCGACTTGCTCTGTAAACAAAGGATTAGATGTATAGTGTGGATGATGATGTTTGTTTGCGAAGAACGAGTAAAGAACAATTGCGGTAGATTGTATTTCAGATGTAAAGATATGGACCGGGGTCCACAGTTCACTAGTGGTGTCTCTCCCATAAGATAAACAGATGTTGGGTGAACAAATTACGGTTGGGCAATTGACAAATAAAGAAGGCATAACAATGCACATACATATATCATGATGAGTACTATGAGATTTAATCGGGGCATTACGACAAAGTACATAGACCGCTATCCAGACATGCATCTATGCCTAAAAAGTCCACCTTCGAGGTTATCATCCGAACCCCTTCCAGTATTAAGTTGCAAACAACAGACAATTGCATTAAGTATGGTGCGTAATGTAATCAACACAAATATCCTTAGACAAAGCATCGATGTTTTATCCCTAGTGGCAACAAGCACATCCACAACCTTAGAACTTTCATCGCATCGTCCCGGATTCAATGGAGGCATGAACCCACTATCGAGCATAAATACTCCCTCTTGGAGTCACAAGTATCAACTTGGCCAGAGCCTCTACTAGCAACGGAGAGCATGCAAGAACATAAACAACATATATGATAGATTGATAATCAACTTGACATAGTATTCAATATTCATCGGATCCCAACAAACACGACATGTAGCATTACAAATAGATGATCTTGATCATGATAGGCAGCTCACAAGATCTAACATGATAGCACAATGAGGAGAAGACAACCATCTAGCTACTACTATGGACCCATAGTCCAGGGGTGAACTACTCACACATCGATCCGGAGGCGATCATGGCGATGAAGAGCCCTCCAGGAGATGATTCCCCTCTCCGGCAGGGTGCCGGAGGCGATCTCCTGAATCCCCCGAGATGGGATTGGCGGCGGCGGCGTCTCTGGAAGGTTTTCCGTATCGTGGCTCTCGGTACTGGGGTATTCGCGACGAAGGCTTTAAGTAGGCGGAAGGGCAGAGTCGGAGGAGGCACGGGGGCCCCACACGCTAGGGCCGCGTGGCCAGGGCCTGGGCCGCGCCGCCCTAGTGTGGCGTCGCCCCGTGGCCCCACTTCGTTTCTCCCTCGGTCTTCTAGAAGCTTCGTGGAAAAATAGGACCCTGGGCGTTGATTTCGTCCAATTCCGAGAATATTTCCTTACTAGGATTTTTGAAACCAAAAACAGCAGAAAACAGCAACTAGCTCTTCGGCATCTCGTGAATAGGTTAGTGCCGGAAAATGCATAATAATGACATATAATGTGTATAAAACATGTGAGTATCATCATAAAAGTAGCATGGAACATTAGAAATTATAGATACGTTTGAGACGTATCAGTAGGCTGACCAGCGAGGACCCAAGGTCAGAATTGCAACAGAGGGTGGGTGTGCGAGGTCGCGAAGGAATACAATTTGACTAGGACCTTATACCGGGCCTCGGACCACGGAAGTGTGGACCGGTTGCGCGCCGGTTGGCACCAAGGTTAAGATCTCTTATGGGTAAAGCAACACACCTCTGCAGAGTGTATCAAATCGTGACTTGTCACTCCCTCGTTCCGGGTTATGGAAGCTGCGAACGCGGCCGGAAAGGAACTCCATGAAGTTCTAGACACCCGGTGAAGGCCGACGGACATAGCTCTTTAGAATAAAAACAACCTTTTGAAGAAATGATTACAAAAACTGCATTTCCTTGGACTTTCTGGTCCATGGTTGTAGCTAGTGCATTAAACACCTCTTTCCTATAATGAACTTGTTGAATACGCTCGTACTCATCCCACCTTAAATCCCCGCTTAGATATGAAGGCATCGAAGGAGCATCTACGAGTGCAACTCGAAGGCCGAGGAATCAACAACTACTTCAAGGGACATGACTATGTCGAAGAGTCAAATACCACATCCAACATGGAGAAAACCTAGATTAGCGATAGAAGGGAACTAGCTCCCTAATCCTAGCTCCTATTTGGCTAGAATCTAGTCATAACCTCTATAGTTAGTCAAATCCTCTATAGATAGAGTTAATGACAAGATTAGACTACGAGTCGTTCTTCCGGAGTTTATTTGCGGCTTTACCTCATTGTAAAGTAGGAGGCTATGCTGATCTTTTGTAAAGAGTTTGTATTGTAATTCTATAGACATGCCTTGGACCCGCATATGTTTAATTTGTACCACTCCGAGCGATATAATACTAGTGGAACGGTGTTTCATTTGTGTTATGTCAGACTTGCATACTACACCATGCAGTGGTATGTTGGGTCACCACACCGGCCCGGATTGCAAGTTGACTAGTCAAACGTCCATTGCCCTACTACTTACGGGCCGGCACACTTACTGTAGTGTAGGAACCACTTTTATTTTGGGCCGACCCATTTACTTATTGGGCCAGCCCACTTGCTTTAAGGTGGACCCCACTTACTAACTGGGCCGACCCGATAATAGAAAGTGGGCCCCATGTGCTTATTGGGCCAGCACATTTGCTTTCAGGTGGACCCCACTTACTAACCGGGCCGGCCCGATAACAAGAAAGAGGGCCCCACTTTTATTTTGGGCTGGCCCACTGGCTTATTGGGCCAGCCCAGTTGCTTTAAGGTGGACCCCACTTACTAACTAGGCCGACCCGATAACAGGAAAGTGGGCCACACATGCTTATTGGGCCGGCTGCTGGCGTGTAGTTGACACGTCCGTTGGGAACCCCAAGAGGAAGGTGTGATGAGCACAACAGTAAGTTTCCCTCAGTAAGAAACCAAGGTTATCGAACCAGTAGGAGTCAAGGAAGCACGTGAAGGTTGTTGGTGGCGGAGTGTAGTGCGGCGCAACACCAGGGATTCCGGCGCCAACGTGGAACCTGCACAACACAATCAAAGTACTTTGCCCCAACGTAACAGTGAGGTTGTCAATCTCACCGTCTTGCTGTAAAAAAAGGATTAGATGTATAGTGTGGATGATGATGTTTGTTTGCGAAGAACAGTAAAGAACAATTGCAGTAGATTGTATTTCAGATGTAAAGAATTGGACCGGGGTCCACAATTCACTAGTGGTGTCTCTCCCATAAGATAAACAGATGTTGGGTGAACAAATTACAGTTGGGCAATTGACAAATAAAGAAGGCATAACAATGCACATACATATATCATGATGAGTACTATGAGATTTAATCAGGGCATTACGACAAAGTACATAGACCGCTATCCAGCATGCATCTATGCCTAAAAAGTCCACCTTCAGGTTATCATCCAAACCTCTTCCAGTATTAAGTTGCAAACAACAGACAATTGCATTAAATATGGTGCGTAATGTAATCAACACAAATATCCTTAGACAAAGCATCGATGTTTTATCCCGAGTGGCAACAACACATCCACAACCTTAGAACTTTCCGTCACCGTCCCGAGATTCAATGGAGGCATGAACCCACTATCGAGCATAAATACTCCCTCTTGGAGTCACAAGTATCAACTTGGCCGGAGCGTCTACTAGCAACGGAGAGCATGCAAGAACATAAACAACATATATGATAGATTGATAATCAACTTGACATAGTATTCAATATTCATCGGATCCCAACAAACACAACATGTAGCATTACGGATAGATGATCTTGATCATGATAGGCAGCTCACAAGATCTAACATGATAGCACAATGAGGAGAAGACAACCATCTAGCTACTACTATGGACCCATAGTCCAGGGGTGAACTACTCACACATCGATCCGGAGGCGATCATGGCGATGAAGAGCCCTCCGGGAGATGATTCCCCTCTCCGGCAGGGTGCCGGAGGCGATCTCCTGAATCCCCCGAGATGGGATTGGCGGCGGCGGCGTCTCTGGAAGGTTTTCCGTATCGTGGCTCTCGGTACTGGGGGTATTCGCGACGAAGGCTTTAAGTAGGCGGAAGGGCGGAGTCGGAGGCGTCACGAGGGGCCCACACACTAGGGCCGCGCGGCCAAGACCTAGGCCGCGCCGCCCTGCTGTGTCGCCACCTCGTGGCCCCACTTCGTATCTCCTTCGGTCTTCTGGAAGCTTCGTGGAAAAATAGGACCCTGGGAGTTGATTTCGTCCAATTCCGAGAATATTTCCTTTGTAGGATTTCTGAAACCAAAAACAGCAGAAAACAGCAACTGGCTCTTCGGCATCTCGTCAATAGGTTAGTGCCGAAAAATGCATAATAATGACATATAATGTGTATAAAACATGTGCGTATCATCATAAAAGTAGCATGGAACATAAGAACTTATAGATATGTTTGAGACGTATCAAGCATCCCCAAGCTTAGTTCCTACTCGCCCTCGAGTAGGTAAACGATAACAAAGATAATTTCTGAAGTGACATGCTATCATAATCTTGATCATACTATTGTAAATCATATGAGATGAATGCAGCGATTCGAAGCAATGGCAAAGATAATGAGTAAACAAATGAATCATATAGCAAAGACTTTTCATGAATAATACTTTCAAGACAAGCATCAATAAGACTTGCATAAGAGTTACTCATAAAGCAATAGATTCAAAGTAAAGGCATTGAAGCAACACAAAGGAAGATATATGTTTCAGCAGTTGCTTTCAACTTCAACATATTTATCTCATGGATAATTGTCAACACAAAGTAATATAACAAGTGCAATAGGTAAACATGTAAGAATCAATGCACACAATTGATACAAGTGTTTGCTTCTAAGATGGAGAGAATAGGTAAACTGACTGAACAATAAAGTAGAAGATTGGCCCTTCGCGAGAGGAAGTATGGATTACTATATTTGTGCTAGAGCTTTTCATTTTGAAAACAAGAAACAATTTTGTCAACGGTAGTAATAAAGCATATGTGTTATGTATAAGATATCCTATCAGTTGCAAGCCTCATGCATAGTATACCAATAGTGCTCGCACCTTGTCCAAATTAGCTTGGATTAACATGGATTATCATTGCATAGCATATGTTTCAACCAAGTGTCACAAAGGGGTACCTCTATGCCGCTCGTACAAAGGTCTAAGGAGAAAGTTCGCATTGGATTTCTCGCTTTTGATTATTCTCAACTTAGACATCCATACCGGGACAACATAGACAACGAGATAATGGACTCCTCTTTAATGCATAAGCATACAACAACGAGTTAAAATTCTCATAAGAGATTGAGGATTAATTGTCCAAACTGAAACTTCCACCATGAATCATGGCTTTAGTTAGCGGCCCAATGTTCTTCTCTAACAATATGCATACTCAAACCATTTGATCATGAAAATCACCCTTACTTCAGACAAGACGAACATGCATAACAACTCACATGATATTCAACAAAGGTAAAAGTTGATGGCGTCCCCATAAACATGGTTACCGCTCAACAAGCAACTTATTAAGAAATAAAACACATAAGTACATATTCTTCACCACAATAGTTTTTAAAGCTATTTTCCCATGAGCTATATATTGCAAAGACAAAGGATCGAATTTTTAATTGTAGAACTCAAGTAATTTACTTTGGAATGGCGGAGAAATACCATGTAGTAGGTAGGTATGGTGGACACAAATGGCATGGTTGTTGGCTCAAGGATTTGGATGCACGAGAAGAATTCCTCTCAATACAAGGCTAGGCTAGCAAGGTTGTTTGAAGAAAACTCAAGTATAAAATGGTGCAGCAAGACTCACATATGAACATATTGTAAGCATTATAAGACTTTACATTATCTCCTTGTTGTTCAAACACCTTAACCAGAAAATATCTAGACTCTAGAGACCAATCATGCAAACGAAATTTTAACAAGCTCTATGTAGTTCTTCATTAATAGGTGCAAAGTACATGATGCAAGAGCTTAAACATGATCTAGATGAGCAAAACGATTGCCAAGTATCAAATTATTCAAGACATTATACCATTTACCACATGCGGCATTTTCCGTTTCCAACCATATAACAATGAATGAAGTAGTTCAACTTTCGCAATGAACATTAAGAATAAAGCTAAGAACATATGTGTTCATACGAAACAGCGGAGCGTGTCTCTCTCCCAAACAAAGAATGCTAGGATCCGAATTTATTCAAACAAAAACAAAAATAAAAACAAACAGACGCTCCAAGTAAAGCACATAAGATGTGACGGAATAAAAATATAGTTTCACTAGAGGTGACCTAATAAGTTGTCGATGAAGAAGGGATGCCTTGGGCATCCCCAAGCTTAGATGCTTGAGTCTTCTTAAAATATGCAGGGATGAACCACGGGGCATCCCCAAGCTTAGACTTTTCACTCTTCTTGATCATATTGTATCATCCTCCTCTCTTGACCCTTGAAAACTTACTCCACACCAAACTCAAAACAATCTCATTAGAGGGTTAGTGCATAAGTGAAAATTCATATATTCAGAGGTGACATAATCATTCTTAACACTTCTGGACATTGCACGAAGCTACTGAAAGTTAATGGAACAAAGAAATCCATCAAACATAGCAAAATAGGCAATGCGAAATAAAAGGCAGAATCTGTCAAAACAGAACAGGTCCATAAAGAAGAATTTTTTAGAGGCACCGAGACTTTCTCGGATGAAAATGCCCAAATTGAATGAAAGTTGCGTACACATCCGAGGATCACGCACGTAAATTGGCAAATTTGTATAAATTTTCTACAGCAGAGGCGGCTCAATTTCGTGACAGACAAGAAATATGTTCCTGCGCAGTAATCCAAATCTAGTATTGACTTTACTATCAAAGACTTTACTTGGCACAACAATGCAATAAAATAAAGATAAGGAGAGGTTGCTACAGTAGTAACAACTTCCAAGACTCAAATATAAAACAAAGTGCAGAAGTAAAATAATGGATTGTCTCCCATAAGCGCTTTTCTTTAACGCCTTTCAGCTAGGCGCAGAAAGTGTGAATCAAGTAACATCGAGAGACGAAGCATCAACATCAATAGGTATCTTAGATGCTCCCCCATCAGTAGTGGTGCTAAGGGCTTTGTCAATTTTAGGCCTATAATAATTTTTTGGCTTAGGCACTTTAGAGACATACATAAACTTTTGCTCCTTACCCACATAAGCTTTCTCCTTAAACTTAAGAGAAGAAAAAGTTGAACCCAAGGTTCCCATAGCTTCTTCAAGTTCACTAATCCTATGGGTTCGATTATCATGAGTGGTACAAGTTTCTAAAACAGCAATTCTCTCATTAATTCCACCTAGAGATTTATCAAGTTTATCAGTGCTATTAAGTAATATTCCTAATTTAGTCTCAATACTTGGAAGATCTTTCTCTATGGCCTCCAACTTTTTCATGACATCTTCAAGAGAGATTTCAATTTTAGCTTCATTAACAGGTGGTATTCCAACTAGACTCTCAATAATGCAACTAGCTTCTAAAGCAGGAGTGCCTAGGAAATTACCTCCCGTAAGAGTATCAAGAACATACCTATTCCAGCTAGAGATACCAACATAAAAGTTCCTAAGTAGTATAATAGTGAAGTGTTTCTTAATGCACCTATGATGAGCATCACTAATTCTATACCAAGCATCTTTAAAATTTTCTCCCCCTTGTTGCTTAAATGAACGAACTTCAACTTCCGGATTACTCATTTTTAGCGATAGTAAGTAAAGTAAAGTAAATGCAAGTAACTAATTTTTTTGTGTTTTTAATATGGAGAACAAGACAGCAAAATAAAGTAAAGCTAGCAACTAATTTTTTTGTGTTTTTGATATAAGAAGCAAACAAAGCAGTAAATAAAGTAAAACAAAGCAAGAAAAAAACAAAGTAAAGAGACTGGATGTGGGAGACTCCCCTTGCAGCGTGTCTTGATCTCCCCGGCAACGGCGCCAGAAATTTACTTGCTGGCGTGTAGTTGACACGTCCGTTGGGAACCCCAAGAGGAAGGTGTGATGAGCACAACAGTAAGTTTCCCTTGGTAAGAAACCAAGGTTATCGAACCAGTAGGAGTCAAGGAAGCACGTGAAGGTTGTTGGTGGCGGAGTGTAGTGCGGCGCAACACCGAGGATTTCGGCGCCAACGTGGAACCTGCAAACCACAATCAAAGTACTTTGCCCCAACGTAACAGTGAGGTTGTCAATCTCACCGGCTTGCTGTAAACAAAGGATTAGATGTATAGTGTGGATGATGATGTTTGTTTGCGAAGAACAGTAAAGAACAATTGCAGTAGATTGTATTTCGGATGTAAAGAATTGGACCGGGGTCCACAGTTCGATAGTGGTGTCTCTCCCATAAGATAAACAGATGTTGGGTGAACAAATTACGGTTGGGCAATTGACAAATAAAGAAGGCATAACAATGCACATACATATATCATGATGAGTACTATGAGATTTAATCGGGGCATTACGACAAAGTACATAGACCGCTATCCAGACATGCATCTATGCCTAAAAAGTCCACCTTCGAGGTTATCATCCGAACCCCTTCCAGTATTAAGTTGCAAACAACGAGACAATTGCATTAAGTATGGTGCGTAATGTAATCAACACAAATATCCTTAGAGAAAGCATCGATGTTTTATCTCTAGTGGCAACATCACATCCACAACCTTAGAACTTTCACGTCATCGTCCCAGATTCAATGGAGGCATGAACCCACTATCGAGCATAAATACTCCCTCTCTGAGTCACAAGTATCAACTTGGCCAGAGCCTCTACTAGCAACGGAGAGCATGCAAGAACATAAACAACATATATGATAGATTGATAATCAACTTGACATAGTATTCAATATTCATCGGAACCCAACAAACACAACATGTAGCATTACAGATAGATGATCTTGATCATGATAGGCAGCTCACAAGATCTAACATGATAGCACAATGAGGAGAAGACAACCATCTAGCTACTGCTATGGGCCCATAGTCCAGGGGTGAACTACTCACACATCGATCCGGAGGTGATCATGGCGATGAAGAGCCCTCCGGGAGATGATTCCCCTCTCGGCAGGGTGCCGGAGGCGATCTCCTGAATCCCCCGATATGGGATTAGCGGCGGCGGCGTCTCTGGAAGGTTTTTCGTATCGTGGCTCTCGGTACTGGGGTATTCGCGACGAAGGCTTTAAGTAGGCGGAAGGGCGGAGTCGGAGGCGTCACGAGGGGCCCACACACCAGGGCCACGTGGCCAAGACCTGGGCCGCGCCGCCCTGCTGTGTCGCCACCTCGTGGCCCCACTTCGTATCTCCTTCGGTCTTCTGGAAGCTTCGTGGAAAAACAGGACCCTGGGCGTTGATTTCGTCCAATTCGAGAATATTTCCTTTGTAGGATTACAAATAGATGATCTTGATCATGATAGGCAGCTCACAAGATCTAACATGATAGCACAATGAGGAGAAGACAACCATCTAGCTACTACTATGGACCCATAGTCCAGGGGTGAACTACTCACACATCGATCCGGAGGCAATCATGGCGACGAAGAGCCCTCCAGGAGATGATTCCCCTCTCCGGCAGGGTGCCGGAGGCGATCTCCCGAATCCCCGAGATGGGATTGGCGGCGGCGGCGTCTCTGGAAGGTTTTCCGTATCGTGGCTCTCGGTACTGGGGTATTCGCGACGAAGGCTTTAAGTAGGCGGAAGGGCAGAGTCGGAGGAGGCACGGGGGCCCCACACGCTAGGGCCGCGCGGCCAGGGCCTGGGCCGCGCCGCCCTAGTGTGGCGTCGCCCGTGGCCCCACTTCGTTTCTCCCTCGGTCTTCTAGAAGCTTCGTGGAAAAATAGGACCCTGGGCGTTGATTTCGTCCAATTCCGAGAATATTTCCTTACTAGGATTTCTGAAACCAAAAACAGCAGAAAACAGCAACTAGCTCTTCGGCATCTCGTCAATAGGTTAGTGCCGGAAAATGCATAATAACGACATATAATGTGTATAAAACATGTGAGTATCATCATAAAAGTAGCATGGAACATTAGAAATTATAGATACGTTTGAGACGTATCAGTAGGCTGACCAGCGAGGACCCAAGGTCAGAATTGCAACAGAGGGTGGGTGTGCGAGGTCGCGAAGGAATACAATTTGACTAGGACCTTATACCGGGCCTCAGACCACGGAAGTGTGGACCGGTTGCGCGCCCGGTTGGCACCAAGGTTAAGATCTCTTATGGGTAAAGCAACACACCTCTGCAGAGTGTATCAAATCGTGACTTGTCACTCCCTGTTCCGGGTTATGGAACTGCGAACGCGGCCGGAAAGGAACTCCATGAAGTTCTAGACACCCGGTGAAGGCTGACGGACATAGCTCTTTAGAATAAAAACAACCTTTTGAAGAAATGATTACAAAAACTGCATTTCCTTGGACTTTCTGGTCCATGGTTGTAGCTAGTGCATTAAACACCTCTTTCCTATAATGAACTTGTTGAATACGCTCGTACTCATCCCACCTTAAATCCCCTGCTTAGATATGAAGGCATCGAAGGAGCATCTACAGTGCAACTCGAAGGCCGAGGAATCAACAACTACTTCAAGGGACATGACTATGTCAGAAGAGTCAAATACCACATCCAACATGGAGAAAACCTAGATTAGCAGTAGAAGGGAACTAGCTCCCTAATCCTAGCTCCTATTTGGCTAGAATCTAGTCATAACCTCTATAGTTAGTCAAATCCTCTATAGATAGAGTTAATGACAAGATTAGACTACGAGTCGTTCTTCTGGAGTTTATTTGCAGTTTTACCTCATTGTAAAGTAGGAGGCTATGCTGATCTTTTGTAAAGAGTTTGTATTGTAATTCTATAGACATGCCTTGGACCCGCATATGTTTAATTTGTACCACTCCGAGCGATATAATACTAGTGGAACGGTGTTTCATTTGTGTTATGTCAGACTTGCATACTACACCATGCAGTGGTATGTTGGGTCACCACACCAGCCCAGATTGCAAGTTGACTAGTCAAACGTCCATTGCCCTACTACTTACTGGGCCGGCACACTTACTGTAGTGTAGGACCCACTTTTATTTTGGGCCGACCCATTTACTTATTGGGCCAGCCCACTTGCTTTAAGGTGGACCCCACTTACTAACTGGGCCGACCCGATAATAGAAAGTGGGCCCCACGTGCTTATTGGGCCAGCACATTTGCTTTCAGGTGGACCCCACTTACTAACCGGGCCGGCCCGATAACAAGAAAGAGGGCCCCACTTTTATTTTGGGCTGGCCCACTAGCTTATTGGGCCAGCCCAGTTGCTTTAAGGTGGACCCCACTTACTAACTAGGCCGACCCGATAACAGGAAAGTGGGGCACACATGCTTATTGGGCCGGCTGCTGGCGTGTAGTTGACACGTCCGTTGGGAACCCCAAGAGGAAGGTGTGATGAGCACAACAGTAAGTTTCCCTCGGTAAGAAACCAAGGTTATCGAACCGGTAGGAGTCAAGGAAGCACGTGAAGGTTGTTGGTGGCGGAGTGTAGTGCGGCGCAACACCGGGGATTCCGCGCCAACGTGGAACCTGCACAACACAATCAAAGTACTTTGCCCCAACATAACGATGATGTTGTCAATCTCACCGTCTTCTTGTAAACAAAGGATTAGATGTATAGTGTGGATGATGATGTTTGTTTGCGAAGAACGATGAAAGAACAATTGCGGTAGATTGTATTTCGGATGTAAAGAATTGGACCGGGGTCCACAATTCACTAGTGGTGTCTCTCCCATAAGATAAACGAGATGTTGGGTGAACAAATTACAGTTGGGCAATTGACAAATAAAGAAGGCATAACAATGCACATACATATATCATGATGAGTACTATGAGATTTAATCAGGGCATTACGACAAAGTACATAGACCGCTATCCAGCATGCATCTATGCCTAAAAAGTCCACCTTCAGGTTATCATCCGAACCTCTTCCACTATTAAGTTGCAAACAACAGACAATTGCATTAAATATGGTGCGTAATGTAATCAACACAAATATCCTTAGACAAAGCATCGATGTTTTATCCCGAGTGGCAACAACACATCCACAACCTTAGAACTTTCTGTCACCGTCCCAGATTCAATGGAGGCATGAACCCACTATCGAGCATAAATACTCCCTCTTGGAGTCACAAGTATCAACTTGGCCAGAGCGTCTACTAGCAACGGAGAGCATGCAAGAACATAAACAACATATATGATAGATTGATAATCGACTTGACATAGTATTCAATATTCATCGGATCCCAACAAACACAACATGTAGCATTACAGATAGATGATCTTGATCATGATAGGCAGCTCACAAGATCTAACATGATAGCACAATGAGGAGAAGACAACCATCTAGCTACTACTATGGACCCATAGTCCAGGGGTGAACTACTCACACATCGATCCGGAGGCGATCATGGCGATGAAGAGCCCTCCGGGAGATGATTCCCCTCTCCGGCAGGTGCCGGAGGTGATCTCTCGAATCCCCCGAGATGGGATTGGCGGCGGCGGCGTCTCTGGAAGGTTTTCCGTATCGTGGCTCTCGGTACTGGGGTATTCGCGGCGAAGGCTTTAAGTAGGCGGAAGGGCGGAGTCGGAGGCGTCACGAGGGGCCCACACACTAGGGCCGCGCGGCCAAGACCTAGGTCGCGCCGCCCTGCTGTGTCGCCACCTCGTGGCCCCACTTCGTATCTCCTTCGGTCTTCTGGAAGCTTCGTGGAAAAATAGGACCCTGGGCGTTGATTTCGTCCAATTCCGAGAATATTTCCTTTGTAGGATTTACGAAACCAAAAACAGCGAAAACAACAGCAATGGCTCTTCGGCATCTCGTCAATAGGTTAGTGCCGAAAAATGCATAATAATGACATATAATGTGTATAAAACATGTGCGTATCATCATAAAAGTAGCATGGAACATAAGAACTTATAGATATGTTTGAGACGTATCAAGCATCCCCAAGCTTAGTTCCTACTCGCCCTCGAGTAGGTAAACGATAACAAAGATAATTTCTGAAGTGACATGCTATCATAATCTTGATCATACTATTGTAAATCATATGAGATGAATGCAGCGATTCGAAGCAATGGCAAAGATAATGAGTAAACAAATGAATCCTATAGCAAAGACTTTTCATAAATAATACTTTCAAGACAAGCATCAATAAGACTTGCATAAGAGTTACTCATAAAGCAATAGATTCAAAGTAAAGGCATTGAAGCAACACAAAGGAAGATATATGTTTCAGCAGTTGCTTTCAACTTCAACATATTTATCTCATGGATAATTGTCAACACAAAGTAATATAACAAGTGCAATAGGTAAACATGTAAGAATCAATGCACACAATTGATACAAGTGTTTGCTTCTAAGATGGAGAGAATAGGTAAACTGACTGAACAATAAAGTAGAAGATTGGCCCTTCGCAGAGGGAAGTATGGATTACTATATTTGTGCTAGAGCTTTTCATTTTGAAAACAAGAAACAATTTTGTCAACGGTAGTAATAAAGCATATGTGTTATGTATAAGATATCCTATAAGTTGCAAGCCTCATGCATAGTATACCAATAGTGCTCGCACCTTGTCCTAATTAGCTTGGATTAACATGGATTATCATTGCATAGCATATGTTTCAACCAAGTGTCACAAAGGGGTACCTCTATGCCGCCTGTACAAAGGTCTAAGGAGAAAGTTCGCATTGGATTTCTCGCTTTTGATTATTCTCAACTTAGACATCCATACCGGGACAACATAGACAACAGATAATGGACTCCTCTTTAATGCATAAGCATACAACAACAGTTAAAATTCTCATAAGAGATTGAGGATTAATTGTCCAAACTGAAACTTCCACCATGAATCATGGCTTTAGTTAGCGGCCCAATGTTCTTCTCTAACAATATGCATACTCAAACCATTTGATCATGAAAATCACCCTTACTTCGAGACAAGACGAACATGCATAACAACTCACATGATATTCAACAAAGGTAAAAGTTGATGGCGTCCCCGAAACATGGTTACCGCTCAACAAGCAACTTATTAAGAAATAAAACACATAAGTACATATTCTTCACCACAATAGTTTTTAAAGCTATTTTCCCATGAGCTATATATTGCAAAGACAAAGGATCGAATTTTTAATTGTAGCACTCAAGTAATTTACTTTGGAATGGCGGAGAAATACCATGTAGTAGGTAGGTATGGTGGACACAAATGGCATGGTTGTTGGCTCAAGGATTTGGATGCACGAGAAGAATTCCTCTCAATACAAGGCTAGGCTAGCAAGGTTGTTTGAAGAAAACTCAAGTATAAAATGGTGCAGCAAGACTCACATATGAACATATTGTAAGCATTATAAGACTTTACATTATCTCCTTGTTGTTCAAACACCTTAACCAGAAAATATCTAGACTCTAGAGACCAATCATGCAAACGAAATTTTAACAAGCTCTATGTAGTTCTTCATTAATAGGTGCAAAGTACATGATGCAAGAGCTTAAACATGATCTAGATGAGCACAACGATTGCCAAGTATCAAATTATTCAAGACATTATACCATTTACCACATGCGGCATTTTCCGTTTCCAACCATATAACAATGAATGAAGTAGTTCAACTTTCGCAATGAACATTAAGAATAAAGCTAAGAACATATGTGTTCATACGAAACAACGGAGCGTGTCTCTCTCCCAAACAAAGAATGCTAGGATCCGAATTTATTCAAACAAAAACAAAAATAAAAACAAACGAGACGCTCCAAGTAAAGCACATAAGATGTGACGGAATAAAAATATAGTTTCACTAGAGGTGACCTAATAAGTTGTCGATGAAGAAGGGATGCCTTGGGCATCCCCAAGCTTAGATGCTTGAGTCTTCTTAAAATATGCAGGGATGAACCACGGGGGCATCCCCAAGCTTAGACTTTTCACTCTTCTTGATCATATTGTATCATCCTCCTCTCTTGACCCTTGAAAACTTACTCCACACCAAACTCAAAACAATCTCATTAGAGGGTTAGTGCATAAGTGAAAATTCATATATTCAGAGGTGACATAATCATTCTTAACACTTCTGGACATTGCACGAAGCTACTGAAAGTTAATGGAACAAAGAAATCCATCAAACATAGCAAAATAGGCAATGCGAAATAAAAGGCAGAATCTGTCAAAACAGAACAGTCCATAAAGAAGAATTTTTTAGAGGCACCAGACTTTCTCAGATGAAAATGCCCAAATTGAATGAAAGTTGCGTACACATCTGAGGATCACGCACGTAAATTGGCAAATTTGTATAAATTTTCTACAGCAGGGGCGGCTCAATTTCGTGACAGCAAGAAATATGTTCCTGCGCAGTAATCCAAATCTAGTATTGACTTTACTATCAAAGACTTTACTTGGCACAACAATGCAATAAAATAAAGATAAGGAGAGGTTGCTACAGTAGTAACAACTTCCAAGACTCAAATATAAAACAAAGTGCAGAAGTAAAATAATGGATTGTCTCCCATAAGCGCTTTTCTTTAACGCCTTTCAGCTAGGCGCAGAAAGTGTGAATCAAGTAACATCGAGAGACGAAGCATCAACATCAATAGGTATCTTAGATGCTCCCCCATCAGTAGTGGTGCTAAGGGCTTTGTCAATTTTAGGCCTATAATAATTTTTTGGCTTAGGCACTTTAGAGACATACATAAACTTTTGCTCCTTACCCACATAAGCTTTCTCCTTAAACTTAAGAGAATAAAAAGTTGAACCCAAGGTTCCCATAGCTTCTTCAAGTTCACTAATCCTATGGGTTCGATTATCATGAGTGGTACAAGTTTCTAAAACAGCAATTCTCTCATTAATTCCACCTAGAGATTTATCAAGTTTATCAGTGCTATTAAGTAATATTCCTAATTTAGTCTCAATACTTGGAAGATCTTTCTCTATGGCCTCCAACTTTTTCATGACATCTTCAAGAGAGATTTCAATTTTAGCTTCATTAACAGGTGGTATTCCAACTAGACTCTCAATAATGCAACTAGCTTCTAAAGCAGGAGTGCCTAGGAAATTACCTCCCGCAAGAGTATCAAGAACATACCTATTCCAGCTAGAGATACCAACATAAAAGTTCCTAAGTAGTATAATAGTGGAGTGTTTCTTAATGCACCTATGATGAGCATCACTAATTCTATACCAAGCATCTTTAAAATTTTCTCCCCCTTGTTGCTTAAATGAACGAACTTCAACTTCCGGATTACTCATTTTTAGCAGTAGTAAGTAAAGTAAAGTAAATGCAAGTAACTAATTTTTTTGTGTTTTTAATATGGAGAACAAGACAGCAAAATAAAGTAAAGCTAGCAACTATTTTTTTTGTGTTTTTGATATAAGAAGCAAACAAAGCAGTAAATAAAGTAAAACAAAGCAAGAAAAAAACAAAGTAAAGAGACTGGATGTGGGAGACTCCCCTTCCAGCGTGTCTTGATCTCCCCGGCAACGGCGCCAGAAATTTACTTGCTGGCGTGTAGTTGACACGTCCGTTGGGAACCCCAAGAGGAAGGTGTGATGAGCACAACAGTAAGTTTCCCTTGGTAAGAAACCAAGGTTATCGAACCAGTAGGAGTCAAGGAAGCACGTGAAGGTTGTTGGTGGCGGAGTGTAGTGCGGCGCAACACCAGGGATTTCGGCGCCAACGTGGAACCTGCAAACCACAATCAAAGTACTTTGCCCCAACGTAACAGTGAGGTTGTCAATCTCACCGGCTTGCTGTAAACAAAGGATTAAATGTATAGTGTGGATGATGATGTTTGTTTGCGAAGAACGATGAAAGAACAATTGCGGTAGATTGTATTTCAGATGTAAAGAATTGGACCGGGGTCCACAGTTCACTAGTGGTGTCTCTCCCATAAGATAAACGAGATGTTGGGTGAACAAATTACGGTTGGGCAATTGACAAATAAAGAAGGCATAACAATGCACATACATATATCATGATGAGTACTATGAGATTTAATCGGGGCATTACGACAAAGTACATAGACCGCTATCCGAGCATGCATCTATGCCTAAAAATTCCACCTTCGGGTTATCATCCGAACCCCTTCCGGTATTAAGTTGCAAACAACGAGACAATTGCATTAAGTATGGTGCGTAATGTAATCAACACAAATATCCTTAGAGAAAGCATCGATGTTTTATCTCTAGTGGCAACAGCACATCCACAACCTTAGAACTTTCTGTCACTGTCCCAGATTCAATGGAGGCATGAACCCACTATCGAGCATAAATACTCCCTCTCTGAGTCACAAGTATCAACTTGGCCAGAGCCTCTACTAGCAACGGAGAGCATGCAAGAACATAAACAACATATATGATAGATTGATAATCAACTTGACATAGTATTCAATATTCATCGGAACCCAACAAACACAACATGTAGCATTACAGATAGATGATCTTGATCATGATAGGCAGCTCACAAGATCTAACATGATAGCACAATGAGGAGAAGACAACCATCTAGCTACTGCTATGGACCCATAGTCCAGGGGTGAACTACTCACACATCGATCCGGAGGTGATCATGGCGATGAAGAGCCCTCCGAGAGATGATTCCCCTCTCCGGCAGGGTGCCGGAGGCGATCTCCTGAATCCCCCGAGATGGGATTAGCGGCGGCAGCGTCTCTGGAAGGTTTTTCGTATCGTGGCTCTCGGTACTGGGGTATTCGCGACGAAGGCTTTAAGTAGGCGGAAGGGCGGAGTCGGAGGCGTCACGAGGGGCCCACACACCAGGGCCACGTGGCCAAGACCTGGGCCGCGCCGCCCTGCTGTGTCGCCACCTCGTGGCCCCACTTCGTATCTCCTTCGGTCTTCTGGAAGCTTCGTGAAAAAATAGGACCCTGGGCGTTGATTTCGTCCAATTCGAGAATATTTCCTTTGTAGGATTTCTGAAACCAAAAACAGCAGAAAACAACAACTGGCTCTTCGGAATCTCGTCAATAGCTTAGTGCCGGAAAATGCATAATAATGACATATAATGTGTATAAAACATGTGAGTATCATCATAAAAGTAGCATGGAACATAAGAAATTATAGATACGTTTGAGACGTATCAAGCATCCCCAAGCTTAGTTCCTACTCGCCCTCGAGTAGGTAAACGATAACAAAGATAATTTCTGAAGTGACATGCTATCATAATCTTGAACATACTATTGTAAAGCATATGAGATGAATGCAGCGATTCGAAGCAATGGCAAAGATAATGAGTAAACAAATGAATCATATAGCAAAAACTTTTCATGAATAATACTTTCAAGACAAGCATCAATAAGACTTGCATAAGAGTTACTCATAAAGCAATAGATTCAAAGTAAAGGCATTGAAGCAACACAAAGGAAGATATAAGTTTCAGCAGTTGCTTTCAATTTCAACATATTTATCTCATGGATAATTGTCAACACAAAGTAATATAACAAGTGCAATAGGTAAACATGTAAGAATCAATGCACACAGTTGATACAAGTGTTTGCTTCTAAGATGGAGAGAATAGGTAAACTGACTCAACAATAAAGTAGAAGATTGGCCCTTCGCGAGAGGAAGCATGGATTACTATATTTGTGCTAGAGCTTTTCATTTTGAAAACAAGAAACAATTTTGTCAACGGTAGTAATAAAGCATATGTGTTATGTATAAGATATCCTAATAAAGCATATGTGTTATGTATAAGATATCCTATAAGTTGCAAGCCTCATGCATAGTATACCAATAGTGCTCGCACCTTGTCCTAATTAGCTTGGATTAACATGGATTATTATTGCATAGCATATGTTTCAACCAAGTGTCACAAAGGGGTACCTCTATGCCGCCTGTACAAAGGTCTAAGGAGAAAGTTCGCATTGGATTTCTCGCTTTTGATTATTCTCAACTTAGACATCCATACCGGGACAACATAGACAACGAGATAATGGATTCCTCTTTAATGCATAAGCATACAACAACGATTAAAATTCTCATAAGAGATTGAGGATTAATTGTCCAAACTGAAACTTCCACCATGAATCATGGCTTTAGTTAGCGGCCCAATGTTCTTCTCTAACAATATGCATACTCAAACCATTTGATCATGAAAATCACCCTTACTTCAGACAAGACGAACATGCATAGCAACTCACATGATATTCAACAAAGGTAAAAGTTGATGGCGTCCCCAAAAACATGGTTACCGCTCAACAAGCAACTTATTAAGAAATAAAACACATAAATACATATTCTTCACCACAATAGTTTTTAAGGCTATTTTCCCATGAGCATATTGCAAAGACAAAGGATCAAATTTTTAAAGGTAGCACTCAAGTAATTTACTTTGGAATGGCGGAGAAATACCATGTAGTAGGTAGGTATGGCGGACACAAATGGCATGGTTGTTGGCTCAAGGATTTGGATGCACAAGAAGAATTCCTCTCAATACAACTAGGCTAGCAAGGTTGTTTGAAGCAAACTCAAGTATAAAATGGTGCAACAAGACTCACATATGAACATATTGTAAGCATTATAATACTTTACATTATCTCCTTGTTGTTCAAACACCTTAACCAGAAAATATCTAGACTCTAGAGACCAATCATGCAAACGAAATTTTAACAAGCTCTATGTAGTTCTTCATTAATAGGTGCAAACTACATGATGCAAGAGCTTAAACATGATCTATATGAGCACAACGATTGCCAAGTATCAAATTATTCAAGACATTATACCATTTACCACATGCGGCATTTTCCGTTTCCAACCATATAACAATGAATGAAGTAGTTCAACTTTCGCAATGAACATTAAGAATAAAGCTAAGAACATATGTGTTCATACGAAACAACGGAGCGTGTCTCTCTCCCAAACAAAGAATGCTAGGATCCGAATTTATTCAAACAAAAACAAAAATAAAAACAAACAGACGCTCCAAGTAAAGCACATAAGATGTGACGGAATAAAAATATAGTTTCACTAGAGGTGACCTAATAAGTTGTCGATGAAGAAGGGATGCCTTGGGCATCCCCAAGCTTAGATGCTTGAGTCTTCTTAAAATATGCGGGGATGAACCACGGGGCATCCCCAAGCTTAGACTTTTCACTCTTCTTGATCATATTGTATCATCCTCCTCTCTTGACCCTTGAAAACTTCCTCCACACCAAACTCAAAACAATCTCATTAGAGGGTTAGTGCATAATTGAAAATTCATATATTCAGAGGTGACATAATCTCATTAGAGGGTTAGTGCATAATCTCATTAGAGGATCACGCACGTAAATTGGCAGATTTTTATAAATTTTCTACAGCAGGGGCAGCTCAATTTCGTGACAGCAAGAAATCTGTTCCTGCGCAGTAATCCAAATCTAGTATTGACTTTACTATCAAAAACTTTACTTGGCACAACAATGCAATAAAATAAAGATAAGGATAGTTTGCTACAGTAGTAACAACTTCCAAGACTCAAATATAAAACAAAGTGCAGAAGTAAAATAATGGGTTGTCTCCCATAAGTGCTTTTCTTTAACGCCTTTCAGCTAGGCGCAGAAAGTGTGAATCAAGTAACATCGAGAGACGAAGCATCAACATCAATAAGTATCTTAGATGCTCCCCCATCAGTAGTGGTGCTAAGGGATTTGTCAATTTTAGGCCTATAATAATTTTTTGGCTTAGGCACTTTAGAGACATACAGAAACTTTTGCTCCTTACCCACATAAGCTTTCTCCTTAAACTTAAGAGAAGAAAAAGTTGAACCCAAGGTTCCCATAGCTTCTTCAAGTTCACTAATCCTATGGGTTCGATTATCATGAGTGGCACAAGTTTCTAAAACAACAATTCTCTCATTAATTCCACCTAGAGATTTATCAAGTTTATCAGTGCTATTAAGTAATATTCCTAATTTAGTCTCAATACTTGGAAGATCTTTCTCTATGGCCTCCAACTTTTTCATGACATCTTCAAGAGAGATTTCAATTTTAGCTTCATTAACAGGTGGTATTCCAACTAGACTCTCAATAATGCAACTAGCTTCTAAAGCGGGAGTGCCTAGGAAATTACCTCCCGCAAGAGTATCAAGAACATACCTATTCCAGCTAGAGATACCAACATAAAAGTTCCTAAGTAGTATAATAGTGGAGTGTTTCTTAATGCACCTATGATGAGCATCACTAATTCTATACCAAGCATCTTTAAAACTTTCTCCCCCTTGTTGCTTAAATGAACGAACTTCAACTTCCGGATTACTCATTTTTAGCAGTAGTAAGTAAAGTAAAGTAAATGCAAGTAACTAATTTTTTGTGTTTTTAATATGGAGAACAAGACAGCAAAATAAAGTAAAGCTAGCAACTAATTTTTTTGTGTTTTTGATATAAGAAGCAAACAAAGCAGTAAATAAAGTACAACAAAGCAAGACAAAAACAAAGTAAAGAGATTGGATGTGGGAGACTCCCCTTGCAGCGTGCCTTGATCTCCCCGGCAACGGCGCCAGAAATTTACTTGCTGGCGTGTAGTTGACACGTCCGTTGGGAACCCCAAGAGGAAGGTGTGATGAGCACAGCAGTAAGTTTTCCTCAGTAAGAAACCAAGGTTATCGAACCAGTAGGAGTCAAGGAAGCACGTGAAGGTTGTTGGTGGCGGAGTGTAGTGCGGCGCAACACCAGGGATTCCGGGGCCAACGTGGAACCTGCACAACACAATCAAAGTACTTTGCCCCAACGTAACAGTGAGGTTGTCAATCTCACCGGCTTGCTGTAAACAAAGGATTAGATGTATAGTGTGGATGATGATGTTTGTTTGCGAAGAACAGTAAAGAACAATTGAAGTAGATTGTATTTCAGATGTAAAGAATTGGACCGGGGTCCACAGTTCACTAGTGGTGTCTCTCCCTTAAGATAAACACATGTTGGGTGAACAAATTACAGTTGGGCAATTGAAAAATAAAGAAGGCATAACAATGCACATACATATATCATGATGAGTACTATGAGATTTAATCAGGGCATTACGACAAAGTACATAGACCGCTATCCAGCATGCATCTATGCCTAAAAAGTCCACCTTCAGGTTATCATCCGAACCCCTTCCAGTATTAAGTTGCAAACAACAGACAATTACATTAAGTATGGTGCGTAATGTAATCAACACAAATATCCTTAGAAAAAGCATCCATGTTTTATCCCTAGTGGCAACAGCACATCCACAACCTTAGAACTTTCTGTCACTGTTCCAGATTCAATGGAGGCATGTACCCACTATCGAGCATAAATACTCCCTCTTGGAGTCACAAGTATCAACTTGGCCAGAGCCTCTACTAGCAACGGAGAGCATGCAAGAACATAAACAACATATATGATAGATTGATAATCAACTTGACATAGTATTCAATATTCATCGGATCCCAACAAACACAACATGTAGCATTACAGATAGATGACCTTGATCATGATATGCAGCTCACAAGATCTAACATGATAGCACAATGAGGAGAAGACAACCATCTAGCTACTGCTATGGACCCATAGTCCAGGGTTGAACTACTCACACATCGATCCGGAGGCGATCATGGCGATGAAGAGCCCTCCGGGATATGATTTCCCTCTCCGGCAGGGTGCCGGAGGCGATCTCCTGAATCCTCCGAGATGGGATTGGCGGCGGCGGCGTCTCTGGAAGGTTTTCCGTATCGTGGCTGTCGGTACTGGGGTATTCGCGACGAAGGCTTTAAGTAGGCGGAAGGGCGGAGTCGGAGGCGTCACGAGGGGCCCACACACCAGGGCCGCACGGCCAAGACGTGGGCCGCGCCGCCCTGCTGTGTCACCACCTCGTGGCCCCACTTCGTATCTCCTTCGGTCTTCTGGAAGCTTCGTGGAAAAATAGGACCCTGGGCGTTGATTTCGTCCAATTCCGAGAATATTTCCTTTGTAGGATTTCTGAAACCAAAAACAGCAGAAAACAAAGAATCGGCTCTTCAGCATCTCGTCAATAGGTTAGTGCCAGAAAATGCATAATAATGACATATAATGTGTATAAAACATGTGAGTATCATCATAAAAGTAGCATGGAACATAAGAAATTATAGATATGTTTGAGACGTATCACTGGCCCGTTTGTCTGTTGACCAGTCAAATAAAAACATTTGGCCCGACCCACATTCTTATTGGGCCGGCCCAGTTTGCCTGTTGACTGGTCAAATGAAGACATTCGGCCGGCCCACTTGTTCAGTGGACTGGCCCTGGCATCCTATTGACCGGTCAAACGAAGGCATTCGACCCGGCCCACGTGCTTAGTGGGTCGGCCTATTTAAATTTTGACCAGTCAACCTTAGAGGTTAGGCCCAGCCCACGTACCTAATAGACCAGCCCAGTTATATAGTTGACCGGTCAAACTAAGTCAGCTGGCCCGGCCCGCAAACTAAATGGGCCGGCCCGCTTAAGGCGTGGCAGGCCTTGCGTGGGCCTACCATCTACCACGGGGTTTCAGTCGGTTAACGGCGTTAACTAACAGTTAACGGCGTCTGCCATGTGGCAGTTTGCATGACGTCAGCAGTCAACGGTCTCCCGGAAACACGTCTGCAACGGTCCGACTTTTCGTGGCCGGAAGGCGCCCAAACGCGACACACCGAAAAATCTGTGGTAGACCTTTGCCTCACACAGTTTGGACCACAGAACCCATCTCGTCGGTTTAGGCCCATAGGCGACAAAAAAGGGGCCATACCTGACGAAAATTGGACGTTGAGTATCAGAACTTTTCTTGTAGTGTATCGAGCATAAATAACCCCTTTTGCAGTCACAAGTGTCCACTTGGCCAGAGTTTCTACTAGCAACGGAGAGCATGCAAGATCACAAATAACATATGGCATGAATATATAATCAACCTCAACATAGTATTCAATATTCATCGGATCCCAGCAAACCAAACATATAGGATTACATAAAGATAATCTTGATCATGCAGGGCAGCTCACAAGATCGATACATGAAGCACAAAGTAGAGAAGACAACCATCTAGCTACTGCTATGGACCCATAGTCCAGGGATGAACTACTCACGCATCACTTCGGAGGTGGGCATGGCGATGTAGCTGCCTCCGGCGATGATTTCCCCCTTCGGTAGGGTGCCGGGAAGAGCTTGAGAACCCCCCAAGATGGGTTCTGCGATGGCGGCCGTGACGGAACTTTTCGTGGATGGAGGATCGGGTATCCAGGGTTTTCCCGAGAAGATGTATAAATATGCGGAGGATTGAGGTCGGTGTGGCGCCTGGTGGCCCCACACCTACCCTAGGCGCGGGCCAGGCCCAGGCCGCGCCTAGGGGTGGTCTCGGCGCCCTGGTGCGCCTCTTCATTCCCCCTCCGGACTTTGTCTTCGTTTCGGTAAAATATTTACTTTTGTTTTGTTCAATTCCAAAAATATTTCATGTACAACTTTTATGAAATACAAAAACAAAAGAAAACATGGAACTGATACTGTGGCATCTTGTTAATAGGTTAGTGCCGGAAATCATGTAAAAGTACAACGAAGTATGAACAAAACACATATGAATTGGTGTAAATCAAACATGGAGCATCAAAAATTATAGATACGTTTGAGACGTATCACGTCTCGGCGCCAATCACTGGCGTACCTGAGAAGACGCATCGAGCCTAGTTCAGTGCCATGCGGGTCTGACTAAACGTCTGACAGACACGAGCGAACACTCGGCGCGTCTGCAGAGACGCATATTTGGGCCAGATTTACGTCTTCGCAGATAACCCGAACACTATGCGTCAGGCCGTTGGGTCTAGTCCCGAACGCATTTTTTGACCACGCGTACGCAAGCGGTCGCTCAGCGTGCGCCTCGTTGGAGATGCCTCACAACAACAATAAGAAATTCATATCAGTGTTAGGGCATCTCCAGCGGCGCGACGCCGTGACCGGAAATGCGTCTGGCACCACCTCCAGCGGGGCGACGCAAAGTGACTGGGCCATCCGCGGAGACGCAAACCTGGCCCAAATATGCGCCCGGGATGCGTCTCCGCGAACACGGAAAGTGTCCGCTCACGTCTGGCGGATGTTTTATCTGGCCCACCAGGCAGTGACGCAGCGTCGATGCGTCTTCTCCGCCAGTACTGGCGCCGATGCGTCGCTTCGGTAGTCTGCAGCCGCGTAAATGGCGATGCCTCGCGGGGCGCGCGGCCGTCGCCTACCTCTGCGCACGTAGTAATGGCGATGCCACGCGTGGTGCGGCCGTCGCCCTGCCTCCGAACTATATAAACAGGGGCGCGAGCATCTCATCTCATCTCCTCCCCACTAAACCCTAGCTGCCGCTTCCGCTCAGCCTCCACCAGATCCACCATGAGCAGCGCCGGACGCGGCCAGGCTGCTTCCGCTCAGCCTCCACCTTCACCTCCTGCTCCACCTCCCCCGGCCTCCTCGAGCTCCGAGGAGTTCGACTCCGACGATAGCACGGGCGACCTCCTCGACCCGGTCAGGGACGCCAAGGCCTTAGCACTCGCGGCGCAGGAAGCAGAGGAGGAGCTGGCGGGCCACGCGGCGTTGGACGCCGAGCTGGAGCAGCGCAGGCTGGCGACCGCCGCGGCCGCAGAGGACTCCGACTCCGAGATATCTTGGTCTTCCGATGACCCTGATGCGCCTACGCCGGAGGAGGGGGCGGCGGAGCAGGGGGCTATCGTCGAGTCTTTCGAGACGCTCAAGGACGACGCCGCAAGCGCGAGGCTGGAACAGTGCCTGCAATAGGACGCGACGGCGCACCGAGCCATAGCAGCCGCACGGGAGGCGGCGGAGAAGCAGGCGATGGAGCGACGCAACGATGGTGCCGACCCGTCCGGAAGCAAGTAGTCTAATCTTCTAGATCTACATTGTATAGTTTTTATGCATTAAAATGCATTACTTTCTATATTTTTAAATACGTTGCTAATGTAAAAAAGGGTCGTCCCGGTGGACGCACACCCAGACGCAAACGAATACTTGGACAAAATAGGTCCGCGGGACGACGTAAACGGACGCTCGCGATCACTTTTGGGCGTCCGAAATGCGGCGCCCCGCTGGAGATGCCGTTAGAGTGTACCATGCATTTCGGCCACGGCGCCACGCAACCGACAGGATGTACCTATACATGGAAATCTACTCCTGGTACACATATGGAAATGGAAAATGATCTAATCCCCCCGGGGGATAAGACGCTCCGCAACCTCCGGCTCCGTGGCCGTCGGATGAAAGCCATCGCACGCGCACGCGCTGTTGTCCCAGCAAGACACGTTATCGGTGGGCCCCCCACCACGACCTTATCCCCTCGTCTCTCTCCCGGCGGCCGCTCCTCACTTCTCCCTCCCATCCCGTGCTGTGAGACACCTCAGATCCGGCAACCACCAATCCCCGCGCCCTCCACGGTCTCGACGGCGACGGAGGCCCGCCGTGAGCCTCCTCAGGTCCGGCGACCACCAATCCCCGCGCCCTCGACGGTCTCGACGGCGACGGAGGCCCGCCGTGAGCCTCCTCAGGTCCGGCGACCACCAATCCCCGCGCCCTCGACGGTCTCGACGCCGACGAAGGCGCGCACGCGCCGGCTACGGCGCGAGGAGGAGGCTGGGGGGAGCGGCGGCGCGAGGCCGGGAGCGGGGAGCGGAGGGCGCGGCCGGCGAGGGAGCTGAGGCGGAACCCCCAGGCGAGGGAGCTGAGACCGGAGCTCGCCCACCTCGCCGCGTGGAAGTCGCCGCCCTTCTCCGCGTCCATGCCGTGGGGAGGTCCGACCTCACCGCGCAGCTCCGGCCGTCCCCACCTCCGTCCGATGTCGGTGACACCTAGCTCCTTCCTCGACCATCTCCTGCCAGTGGTGTGGCGAGGTGCTGCCAGGGGTAGGCCGGTGTTGCTACCGGCGGTGCATGGTGGTGCTGCAATAGTGCACGCTGTCGACAAGGTGGCACGGCAGTGCTACAAGTCGGGGCGGAAGGAGTTTTGCTAACAAGGTGGTACTCCTCTGATTCGTTAGGAGTTTTGCTGCTTTAGGCTTGTGTTGTTGCTACCTGCGGATACCGGTTTTGCTATCTGAGGTCTCCGGCATTGCTACGGGGGGAGGGAAAATTTTTGCTACCGGCGGAGGCCTACTTTGCTACCCTAGGCGTAGGGCGTTTCTACTAGCGGTTTTTGGTTTTGCAATCTTGGGCGGATGGAGTTGCTGCAAGCCTGGAACATCAGACGGCGCTGTTTGTCTGCTACATGCGAGGTCTTCGTTGATGTTTTATAGGATTTGCAACATATGAATAAACAAATTTGCTACAATTTATTTGCGGTTTTGCTACATGTGCACAATATGTTTGCTATGGGGTATATGGAGAGATGTCCGGTGAGTTCTCCGACGAGTGCCCCCTTGATGTCTCCGACGATATCTTTTTTTCGCTACAATAGCATATTTTGTTTGCTACAAGCTTTCCGGCGATGTCTCCGGCGAGTCTCCGGTGTGTGTCTGGCAAGCTCAACCTTTTTTTGTTTTATTTTATGGGTGAACCGTTTTTTGCTACACTGAAGCAAAATCGAGATTTTTTTGCTACCCGGCAGCAAGAAGGACACGTGTCAGCATGGGAACCCGGGAGCTGGGAAATCAAATCCCCGGGGGACGCCCAGTACTGTCCCGGCAACGCACGAAGGATATAGATAGGGAGTGTACGGCGTACGTCGCCTGCCAAAAGAGGACGGAGCCAGATAAGGGCATGTAGCCTGTCGTGACTCGTGAGTAGCCATGCGGCAGGCGTGGCCAGCTATTTCCAATGATAATTGATGTGCCAGAGACATGGCTATTCCGATTCACTAACAGGGACCTACAATGATGAACGAAAAACTTCCAAGAAAAACTACGAAAAAGATTTAGAAGTTGAAAAGAAAATAACCATCTCTTGGCACAAAATTAGTTCTCAATAATTCGTGACAAAGCAATATTCTTCCAACTACCTAGAGAAGTATTGCAGATATTTCCGATCAAAATTCTTTTAGAAGAAGACAACAAAGAAAAGAAATATCGACCAGCTAAATGAAAGTTATTTTGCTGACTAAAGATAAAGGAGGTCTAGGATTTCATGACCTTGGAGTACATGCGAGTCGTAAATTCTCCGTAGGCCCCTTGGATAAAGCAATAATTATGTCAAAGGTGTCAGTTGATAATATAAATTTCTTTGGAAAATGAAGATCCTGCTAAATTTAAGATGATAAAAAATACGTGTGGTATCTTCGTAGAGGAGTAATACCAACAAAGAGAACCTTGCAAAGCAGTTGGCACAGAACTACAAAGTGTGTATTCTATCATCATGATGAGACAATAAAACACTTCTTCTTCTAGTGCAAAATTGTTGGATCTATATGTTCGGTTATCAAAGTACCTCCTACGTTTTACACACACTATGCATTGTTGCTAATGTATTGAGAAATTTGCTAAACGGTGCGGATCGTATGTTCAAATTAAATAAGCTATGAAATGTTTGTTTTTCATAAAACTGGATTTCTCAAATTACTTAGAGAGGTGTTTTTTTTTTGTAATAACCATTTCACTATCACGGACGACTAAAGGCATAGGGCGGCATGCGGAATTTCACTTTTGATCTCATGTATATATGCTACCTTTAACCAAAAATACATTTAAAAAATACAAAAAATAAAAATCTTCGCCTACAAAATAAAATCGTGAAAACCCGACAATTCTTGTGATGTGTGTAAAAAGATAAAAAAGAATTGTGCAAACCTTTATTTTACCACTAAAATTTGTATTTTTAAATAGACCAAAGAAAATGTCGACGGTTCGTGAAACGTACATGGGTTGTAAATATGCGTACTCAACATATCATTTTGGATTTTTTAACATTTGAAAATAGGTTTAAAATATATCTTAAATAAAGGGATCATATGCAACCCAAAAGAGCCAAACACTGCTAAAATATGCAGTATTTTGGGCTAAGAAAAGAATTTTCGGATTTGGGGGGAGCCGGTACCATTACTTCGTACATCTACAAATTTGTTCTTTTTTAGTCTAAAATATAACGTCTTTTTTTCCGAGAACATCTACATATTTTTTTTTTGCGAGAATGTAGAAACTGGATTTTTTCTCATCTCAAAAGGCCGTGTGACTCGCCAACGTTGCACGGCAAAGGCTTTGCCGTGTGACACCGCACGGCAAAGGTCGCTTCTTTGCCGTGTGCCTAACATGTTTTATCTAAAAAAAGGCCCCAACTGGCTGGTCTGGGAATCGAACCTAGTACACAGAGTAGGGAAAGCGTGCAACCTTGCCACTAAGCTATGTATTCGTTTGTTGATAACTATACCATGTCATGCCTTTTGAGATGAGAAAAAATCCAGTTTCTACATCTTTGCCGTGCGCTTACACTAGGCAAAGGCTTCTTTGCCGTGCGTTTTTTCAAAAACACTAGGCAAAGGCTGCTTTGCCGTGCAACCCAGCTGCGCGCACGGCAAAAGATGAGGCACGGCAATGCCCAACGCCTTTGCCGTGCACCAAGTCTTTGCCGTGCGGTGTGTTGGACCATTGCCGTGCACCTTTCTTTGTCGTGCGGCCTCTTCCATCTTTGCAGTGAATCGTATCTTTGTCGTGCGCTTGTGTCTATCTTTTCCGTGACCAAGGTCTTTGCCGTGCGTTTTTATCTGTGCGCACGGCAAAGATTTCTTTGCCGTGCGGGGACACACGGCAAAGAAATGCTGCACGGCGACGCATATTTTTTCGGTAGTGCCAGGCATAAATACTAGCTGCGTTTAGCTCGGGTGTCATAAATCCAGGCATGTCCGGTTACTTTCGTGGACCTATCTGCCGTATCCACACACTCATTATACTAGACACTAGCATGCAATTGTAAATTACATCAAATAACCACCGAGTAAAAGCGGCGTCAGGACGAAGACCTAAGGAAAATTAATGTATTAGTAACAGAAAGTATGTCGCAAATAACTTCGCCCAAGGAAAATGAGTTCGGACCCATATTTTTGAACAGCGATTTTCCTGTAATGCCATAAACACGACATCATAAACTATTTCTGTTGAAGCCAAAGTTGATGGGTTAAACAAAAAATTTCTACTGTAAACATGAACAAAAACCAAGATCCAATCTAGTAAGAAGCAAGATCTAATCTACCAAGATCGAAGCAACGAGGAGATTGCGAGAGTAACCCTCGAAGATTCCAAAGCCTACGAGATTAGATCTCGTTGTTGATGTAGTCGATCGTCCGTGCTGCAATCCGGCAGCACTTCCGTACTCGGTCGTGCGTACGGTGTCGATGAAGCCCGTCCTCTCCCCGTTCCAGCGAGCAGCGGAGGTGTCGTAGATCTCCTCGGAATCCCAGCAGCACGACGGCATGGTGGTGGTGGTGGAGGAGAAAAGCTGCAGGGCTTCGCCTAAGCCGGAGCAACGTATCGGTGGGAGAGAGAGGCGGCCAGAGGACAAGGGATGAAGGAAGGGCTGCGCCCCCTGCCCCCTCCCCTCTTTATATAGGGGGGGGGTGTGGTCAGGGCTGCCTTGGCCCCTCCTCCAAGCCCTATGGCCGGCGGCCAAGATGGGAAAAGGGGGGAGACTTGCCCCCCAAGTTGATCCCCCTAGGGTTTTGGGGAAACCCTATGGGGTGGCCGGCCTGGGCCTTTGGGGCTTGGTGCGCCTGGCCCATTAGGGCTAGGTAGCACCCCCTCGGCCCATGTTGGCCCCCCTAGGTCGTGGGCCCCATGGTGGATCCCTCCGGAACCTTCTAGAACCTTCTGGTCTTTCACCGGAAAAATCCCGAACTTTTCCGAAACCTAGAAATCAACTTCCCTTATATGAATCTTATTCTCCGGACCATTCCAGACCTCCTCGTGATGTCCTGGATCCCATTCGAGACTCCGAACAAACTTCGGTCTCCATCTCATATTACGAATCTACTTATGCGACATCGAACCTTAAGCGCGTCACCCTACGGTTCGTGAACTATGCAAACATGGTCGAGACTCCTCTCCGAGCAATAACCAATAGCGGGATCTGGAGATCCATAATGGCTCCAACATATTCAATGATAACTTAGTGATCGATTGAACCATTTACATACAATACCGATTCCCTTTGTCACGCGACACTTTACTTGTCCGAGGTTCGATCATCGGTATCTCCATACCTAGTTCAACCTCGTTACCGACAAGTACTCTTTACTCGTACCGTGGTATGTCATCTCTTGTGACCTAGTCACATGCTTGCAAGCTAATCAGATGACATTCCACTGAGAGGGCCCAGAGTGTATCTATCCGTCATCGGGATGGACAAATCTCACTGTTGATCCATATGCCTCAACTCGCACTTTCCGAATACTTAATCCCATCTTTATAACCACCCATTTACGCAATGGCGTTTGATGTAATCAAAGCATCCTTCCGGTGTAAATGATTTACATGATCTCATGGTCGAAGGACTAGGTAACTATGTATCGAAAGCTAATAGCAAATTGAACTTAATGACTTGATCTTATGCTACGCTCATTTGGGCATGTGTCCATTATATCATTCATCCAATGACATAACCTTGTTATTAATAACATCCAATGTTCATGATCACACAAACGTCGATCATCTATTAATCAACAAGCTAGTTATACAAGAGGCTTACTAGGGACTCCTCGTTGTTTACATAACACAAATGTATCAATGTTTCGGTTAATACAATTATAGCATGATATGCAAAAATTTATCATAAACACAAAGATATATTATAATAACCACTTTATTATTGCCTCTTGGGCATATCTCCAACAGTCTCCCACTTGCACTAGAGTCAATTATCTAGATTACATTGTAAGGTACCTAACACCCATGGCATTCTGGTGTTGGTCATGCTTTTCCCTAGGGAGAGCTTTAGTCAACGGATCTGCTACATTCAGATCTGTGTGTAGTTTGCAAATCTTTACTTCACCATCTTCGATGTACTCGCTAATCGAATGAAAACGCAGCTTGATATGCTTTAGTTTCTTGTGTGACCTTGGTTCTTGTGCATTAGCGATGGCACCCATGTTGTCACAATAGATGACTAATGGCTCCAGTGCACTAGGAACCACACCAAGCTCAACAATGAACCTCTTCATCCATACCGCTTGCGATGAAGTCTCTGAAGCCGCTATGTATTCAGATTCAGTTGAAGACTTCGCCACCGTGCATTGCTTGGAACTCATCCAGCTTACTGCAACACCATTCAATATAAACACGTACCCAGACTGAGACTTAGAGTCATCAGGATCAGTGTTCCAACTTGCATCGGTGTAACTGGTTACAACGAGCTCTTGGTCACCGCCATAACAAAGAAACATATCCTTAGTCCTTTTCAAGTACTTCAGGATATTCTTGACCGCTGTCCAGTGTTCCATTCCTAGATCACTCTGATATCTGCTGGTCAAACTAACATCATGTGCGATATCCGGTCTAGTACACAGCATGACATACATGATAGAGCCTACTTCCGAGGCATAGGGGATCTTGTTCATCCTCTCTCTTTCTTCTGCCGTAGTCGAACCTTGAGTTTTACACAAGACCTTACCTGGCAACATAGGCAAGAACCCTTTCTTGCTTTCATCCATTCTAAACTTCTTTAGAATCTTGTCCGAGTATGTACTGCGTGAAAGCCCTATTAGGCGTCTTGATCTATCTCTATAAATCTTGATGCCTAAAATGTACGCTGCTTCACCAAGGTCTTTCATTGAAAAACACTTATTCAAATAACCTTTAACACTGCTTAGTAGTTCTATATCATTCACAATCAATAATATGTCATCTACATATAATATCAGGAACGCTACAGAGCTCTCACTCACTTTCTTGTAAATACATGCCTCACCATGAGTCCGTATAAACCCGAAGTCTTTGATCACACTATCAAAGCGTCGGTTCCAACTCCGAGATGCTTGCTTCAGTCCAGAAATGGAACGCTGAAGTTCGCATACCTTGTCAGCATTTTTAGGATCGACAAAACCTTTGGGTTGTACCATATACAACTCTTCCTCAATGTCGCCATTAAGGAACACCGTTTTGACATCCATCTGCCAAATCTCATAATCGAAAAATGCAGCTATTGCTAACAAAATCCTCACAGACTTTAGCTTCGCTACAGGTGAGAAAGTCTCATGTAGTCAACACCTTGAATTTGTCGGAACCCCTTCGTGACAAGTCGAGCTTCATAGACAATAATATTACCATCAATATTTGTTTTTCTCTTGAAGATCCATTTATTCTCGACAGCCTTGTGATGACCCACAAGTATAGGGGATCGCAACAGTCTTCGAGGGAAGTATTACCCAATTTATTGATTCGACACAAGGGGAGACAAAGAATACTTGAAAGCCTTAACAGCGGAGTTGTCAATTCAGCTGCACCTGGAAACAGACTTGCTCGCAAGAGTTTATCAGTAGTAACAGTTTTATAGCAGTAGCGGTAGTGAAATAACAGCAACAGAGTAACAAAGACAGCAGTAGTGATTATAGTAAACAGCAGGATTAAAATACTGTAGGCACGGGGATGGATTAACGGGCGTTGCATGGATGAGAGAAACTCATGTAACAATCATAGCAGGGAATTTGCAGATAATAATAAAACGGTATCCAAGTACTAATCAATCAATAGGCATGTGTTCCAATTATAGTCGTACGTGCTCGCAATGAGAAACTTGCACAACATCTTTTGTCCTACCAGCCGGTGGCAGCCGGGCCTCAAGGGAAACTATCTGGATATTAAGGTACTCCTTTTAATAGAGTACCGGAGCAAAGCATTAACACTCCGTGAACACATGTGATCCTCACATCACTGCCATTCCCTCCGGTTGTCCCGATTTCGTCACTTCGGGGCCATTGGTTCCGGACAGCGACATGTGTATACAACTTGCGGGTAAGATCATAAACAACGAATATCATGATGAAATAATAACATGTTCAGATCTGAGATCATGGCACTCGGGCCCTAGTGACAAGCATTAAGCATAACAAGTTGCAACAATATCATAAAAGTACCATCTACGGACACTAGGCACTATGCCCTAACAATCTTATGCTATTACATGACCAATCTCATCCAATCCCTACCATCCCCTTCGGCCTACAGCGGGGGAATTACTCACACATGGATGGGGGAAACATTGCTGGTTGATGGAGAGGCGTTGGCGGTGATGGCGGCGATGATCTCCTCCAATTCCCCGTCCCGGCGGAGTGCCAGAACGGAGACTTCGGCTCTCGCGACGGAGTTTCGCGATGTGGCGGCGTTCGGAGGGTTTACGGCGACTTCGACTTCTCTCCGTGCGTTTTTAGGTCGAGGCGAATAAGTAGTCCGAAGGAGGGCGTCGGAGGCCGGCCGAGGGGCCACACCACAGGGCCGCGCGGGCCCCCCGGGCCGCGCCGCCCTATGGTGTGGGGCCCTCGGGCCTCCACTTCAATTGCCCTTCCGGCTCCGTTAGTTTCCTGGGAAAATAGGGCCTTCGCATAAATTCCGAGGTTTTTCCCGAAAGTTGGATTTCCGCACAAAAACGAGACACCGGAGCGGTTCTGCTGAAAACAGCGTTAGTCCGTGTTAGTTGCATCCAAAATACACGAATTAGAGGCCAAACAATAGCAAAAGTGTTCGGGAAAGTAGATACGTTTTGGACGTATCAACTCCCCCAAGCTTAGCTTATTGCTTGTCCTCAAGCAATTCGATTAACAACCGAGCGATAAAAGAACTTTCACGAACACATTTGCTCATATGATGTATATATTCTCATGTTATGGCTAATACTTAAGCAGTTCATAATGAGACACATGCAAATAAGATCATCTAACAGCTATGTCAATCATGGAGAGGTACCAACAATTAATAATAAGCATCAAGAATCATGTACATAAGCAAGATTGCAATGTTCATAAGAGAGTATGATAAAGTGGTATCTCGCTTGCTTGTATTTGATTGGCAAAACATAAATGCCCGGGCACCTCTGGAGTTCATAGAAAGACTAGAAGTAGTGATTGTCAAAGATAAAAGCATCAAAGTTATACCACAATCAATCATATTTTGAGACAAGAATATTATACTAAGAATGACAGTTGTGCTCTCAAGAAAGTGCTCAAAGAAATAATGGAGACACAACATAAAAGTAAAAGATTGACCCTTCGCAGAGGGAAGCAGGGATTAACATGCGCTAGAGCTTTTCATTTTTATAAATCAGGAGTAAAATTGTTTTGAGAGGTGTTTGTTGTTGTCAACGAATGGTAATGGGTACACTAACTACCTTGCCAACCGGACTTTCAAGAGCGGCTCCCATGAATTATTTGCATTTTTATGTGGCACTCCTTCCAACCTTTCTTACACAAACCATGGCTAACCGAATCCTCGGGTGCCTGCCAACAATCTCATACCATGAAGGAGTGCCTTTTTATTTTAGTTTTATTATGATGATGACACTCCCCCCAACCTTTGCTTACACAAGCCATGGCTAACCGAATCCTTCGGGTGCCGTCCAACAATCACAAACCATGGAGGAGTGTCTATTTAAGTTAATTAATTCGGGACTCGGGAATCCCATTGCCAGCCTCTTTTTGCAAAATTATTGGATAAGCGGATGTGCCACTATTCCATATGAGAGTCCGTCAAAAGTAAATGACAAGGTTGAAAGCTAAACACCACATACTTCCTCATGAGCTATGAAACATTAACACAAATTAAGAAGCATTTTGAAGGTTTTAAAGGTAGCGCATGAGAATTTACTTGGAATGGTTTGAAATGCCATGAATAGGTATTTATGGTGGACACTCTGGAATGACTTGGTTTTCATGTGTTTGGAGGCACGAGCAGCGTTCCCGCTCGAGTACAAGTGAAGGCTAGCAAAAAGACTAGGGAGCGACAAATCAAGAGAGCAAGAATCGTCATAATCATGCTTGCGGCAAAATAAATTAACTGAGGCATAAAAGTGATACAAGAACTCTGAAGCAATGTAAATCATTGAGGCTTAATTGACTTTTGTTCAGTCATATGCATGCGTGAGCATGTGCCAAGTCGATATAAACGAATTATTCAGAGGAGGATACCACAATGCCATACTTACTTATGAATAAAACAATGCAAGCAAACATCCATACCTCACATGAACCAACTAAGCATGCTCACATGGATGAGTATATGTACAAAAATGAAAACAAATAGAGTTCATACCAGCCTCTCACCACAATCAGATTGTCGTAGATCGTCATTATTGCCTTTTCACTTGTGTAGCTTGGATAATATGAAATGAAAACCACGCTCCAGCCACCGAGGACCATTGAACTCATGATGAAATTTACAAACCAAAGAAGAACAGCAAATATTTTTGGTGTTTTCGAATTTGAGAACAAGAACAAAAGGAAACAAGCAAACAAAGCAAAATCTTTTTGGGTTTTCTTATAGCAAACTAGCAATAGCAAATAAAGCGAAAAAATGCAAGAAACCAAAGCAAACAAATGGTGAAGAGAAACAACAGAAATATTTTTGGTCTTTTTGTGTTTTGGAAAGGAACAAAGCAAAAACAAGAAATAGCAAACTAAAAGAAACACAGAAAAGCGAGATGGCAGAAATCTGCCAAAACCTGACAGCAGTACAGAAATCGATTTTTACAAAAATCTTACGTTGCTCAGTTCGAAAAGTGTTCAACTAATGAAAGTTAGATAACAACCTGGGGAACATGCAAAAAAAATTTCAACTCAAAATACTGTTCTGGCTGGGCACACGAATTTTTACGGTAACAGCCCAGAATCTGTTTTCAGGCAGCACTTCCCCAAATATCATCTTCCTCTTATTGGAAAACCACTCAAACGAACAAAGCAAGTATGTGCAAGTATCCAGCAACCATAATATGCAAAGAATGAGTGATGCTGGTATACCTCCCCCCAAGCTTAGGCTTTTGGCCTAAGTGGAGTTCAATCCCATCGATCCCATGAAGTAGTATCTCCGTAATATGAAGATGGGTCGTATTCCGGGTATGTGCTAGAAGAAGCACCCGGATATGTGACGGTGTGGTCGTAGGAGGTCCCGACGTCCTCGGAGTCATGTTGCTGGTGGAACTCTTGTATCTTCATATGTTCATCCACTTCCTCCTTGGTGCACGACCATGATTGCCTGTCAATACTTAACAAACCAGGTTGGGGAAGAGGGATTTCCTTCTCCTCCCCGTCAGAAAACAACATTCTATACACCATATTTTCTAAAGTAGAGTCAGTTGTAACAAAATGATGACTCTTCATAGCACTAATATCGAGTCTCCTAGGGGCCAATGGCACATCATTAGGATCAATAGGAAGATTAAGAAATGTTAAAACACGCAGTGCAATGGTTCCTCCAAAAATAGGCCCCCCGGTAGTCAGGCGGCGAGCAATAAGAGCACCGAGGTGATAGGAGGTTTGACCAGTAAGTGCAATATTCAGAAAAGCAAGATGGTAGCTAGAGATATTACTAGTGTTCTCCCTACCAAGAATGCTAGTAGCAATGTAGTATGCAAAATACTTAATGGCGGGAAGTTGGATGTTCCTTATCTTGCCCCGCTCGAATGCTGCGACAGTCATCATCGGTGATCCCTCGGTAGAGCTCCAGCAAGTCCCGGGGGTTGTCATCAATCCTACTTGCTGTACCTACAGGGGCAATATCCAAGGCACAACAAAAATCCTTCAATGGCATAGTCACAGTATTACCATAAATCCTGAATGCAACCGTTGGCTCATAGTGTTTGTTGTCGAACTGGAAACTCTCGACGAAAATTTTGGTGAGCAAGTAGTATTGCTCCCTTTCATCGCCCATATAAGTGGTTAACCCTGCCCTGTTGACAAGGGTTAAGAAATCCTCCAGTATCCCTGCATTCCTTAGAAAATCATAACATGGAAAAGTAGAAGCATTAGGAGGACCGTTGTCCTCTTCAGGTGCGAAGCTAGGCGCGAGGATGTCTTCATTGTATGATTGCCTAATCCGGGTGGCGGCCCTAGAAGGCCTCCCGGTGCTGGTTGTCCCCTTCTTGAACAACTCTCCCAATTTGAACTTCTTCATTTTCTGAAATTTTCAACAAACAATATAAAACTTGATTTGGTGACATATAATTGAGGGAAACTACCATAGGAACTTGCTAGAGTACTAATCATGCATCAAAACTAATTTCTACCAATTAGAACAAGCATGCAAGCTCACCAAACATGTTACCTACAGCAGCAAAATATTCAAGATATACTCAACCAAACGAAATTCTACTTGGATGGGTGGAGGAGTCACATACCGAAGAGCAAATGTGCCAAATTTCGGACGTAAATCTGGGCTGAGCAAAGAGATCGAGAAATCTGGAGCTCTGGAGCAAAAACGCGAGAGAGATGAACTTGGTACGAGTTTTTTCGGGAGAGAGAAGGTGCTTGGGAGGAAGAGATGACAAAGTGGGGCAGAGGGGAGCCCACACCACATGGTGGCGCGGCCACCTCCTTGGCCGCGCCGGCCGGTGGTGTGGCGCCCTCCGGTGCCCCACAGGTCATCCTCTGGTGCTCCCAGGTGCCTCGTCGAAAAATAGGACCAACGGTATAATTTTTGTGAATTTTTGAAAACTTTGAAAAACGCACATTTTCTGGGTATTAAGTTTATTATTACTGGCCAGGAAAATTTTTGAAATCTCAAATCAACTAAGAAACTTTGCAAATTAAAAGTGCTACAGCAACTAAAGCAAGTGGAGGAAGAAAGAGATGTTGTTTACCTCCTCTATGCATATAAAAGGTATTTGTTAACAAGGTTGATCAAGTCTTGCCACCAAATAAATTTTACATAGCATAAGAAGAAATAAACCTCAAATCAATCATGTTACCTTGAATTGTATTGATATGGATCCAATCACAAGAGTTTGATATTCTTCTTTAGGCTCATATATAGGACAATCGATGGTTCCCACTTTGATAGTTCTCACATCAGAAATAGTATTAACTCCGCACGCTTTTTCAATCCTCTTGGGGAAATAGACGGTGTGTTCCTTGTCATCAACATTGAAAGTAACCTTTCCTTTATTGCAATCAATAATAGCCCCTGCGGTGTTAAGAAAAGGTCTCCCAAGAATAATAGACATATTATCATCTTCAGGCATTTCCAACACAACAAAATCGGTTAATATCAAGCAGTTATTAGTAACTTGAACAGGAACATCCTCACATATACCAACAGGAATAGCAGTAGATTTATCAGCCATTTGCAAAGATATATCAGTAGGTATCAACTTATCTAAGTAAAGTCTCTTGTATAGAGAAAAAGGCATAACACTAACACCGGCTCCCAAGTCACATAGAGCAGTTTTAACATAATTATTCTTAATAGAACAAGGAATAGTAGGTATACCGGGTCGCCCAACTTCTTTGGAACTTTACCATTGAAAGAGTAATTAGCAAGCATAGTGGAAATTTCCTCATTGGGGATTTTCCTTTTGTTAGTAACAATATCTTTCATATACTTTGAATAAGGAGGCAATTTAATAGCATCGGTCAAAGGGATTTGCAAGAATAAAGGTTTCATCCAATCACAAAATTTATTATAGTGTTCTTCTTCCTTTGATTTTAGTTTCTTAGCAGGGAAAAGGCATTGGCTTTTGCACCCAAGGTTCTCTTTCATTACCATGTTTTTCAGTAATAAAATCTTCTTTAGTATACTTTTTATTTTTAGCATGCTTTTCAGGTTCTTCTTCAACCTCTTCTTTATCAGGAGTATCATTCTTATCATTATCTTTATCATTATCATGTTCATTACCACTTTCAGTTTCAGCATCGAAATAGAAATACTATTAGGATCATTAACGAGGTTCAGAGGATTCTACAACATTTTTATGTTTCTTTTTCTTTTTCTTCTTAGAATGAGCACTAGGTTCAATGCGTTGAGAATCTTGTTCAATTCTTTTGGGATGCCCTTCAGGATATAGAGGATCCTGGGTAGAGACACCACCTCTAGTTGTTACTTCATATGCATGTTTTTCTTTAGCATTATTTCCTAACAAGTCATTTTGCACTTTAGTGAGTTGATCAATTTGAGTTTGAATCATATGAAAATGTTTAACAAGCATCTTACCATCATTGGAGGTTCTTTCCACAATATCATGCAATTGACTAATAGCTTGAGAATTTTCCATTAGATGATTCTCTACTCTCATATTAAAATTTTCTTGCTTAACAATATAATTATCAAACTCATCTAAGCATTGCGCAGGAGGTTTTGAATACGGAATATCTTCCCTAGTAAAGCGTTGAAGGGAATTTACCTCAATCATGGATGAAGGGGGAATTATCTCACATATATCTTCTATAGGAGGTAGATTCTTCACATCTTCAGATTTAATACCTTTCTCCTTGAGAGACTTCTTGGCTTCCCTCATATCTTCATCATTCAATTTAATTAAACCCCTCTTCTTCACTATTGGCGTTGGAGTTGGTTCAGGCGTATTCCAATCATCATAATTCCGGCCTATTTTAGCCAATAATTCTTCGAGCGTCTTCGGAGTTCTTTTCCCGAAAACACAACCAGACACAACTATCCAGGTATGCCCTAGACTCAATGGTTAGTCCACTATAAAATATATCAAGTAAATCATGCTTTTCTAAATCATGGTCAGGCAAAGCTCTAATAAGAGAGCAAAATCTCGCCCAAGCCTCAGGCAATTTCTCTTCATCTCCTTGATCAAAATTATAAACTCTCTGCAAAGCAGCATGTTGAGCACTAGCAGGGAAGTATTTGCGGAAGAAAACATCAAGCAATTCTTTCGGACTTTTAATAGAATTAGGTGGCAAATTATTATACCAAGTTTTAGCGTCATCCTTCAATGAGAATGGAAATATTTTAGCAACAAAGTAAGTACGCTTCTTAACATCATCAGAAAACAAGCTACTCAAAGTAGATAACTCGGTCATGTGTTCAACGAGCACTTTCTTTTTCGAGTACCACAAAAAGGTGTTTTCTCAACAATAGCTATATGAGATAGATCAAGAGAAAAATCATAATCTTTATCCCTAATGTTTATAGGAGATGTGGCAAATTTAGGATCAGGAGACAGTTTACATCTAACGAGTATGTTACGCAAGCAACTTTTTAATTTTTCTTGCATCAGTAGTACCATGGCATTTTTCAATAAAATCATCATCAAGTTCCACATAATCTTCATCAAGATCATCACTAGAGTATTCAAGTTCAGGTGAATTAACAGGTGTAGTAACATCAGGAATTTCAGCATTTTCAATTTGTCTAGACCTAGCAATGGAAGCATCTAGAAAAGTTCCCAATGAACCACTATCATCAAGCACAGCAGAAACATTATTAGTATTATGAGAGTGTTCAGATTCAGCAGATGTACCCGCATGCGAAGCATGTGGCGGTGAATCAAGTTTATCAATCACAGATGGTGAATCAAGTGTAGCGGAGGTACTCAGAATTGTACATTTTCTTGTAGTGGATGGTAATATGGCGATCTTAGTATCGCGAGGTTTACCCATGATGGAGAATTTGCAGCGAACAATATTAATCCAAGTGAACTTCCAAATAAAGCTATGCTCCCCGGCAACGGCGCCAGAAAATAGTCTTGATGACCCACAAGTATAGGGGATCGCAACAGTCTTCGAGGGAAGTATTACCCAATTTATTGATTCGACACAAGGGGAGACAAAGAATACTTGAAAGCCTTAACAGCGGAGTTGTCAATTCAGCTGCACCTGGAAACGGACTTGCTCGCAAGAGTTTATCAGTAGTAACAGTTTTATAGCAGTAGCAGTAGTGAAATAACAGCAGCAGAGTAACAAAGACAGCAGTAGTGATTATAGTAAACAGCAGGATTAAAATATTGTAGGCACGGGGACGGATTAACGGGCGTTGCATGGATGAGAGAAACTCATGTAACAATCATAGCAGGGCATTTGCGGATAATAATAAAACGGTATCCAAGTACTAATCAATCAATAGGCATGTGTTCCAATTATAGTCGTACGTGCTCGCAATGAGAAACTTGCACAACATCTTTTGTCCTACCAGCCGGTGGCAGCCGGGCCTCAAGGGAAACTACTTGGATATTAAGGTACTCCTTTTAATAGAGTACCGGAGCAAAGCATTAACACTCCGTGAACACATGTGATCCTCACATCACCGCCATTCCCTCCGGTTGTCCCGATTTACGTCACTTCGGGGCCATTGGTTCCGAACAGCGACATGTGTATACAACTTGCGGGTAAGATCATAAACAACGAATATCATGATGAAATAATAACATGTTCAGATCTGAGATCATGGCACTCGGGCCCTAGTGACAAGCATTAAGCATAACAAGTTGCAACAATATCATAAAAGTACCATCTACGGACACTAGGCACTATGCCCTAACAATCTTATGCTATTACATGACCAATCTCATCCAATCCCTACCATCCCCTTCGGCCTACAGCGGGGGAATTACTCACACATGGATGGGGGAAACATTGCTGGTTGATGGAGAGGCGTTGGCGGTGATGGCGGCGATGATCTCCTCCAATTCCCCGTCCCGGCGGAGTGCCAAAACGGAGACTTCTGGCTCCCGCGACGGAGTTTCGCGATGTGGCGGCGTTACGGAGGGTTTCTCGGCGACTTCGACTTCTCTCCGTGCGTTTTTAGGTCGAGGCGAATAAGTAGTCCGAAGGAGGGCGTCGGAGGCCGGCCGAGGGGGCCACACCACAGGGCCGCGCGGGCCCCCCCGGGCCGCGCCGCCCTATGGTGTGGGGCCCTCGGGCCTCCACTTCAATTGCCCTTCTGGCTCCGTTAGTTTCCTGGGAAAATAGGGCCTTCTGCATAAATTCCGAGGTTTTTCCCGAAAGTTGGATTTCTGCACAAAAACGAGACACTGAGAGCGGTTTGCTGAAAACAGCGTTAGTCCGTGTTAGTTGCATCCAAAATACACGAATTAGAGGCCAAACAATAGCAAAAGTGTTCGGGAAAGTAGATACGTTTTGGACGTATCACCTTGCGGCTATCAGGTAAGTCTACCAAAGTCCATACTTGGTTATCATACATGGATCCCATTTCGGATTTCATGGCTTCTTGCCATTTGTTGGAATCTGGGCTCATCATTGCTTCTTCATACGTCGCAGGGTCTTCATCATTGTTGTCCACAATCAAGACATTTAGACAGGGATCATACCAATCAAGAGTGGTACGTTCCCTCGTCGATCTGCGAGGTTCGAAGTTTCATGATCATCATCATTTGCTTCCTCTCCTATCGGTGCAGGCTGTACAGGAACATCTTCCGGCACTGCGCTACTCTGATCTATGAGAGAAGGTTCATTAACCTCGTCGAGTTATACTTTCCTTCCAGTCACTTCTTTAGTGAGAAACTCCTTCTCAAGAAAGGATCCGTTCTTGGCAAAAAAGATTTTGCCTTCGGATCTGTGATAGAAAGTGTACCCAATTGTTTCTTTAGGGTATCCTATGAAGACACATTTCTAGATTTTCGGTTCTAGCTTGTTAGGTTGTAACTTATTTACATAAGCTTCGCAACCCCAAACTTCAAGGAACGACAGCTTAGGTTTCTTTCCAAACCATAATTCATATGGTGTCGTTTCAACAGATTTCGATGGTGCCCTATTTAAAGTGAATGCGACTGTCTCTAATGCATAACCCCAAAATGATAATGGCAAATCAGTAAGAGAAATCATAGATCGAACCATATCCAAGAGAGTTCGATTACGACGTTCGGACACACCATTACGCTGTGGTGTTCCCGGCGGTGTCAACTGTGAAAGTATTCCGCATTTCTTTAAATGCATGCCAAACTCATAACTCAGATATTCGCCTCCACGATCAGAACGCAGAAACTTAATCTTCTTGTTACGTTGATTTTCTAATTCACATTGGAATTCCTTAAACTTCTCGAAAGTTTCGGACTTATGTTTCATAAAGTAAATATACCCATATCTACTCAGACCATCCGTGAAGGTTAGAACATAATGATAACCACCGCGCGATGCCACACTCATTGGTCCGCACACATCGGTATGTATGATTTCCAACAAGTCTATAGCTCGCTCCATTGTACCAGAGAATGGAGTCTTAGTCATTTTTCCCATTAGACATGCTTTGCATCTATCAAGTGACACAAAGTCAAGTGACTCAAGAAGTCCATCGGAATGGAGTTTCTTCATGCGCTTCACTCCAATATGACCAAGACGACAGTGCCACATATAAGTAGAATTATCATTCAATTTAATTCACTTAGCATCAATGTTATGAACATGTGTATCACTACTATCGAGATTTAACAAGAATAAACCATTCATCTCAGGCGCATGACCATAAAAGATATTATTCATATAAATAGAACAACCATTATTCTCTGATTTAAACGAATAACTATCTCGCATTAAACAAGATCCAGATATAATGTGCATGCTCAACGCAGGCACCAAATGACAATTATTAAGGTTTAAAACTAATCCCGAAGGTAGATGTAGAGGGAGCGTGCCGACGGCGATCACATCGACCTTGGATCCATTTCCAACGCGCATCGTCACCTCGTCCCTCGCCAGGTTTCGTTTATTCCGCAGCTCCTGTTTCGAGTTACAAATGTGAGCAACCGAACCAGTATCAAATACCCAGACACTACTACGAGAACCAGTAAGATAGACATCAATAACATGTATATCAAATATACCTTTCTTCTTGATGAGGCCGTTCTTCAGATAAGCCAAGTATTTGGGGCAATTCCGCTTCCAGTGCCCCTTCTCCTTGCAGTAATAGCACACTGTATCAGGCTTAGGGCGAGCCTTAGGCTTCTCAGGAGGCGCATCAGCTTTCTTGCCGCCCTTCTTGATTGTTAGGCTTGCCCTGTTTCTTGAAATTGGTGGTATTGTTGACCATCAACACTTGGTGCTCTTTCCGTATCTCAACTTCATCAGATTTCAGCATGGAGAAGAGTTCAGGTAACTCTTTGTTCATGTTCTGCATGTTGTAGTTCATCACGAAGTTCTTGTAACTAGGTGGCAGTGATTGGAGGACACGATGAATACCCAGCTGGTTAGGAATCACAATTCCCAAGTCACTAAGCTTCTTCGCGTGCCCGGACATAGCGAGCACGTGCTCACTAACGGAGCTACCCTCTTCCATCATACAACCAAAGAAGTGTTTCGAGGCCTCATAGCTTTCCACGGCCGCATGAGTTTCAAAGATAGCTTTTAGCTCATGGACCAGCTCATAAGGATCGTGGTGCTCAAACCGCTTTTGGAGCTCCGCTTCTAGGCTGCACAGGATGGCACACTGAACTTGAGAGTACTGAATTACCCGAGTCTCGTAAACATTCTTTACGTCCTCAGATACTGCAGGTGGTGGTGTGGGACCTAGCGGTGCTTCGAGCACATATTGCAGATTTCCACCATTGAGGAAAATCCTCACATGACGGAACCAGTCGGTGAAGTTGCTACCATTGGTTTTAAGCTTTTCTTTCTCTAGGAACTGGTTAAAACTGATGGAGGGGGACGCCATGATCTACAACATATTTGCGAAGAGTTTAGACTAAGTTTATGATAAATTGAGTTCAATTTTAATTATTAAATTAACTAGGTGAACTCCCACTCAAAACAACATCCCTCGCATTGTCTTAGTGATCACACAAACCAAATCCACTACACCAAGTCCGATCTTCACGAGAAAAGATGTAGCTTCAAAGGCGAACACTCAAAGTGTTCATCATATCATTCATATGACTCATGCTCTACCTTTCGGTATCCCGTGTTCCGAGACCATGTATGTACGTGCTAGGCTCATCAAGGCAACCTTAGTATCCGCGTGTGCAAATCTGGCTTGCACCCGTTGTATGCACATGCAGAATCTATCACACCCGATCATCACGTGATGCTTCGAAACGACAAGTCATAGCAACGGCGCATACTAAGGATAAACACTTTATTATCTTGATATTTAGTGAGAGGGATCATCTTATAATGCTACCGTCGCGATCTAAGAAAAATAAGATGCATAAAGGATTAACATCACATGCAATTCATAATGTGTGATATGATATGACCTTTCTTCTTGTGCTTTTGATCTCCATCTCCAAAGCACGGACATGATCTCCATCATCACCAGCATGGCGTCAAGGTCAGTGGCGCCGCTTCATGGTTGTCCATCACTTATAGCTACTATAACAACTACTTGAAATAAAGCTATTACATGATGAATAGACACGCAGATCTTTAACAAAAATTAAAAACAACCATTAGGCTCCTGCCGGTTGCCATAATACAATAATGAACATCACATACATCAAGTATAATCATCATCACATGGCCATATCACATCACCAAACCCTGCAAAAACAAGTTAGACGCCTCTAATTTGGTTTGCATATTTTACGTGGTTTAGGGTTTTCGAGTAAGATCCAATCTACCTACGAACATGAACCATAACGGTGATACTAGTGTTGTCAATAGAAAGAGCAAATTGAATCTTCACTATGGTGGGAGAGACAGACACCCGCAAAGCCACTCATGCAATACAAGTTGCATGTCAAGCGTGGAGCAAGTCTCATGAGACGCGGTCATGTAAAGTTAGCCCGGGCCGCTTCATCCCACCATCCCGCAAGATGCAAAGTACACTAACTAAAAACAACAAAAGCATCAATGCCCACAAAACCAATGTGTTCTACTCGTGCAACAGATCTATGCATAGACACGGCTCTCATACCACTGATGGGTTCGTTGCATGGAAAACAAAAAATTTCTATCGTGAACATGAACAAAAACCAAGATCCAATCTAGGAAGAAGCAAGATCTAATCTACCAAGATCGAAGCAACGAGGAGATTGCGAGACTAACCCTCGAAGATTTCAAAGCCTACGAGATTAGATCTCGTTGTTGATGCAGTCGATCGTTCGTGCTGCAATCCGGCAGCACTTCCATACTCGGTCGTGCGTACGGTGTCGATGAAGTCCGTCCTCTCCCCGTTCCAGCGGGCAGCGGAGGTGTGGTAGATCTCCTCGGAATCCCAGCAGCACGACAACGTGGTGGTGGTGGTGGAGGAGAAAAGCTGCAGGGTTTCGCCTAAGCCGGAGCAACGTATCGGTGTGAGAGAGAGGCGGCCAGAGGACAAGGGATGAAGGAAGGGTTGCGCCCCTGCCCCCTCCCCTCTTTATATATAGGGGGGTGCGGCCAGGGCTGCCTTGGCCCCTCCTCCAAGCCCTATGGCCGGCGGCCAAGATGTGAAAAGGGGGAGACTTGCCCCCCAAGTTGATCCCCCTAGGGTTTTGGGGAAACCCTATGGGGTGGCCGGCCTGGGCCTTTGGGGCTTGGTGCGCCTGGCCCATTAGCGCTAGGCAGCATCCCCTCGGCCCATGCTGGCCCCCCTAGTTCGTGGGCCCCATGGTGTACCCCTCCGGAACCTTCTAGAACCTTCCGGTCTTTCACCGAAAAAATCCCGAACTTTTCCGAAACCTAGAAATCAACTTCCCTTATATGAATCTTATTCTCCGGACCTCCTCGTGATGCCCTGGATCCCATCCGAGACTCCGAACAAACTTCGGTCTCCATCTCATATTCCGAATCTACTTATGCGACATCGAACCTTAAGCGCGTCACCCTACGGTTCGTGAACTATGCAGACATGGTCGAGACTCCTCTCCGAGCAATAACCAATAGCAGGATCTGGAGATCCATAATGGCTCCCACATATTCAACGGTAACTTAGTGATCGATTGAACCATTTACATACAATACTGATTCCCTTTGTCACGCGACACTTTACTTGTCCGAGGTTCGATCATCGGTATCTCCATACCTAGTTCAACCTCGTTACCGACAAGTACTCTTTACTCGTACCGTGGTATGTCATCTCTTGTGACCTAGTCACATGCTTGCAAGCTAATCAGACAACATTCCACCGAGAGGGCCCAGAGTGTATCTATCCGTCATCGGGATGGACAAATCCCACTGTTGATCCATATGCATCAACTCACACTTTCCGAATACTTAATCCCATCTTTATAACCACCCATTTACGCAATGGCGTTTGATGTAATCAAAGCATCCTTCCGATGTAAGTGATTTACATCATCTCATGGTCGAAGGACTAGGTAACTATGTATCGAAAGCTAATAGCAAATTGAACTTAATGACTCGATCTTATGCTACGCTTATTTGGGTGTGTGTCCATTATATCATTCATCCAATGACATAACCTTGTTATTAATAACATCCAATGTTCATGATCACGAAACCATGCTCATCTATTAATCAACAAGCTAGTTATACAAGAGGCTTACTAGGGACTCCTTGTTGTTTACATAACACACATGTATCAATGTTTCGGTTAATACAATTATAGCATGGTATGCAAACATTTATCATAAACAGAAAGATATATTATAATAACCACTTTATTATTGCCTCTTGGGCATATCTCCAACAAAAGTAGCTAGCAGACGAATACAAGCAGATGGACCTTGGACCGTTCCCTCTCCTTCGTCTACATGACAGGGTGATTTTCTGAAACCTCCCCAGCCAACCCACCTCGCCGCCGTAGATCCGGTGGTTCCTCCTCCGCCAGCTGCTCCGGCAGCGGGAGGGTGGGGAACGCTAGATCTCGGTGTGTATATAGTGTAGGGTTTGTTAGGACCTCTGCCGGCGGCACTTTGGAGGCGGTGGCGCGGACGGTGTGGTGTTTGGTGGCGGCGCTTAGCCCCTTCGACGGAGGCGTTCTCTGGAGCTCCGACGTGGAGCGGTCGCTCTCCCCGTGTCCGCAGCTCCTTGGAGCTGCCGGGCGTGCTCTCCCCTGGCCGGATTTCGGGCGACGGATCCGGCGTATGAAGATGAAGAAGAAGATGGTGTTGCTTCGCTCGTTGATGACGACGACTTCCGGCGTAGGTCCTCTGGGACCGGCGCTCGGCGACTTCCCGTTCGCTGGGGGTCTGCTTCCGTTCCAATGCGACAAGATAAGCAGCTGCGACGGCGCGCCACCGGCGGCTTTGTGGTGCCGGCATGGTCGACTTGGAAAAGGGCTTGGTTGTATTTTTTTGTCGTTGTGGACCTTTCTGTAATATTGCCAAGTTAATATCAGTTTCTTTCACCGCAAAAAAAAGTAGCTAGCAGACGATTGTGACGTGGAAATGTTCACATCGATACAAGGGTATCGAGCCGTTCCTGCTTGGCTGCTCCCACCGTACACTCATTATTTGATGACTCACCATTAGTGTATTTGTTATCCATGCATATTAGTTTCTTTTTACAACTAACTAGTCTGAGTTACTCTCTATTACCAGCCTAAGGAACTTGTCGAGTACAATAGTGGTAGTTTTTTAAGTCCCCTTCGATTTAATTTGTGTTGTCCAATCTCTTTATTCCGTGCCTTAGGATATCTTCAACGGGGCGAAGCAAAGGACGCTGAGTGTTTGCGTCCACGCGGTCCTAAAATGTGTCTGGAAGCAGGTCTAACGGCCCGACGCATAATGATCGGGTCGTCCATGGAGACGCAAACACGACGCATATTTGCGCATGGGATGCGTCACGGCGGACGCTGCATGGACGCGCCAAGTGACCACTCGTTTTCCACCGGGCCTGCCTGGTAGCGAGCCATAGGGCTGTATGGAGTGCATCACTTCCGCGGCCGCCACATCGTCGGTCATCTCTTCCACGTCTGCGTCTGCGTCGCAGCCTTCGCCATCAATATCGCGGGTGCCTCTTCTGCACGCGCACTGGCGGGTAGCGGCCAGGCTTCTGCGCTGTCACCAATGGCATCGTTTCCCACGCGCGCTCGGCCTTAAAAGTAGACCGGCATCGTCTCTGCCATTGCCCACACCACCGACACCTCCACTCCCACCCCTCACAGCCACGCGCCACCGCATAACCATGGAAAAAAAGAAGCACGACTCCGAGGCATCCGGCAGCGGCACCAAGAAGGCGGAGCAGACGAACAGGGTGCCGCTGCCCGTCTAGGTGGCGTGGCTCATGCATAAGAACTGGACACCGTGCGACGGCTGGCGGGACGTCCACCTGCCAGGCGGGGGCTGGCGGCTCAGCCACCTCTGGGTACCTGTTCCGCCGTGCCTTTGCGCGAGCCAGACAGGAGCACCGAGATCCGACGCAGGCGGCGGTACCTGCCGGCGGACCTCCGCACCGATCCCGCCTTCGCCGTCGACTCCGACACTTGGTGCAAGATCAAGGACGATCCGAGGAGGCAGGTGGGCTTCCTCAGCGACAGGGACTTCCCGTTTGACTGGCCACCGCCGCCTCATCGTCGAGCACGGTAGCCGCCGGCGCCTCCACAGGATGACGACGACGAGGACAGCGACGCGCTAGCCTACCACAACGAGGAGGCCAAGGACGATAGCGACGACTTCATCGCCGTCATTTTCAATGAATGGAAGGCGGCCATGGCGGAGGGCCGTAAGTTCAAGTTCCCGGTGACGATGACGGACAACGAGATCGAGAGGCTCGGCGTCCTCGGCTCGGAGGTGGACCGACCGGTGCAGCCGCCGCTGCCCTGGTACGCCACCGGCATCGTGCCGCCGGGCGTCATGGAGGAAGAGGCCCTACAACGTGCGGTCGAGGACTCGGCCCCGCAACCACAACCGTTGCTTCCACCTCCGCCACCGCCGGTGGCACCAACGTATGTTCCGCCGGTTGCCAACTAGCTGTGGCCGGTACCGGATTTCGTCGTGGTCGACGATGACGAGTCCGCGGGCATTAGATTTTATATTTTTATTTTCCTTTCTTTACTATGTAAATTATGTATATATGTTGAAAAATGCAAAATTGAAAAAAAAAACGTCGTGCCGCTGGAGCCACCCCCCCCGCAAATGGACGCGCGACGATTTCCACCATTTGGGCTGACGCAAAAGAACGTGCGCATATATTTTGGGCGTCCGAAATACGACGCCCTATTGGAGATGCCCTGACACAATTTATGTCCGTTTGGATCAGGCGTGGACAAGAAAATTGGTCACATGTTCGCATGCGTCTGCCCCAGCGGCAGAGATGCATTTTTTGACCGCAAGGAACCTGCCATGAATTAATTATGGAAGAGAGAGAAAAAAGATGACTTTTGGGTGGCTAGAAGTTGCCAGCACATGGCCATGCATGCATTAAACAAGGGGAGAGAGAGGGGCCAAAACGTACACATTTTTGGAGCAAATTTGGTCCGCGTTTACGTTAGGATGGACGCTGTGGTCATTTTACGTCTAGCCGCTGCAGCGCGTTTTTTATCTGTGCAGACGCAAATAGACGTTTGGTCTGTTTGTGTCGTCTCGTTGGAGATTCCCTTAGGGCATGTAAAATGGGGTGACGTCAGATTTCACGTATGATTTTTCTGATTCGAAAGAGAGAAACATAATACAAAGATGGTTGACTTCCCTTAGCTAATGGATAAGGAATGATCTCTTAAAAAATAAGAAAATGATAATTTCTCCGTTGTACATATTTCCTCCCTTAGCAAATCATTATCTTACTAAAGTTTAATTGATTCTCATTAATTGTAGGTATGAAAACAAGATATAATGCATTATACTTTCTCTAGATGATGTGGGATAAGAAAAGACATGCCTTCTTTACGGGTAGATCATGTATTGAATGTTTCAAATCCAAAACCGCCTCACAATTCAAGAAAAGAGTTGCCAAATACTCCATCCGTATCCGTTTATTAGTCGTACGCGTAGCCCTAGGTTGTTAATTTAAACAATTTAATAGTAACTATATACAACAAAAGAAATAGCACTAGAAACTTCAGATGTTATATTTTTTAATGGGATAATTTTTTCTATCATATAGTTTATATTATATAAGCTAAATTGTCTACCTAGGTACACGCGTAGAAGTTATAAACCGTATGAAGGGAGTGAAACTGGTAGCAGTACAGGTGCGATATTATTCGCTACAGGTCTGAATTTTTTTTTGAAACGGGGCAAAAGCTTTGCCTTTCATTGATATAGTAGAAAAGAGTTGGCCGTTTATGAGGAAATCTGGCCGAAAAACCGTACAACACGACACCACACACAAGCCCCGAGGCTGCGCTCCACACGGGTCGACGACCAGCCAGGTCGACACCACACCTCAACGCAACAGGCGGAGGTGAAAGACCGAAGCCACAGCTCCAACTACCACGCCTGCCCCGAGTCCGCGCCCCGCCTGGCCGAAGACGAACCCGCCTCCGCCGAAACCACCAAAACACACCATAAGACCCTTTGCCTGGTGGACATCCAAAGCGAGGCCCCAAGAGGCAAAGCGACGCAAGAGCGCTGCCCACGCCCGATCCCGCGAGGGATCTAGGGTTTCCCCTGAAGAGCCCGAGCGGAGAACAAGAAACACCCGCTTTGACGACGCCTTCGGCGCCCACAGGCGTCACCGTCGTCGGTCCTGGCCAGCCGCCAAGACAGAGCTTTCGCGCAGCGAAGAGTTCCAAGACCTCGTGCCCGCCAACAAGGACCAGCATAAACCACCACCTGCAATCGCTGAGCAACCTCCCGGCCAACCGACGCGCAGAGGGCAGCACAGCCTGAAGCCAACGGAGTACCGCTTAAGATCCCCGTGGGCGCCGCCGGAACGCCGCATAGAGCGGACGCCGATCAACACCGACACGGGGCTCGAGGACGAACGCCGAAGACCGCAGACATGAACTCCTCGCACCACCCGAAGCCGCCACCGCACTGCCAACCCGGCCCAAAGCCATGGCCAGCACCAGGCCACCCTATCGCCAAGACGGAAACGCCGCCAACGGCAACAGCGGCCCGCATGGCCCGACAGGCCCAGATCGGGGCCCGCCCATCGCCGCAGCCTCCCGAAGCAGCACCGCCGCCATGGCCTCCGGCAGGCTCCTCTGCCGCGGCCCCCTCCGCCGGGGCCACCCTCAGGAACCTCCGCCACGGCCTCCTTCGTCGCGGCCTCCCGCTACAGTCCGTCGCCGTGACCAACCGAAGAAGCACTGCCGTCGCGATCACCCGAAGCAGCTCCGCCACCGCTGGCCCGAGCGCGCGCCGGAGCGCCTGCGCCGCTGCACCACCGCCGGCACCGCCACGCCTGCGCCGCAGCCCGTCCTGACCATCACACGCCGGCGCCGGCGTGCCTCCACCGCGCCACGCCTCAGGCCGTCCCGCCCCGAACAGGCCAGCATGGCCCAGATCCGGACCAGCCGCGCGCCATCCGTTCCGCCAGGAGCCCCCAGACGCGCCGTCACGCAGCACCCCTCCGCCGCGACCCAGCAGCCTCACGAGCAGCCTCCCGCGCCGCCGCACACCACCGCTGCTCCGTCGCCGTCGCGCTCGGCCGGAAGAAACTCCACTCGCATCGAGGAGAGGAAGAGGAACCGCCCCGCCGCCACCTTCCCCGGGGAGCGCAAGGCTTTGCCATTGTCTATAGTCTCGTATGTCATTTAGTTTGATTCATAAGCTTTGCAGAATAATTTGAATGTGAAACATTCGGACATTAGGTCTGCACTGTATTTGTGCCTTGACTTATTTCCGTAATTTTAACCGTAAGATGTGCTTCTGATGACCTAGTAAACTAGAATTAGGTACCTAGTATGAGCAAGGTGCTATATATAGTGCACCCTATGCGTGACGTGTCCCCGTCAAACACACTGTCAAATACACAGTGGTGAGGACATCGTACGTGTTACTCCACTTTTACTAACAGTGAGAAAATCAAGTAGGCTGGCATACTAAATTACCTAGAAAGTGACAGCATTAAATGTATGTTGGTGTAATAGTGTTTGGACATACAGTACTTTGCTGTTCTGTACTTGTGTGGCAGTCGTTGCTCGTCTGCTGCAAGATCTGTATAACATGACTTGGATTCTTGGTACATTTGCATATATATAGTAGCTACATCTCTCTCTACGACAGGTTGCCAATAGCGTAGTGCCGTAGTATGTGCAAATGCACCTAGCTTTTTAGCGGCTTCTTCTCCGGCCGGATCTCAACCAAAGCTCAAATCCCTTTTGGTTGGAACTCTTTCGTCCGTTGTTGTCTAGCTTAGTTAGTTTTAGTGTCTCTTTGTGCTTCTACTTCTACCTTAATTGCTCTCTCTACTTCGTTGAGAAATTAATCTCTCCAGAAGTTCCTTAGCACGAAGTGAGTAAAGAGGTTACAGCATGAACTTAAATTAATTAAAGATGATGCTTCTACACAACACAACCACGTCTTTCATATTTACTTGCAACTTTGTTTGCTCTAGCTTCACCTTGTGAATTCTGCATGCATATGCAGGAATTAGTGTGGATGCAAAATGGCACAATCAGCACCTCCGAGCCAGGAAGAACCCACCCATCTGGCGTCGTCGGGGAAGCAATTCAGGAACCAGCTCGCTGCCGTCGTGAGGAGCATCAACTGGACTTACGCCATATTCTGGTCCATCTCAACCAGCCGCCCAGGGTAATATAATGCTCAAGCTAAGCTAGTGACGAACACCGGCCTGTTCCTTTCCTCTTACACGATACCGGCTGGCCGGTTCCGTTTGTTTTGCAGATTCCTGACGTGGAAGGACGGGTTCTATAACGGCGAGATAAAGACGAGGAAGATCGCCAACTCGACGGACCTTACCGCCGACCAGCTCGTCCTGGATAGGAGCGAGCAGCTGAGGGAGCTCTACCAGTCGCTACTCTCCGGCGAGTGCGACCACCGGGCCAGACGTCCCGCCGCCACCCTGTCGCCGGAGGATCTTGGTGATGCCGAATGGTACTACACCGTCTGCATGACCTACGGCTTCCGGCCTGGCCAAGGGTACGTATGCACTTCGCCAAAGCACAACTCCACCCTGACAGTAGCTAGCATCTTATCATCATAAGATCTACTGTACTGAATACTCAAGACTGAAGTGTTTGGCGTTCTGCTGTAAACGCACTATCAGGTTGCCTGGCAAAAGCTTTGTGAGCAATCAACATGTTTGGCTCTGCAACGCTCAGCTCGCAGACACCAAAAGCTTCCAACGCGCGCTCTTAGCCAAGGTATGTCTGCGTGTGCACATCTTCAGTTCTCACTCTTTAATATACGGCATAAAAAGGTTTCTCTCCTTAATTAACATTTATGTATACTAACTGATATATCACGATTTCCTCTGTCTATGCATGGTCATACTATCTGCTGGCTAATTCAGACCGCGTCTATTCAGGCAAGTGCACTTCAGGCTTCCATCACATTTATTACAGTTAGCACTGCATGTCACTAGTTTACTTTTCAGATTTCTGACCCAACTGCACGGCTTTCTTTGGACACATTTTTCAGACAGTTCTTTGTATCCCATTCATGGGCGGTGTGCTTGAGCTGGGGACGGCTGAGAAGGTGAGTTCGTCGGAGTCCAAGTGGATTTTCCAAGCACCATGTTAGGTGCACACTCCCTATCCATCCAATCCATTTCGCTCTAAGATCCGTGCACAATCTTTCTCTTTTTTTCTCCCTAGCGAAAAAAAATTAAAACTTGAAACTTTTCACGTTAGCCTTATGTTGGAAACATAGTTGATGAAAAATATATTCATAATTTTTGTGGATATCATAAACTTAAATTAATAAAATTAACCCGTAAACTTTTCATTTTACATATTTTTCATGCACAAAAAGTCTGAATTTTTTTTAGACAACTTAGTTCCAGTATATTATTGGCGTGTAAAGTTTTTGGTTTCACATTTCGTAGGAGATGCAAAAAAGTGAAAGTTTTTGCATTGATCTCGACACAAGATGCTAAAAAAATGTTCCACGATGGCAACAAACTGCAGAGCATCGTATCGCTCCCTCTAAAACCAAGCGGTCTGAAAAAACATGGTTGCAAGTGACCGAATACCATCAAATCTAGCAATCTCCGACATGTCGTCCACTGGAGTTTGCTAGCCGAGCCTTCCGAATCTCGACACTCTGTCCAGAAAAATGAAGGCGAGCAACAAGCAATTCTTCGCTAGGGCGTGAGAGGGATCCTAGGGCCGCCTCCTTTATTCAAGCCGAGCCAACAGCCCCATGTCATCAGCACGCACTAAGTCATGTACCCAGATTGCAGGCACAAAAAAGTGCCGGCAAAGGCATCAAAAGTGCCGGCAAAGATTTTTCAAGGCACAAAAAAAAGTGCTGCGTTTATTCCAGTCGAGGTAGGTCTTTGCCGGCATTTTTAGAAAAGCACCGTTAATTGTATTTTAAGGCACTTCCAAAAATGCCGCTAGTTAGTATCGCCGGCACTTTTGAAAGATGCCACGGAATCTTTTTGCTGGCACTTTCCGAAAATGCCATAGAATCTTTTTGCCGGCACTTTTCGAAAAATGTCACAAAATCTTCTTACTGGCACTTTTCTAGAGTACCATCTAAACTTTTTGCCGGCACTTTTAAAGGATGCCTACAATTACTTTTTCAGGCTTTTAATTCTGGTGCCGCTGATTATTTTCTTACGCACTTTTAAGGTTGCTATACTGCCTGCAAACCTTCAAGCAATCTACAATCAAGAATACATCACACTCAAGAAGTCAAGCAATGTTTAAAACCAATATTTCCAAGCAATCTAGGTTTGAAACCAACATTTTGAAACATTCAAGGATTCACAATCCATGCATCTAACTTCCATGACCAACAGTGTTCAAACATGGTTTGCAACCATTAGATAAAATACACAACAGGGTTCATTTGCCGCCGAGGAAGAAAGTTGTCATGGAGTTTGGGCCCTGCCTCGCCGCGCGGCCAGATGCCTCCTCGTGCGGCCAGAGGAAGCTGCGCCAGCTGCGCCATGCATCCGACGCCGCAGTCAGGTTCCCGTCCCCGACACCAAGCCCTCTTCCTCGTCGAGCAGGAAAATGTTCCAAGTCCTTCATCCTTTTGATAGTAAATATGAAGATAAAACACCCACAGGATAACTGTGCTTGGATCTGCCTCAATGGAGCGTGCAAGAAGTAAAAGAGCCTACAGAATGTATGTTCAGAATTAGAGGTAAGCTGAGTAGCTGAGAACACAATAAATCCAATTCATGTTTAATTGTGTAACTGTAACATGTCCCTAAGTAGTAAGCAATACAATGATCACCTTTAGCCTGTCAGGTTTGTTTACTTTTCCATAATATAAACCAAGTGCAGCCTCTAAGAATAGTGACTGAAATATTTTTTCAATGGTGTATATGGCAAGAACGGCATGTGCATGTTTGAGAAGCAGTAACGAGGCTAGTATGTACCTCGTACCTCCAGTGTAGAAGCTCGTGTAGGGTATGGCTTTCACGAAGAATCTATGTCCTACATTCTTGCTTCAGCCTCAACTGAGCTCAACTGTGTACAACCCAGCCTCTGTACCCAGGAAGATGAAAGCAACACCTTACGTGAAGCCAACCACCAAAATGCGCAAAATGGCACACGGAGGGAGCAACGGGTCGAGTTCAAAGATCCTACGAGGCTACGACATGCCCATGCCGCAACACCGTTAGGGCCAGCAGCCTCCATTGACCAGGTCAGAGCTGACCTTCAAGTGCTCTAGCAAAATAAAGGATCACTTCATTGCCAAACCAGAAAACATGGAGAGGATATCAGAGTACTCAACTAATCCAGCAAAACATATGCAATTTGTTAATTATACTCATGCATGCTCTCAGAGTTCAAATACTACACCCAAATGTTGTTCAATAGTTATAAGTGAAAACACATGCATTCTCGCAGAGTTCATGCTCCTTCAAGTGCAGTACTAACAAAGACAGATTGTTTTTTGAATGTAGTCCAATGCCAAATTGAATAATGAAAATGCCTCTGCCAGATTTTGGATACTCGTTAGAAATCATCACGGTGGCTTAGGGCACATACTGATCTATTGGAATAAATTGTTAATTAAGCAGGCCTACAACATAAGCAGATGTCCCAAAATATGTACGTACAACTATAAAAACTCACAAAATAAGTGGTTTGCCCATATATGTGAAAAAACCAAGCAACTAAATAAGTGGTTTGCCCATATATGTAAGAAACTAACTTATAAGATATCTTCATTTTCCAAGTATCATAATACAAATGTGAAGAGGTAAATAGAAGAAAGCATAAAACATGGCATACATTGCAAAAGCTGCTAAATTAAACCTTTAAAAGTAACTTTTCTATTGGGCTTACAACTTTAATATTCTACTTAATTATTATGAATAGCCTTCACAAAATAAGGTCTACCACTTGTCATTATATTGCAAAAATGACCATGAGGGAAATATGGGTACTCTTACATATGTGCAGATGGCAAAAGAGATTAGTCATAAGTTATTATTAATAGTAGCTAAATGGAATTTTATCAAAGGTTGCATGTGCTTTACTGTCAGATTTTGATGCCTAGCTTTACTTCCTACAGAAAATAGGAGGTTATCCCATATATAAATAATATGATGCAGCCATATACCAATTGGCAGCTTGGAAAAATAACTAGGGTGATGTGAAATTGTTATCATCAGCCCGGTATGACTTGGCAGCATGTTCAATAACCTGACGAAGTGCACTTCACAAACTGGAGTATAGCAAGCACATAAATAGTGTATAAACATAGTGCAGCAACTACTGCGTATTTCACACAAAATTCACCTAGCAATGTAATCATTGGCACACCTCACCAATTGTAAGACAGGGGTACTGAAACATAATTGTCGGAGATAGATCTTTAAAGATAAAAGCATTGCCTGACCATACTGAATTAGACTATTTCTAGGTAACCAAAAAAACATGAAACGAATACATATGGTAGAGCATAGATGGAAGATTGTTACACGTGGGCACAATAACAATTCTATTATAGATCCACTACCACTATATTGAGAGTAAGAAAAGGGAAACACAAATTATCTTTAGAATATGCAAGGCATACAAAATATAGAAGTGCAATGAAAGAAGGCAAGGGAAGCTAAAGGATCATCCGTGCTTACCACTCGCACTTGCATGTACAGCAGAAAATGTAACACTCAATCTGCTGAGCCTCTTGGTGCACGAGACAACTTCGCTTTCTCCATTAACTGTAGTAAAGGAAGCATAGGCTAAAAATTATATTGAGAAAATAAATGTAAGGGGTGATGAATTTCTATTAAATTTAAAATCCAGTGCATGCCTACAGAGCTAAAAAACACAAGCACAATCATGCGCATAAGTATTCACTTGACCCAGCAAGAGGAATCAATTATATACTCCAGCCTAGTACGATCATTTTGTGGTATCTGTAACAGATGCCTTACTGCAAAATAAATATATCTTGCTGGGTATAGCTATCTAGATGAAACCTGACTGTGTATAGGCCAGGATGTGAGAAGGTACTTTCTAAAGCATTCAGCTAGCCATCACAGCAAGGTAAGATTACCGTATAAAGTACCGCATGTAGAAATTTGGAGCACTACCACTAATAATCAAGGAATTGTATACTCCTCGAATGGCTCAGCTTGGTGCAGTGTCCTCTCAGCACAGATATACCATTGTTCAAGGTCCCCTGCCCTGAAGTGGCTGAACACCATGGTGCGCCGCAGAAGCGTCGGTGTGACTCATTCACGTACGCCTTGGCCTTGCTAGTGAGGTACTTGACTATGTGTCTGGTCGTGGTTGTCATGCCGGGCTGAGTAAGCTCACCAGCATAGGCAATATCACAAACACATACTGGACACCAATTATCCAGATACCACAATTGATGTCAGTTCCAAACACTTGGCTGTAGGAGGTAGATTAAACATAGCTGGTCCATGGGAGAAGGCCAACGCACCTCAAACACCATGGCTCGTCGAAGATGTGGCCGCGCGGGCGCCTACCCCGGTGATCAGCGTCCATCGAGAGGGCCCCATCGAGCAGTTTCTCCCGAGGGGCCAAGGTATTGCTGCCACCATGGCCGAATCTGTGAAGGGGCCGATCCGCGAGGTGGCGGAGGACCGCGACGAGGGGGCTCCCTTCTCCCGGTTTCCACCCGTGGCCGCCCCAACCACATGCGGCCGGAAGACGACGGAGAGGTGGCGCAGAGGATGGGGGCGGCAATCATGATGCGGTCAGCTGAGGACCCGCGGTGGTGGTGGGCGGGCGGTCACGCCACCTTCCTTCCCAGACCTGTGGCGCGCGCGGATCACTCGGCGAGGGCATTGGCGGATGCGGCGAGCTCCTGCTGCTGGAGGCGCTCGAGCGCCCTCTGGTGCGCCCAGGTCTCGATGGTGAGATCGGGCTTGGCGTTGAGGAGGATGACGACGGTGAGGAAGGAGGTGAGGTAGCAGGGCATCTCCCAGTCCTCCCACTTGCGCGACTCCCCCGGCGGCGGCGGCGTGCGGTTCATCGGGTACCCCTTGGGCCGCACCTCGTGCCCCGGCGCCGTCCACCGCCCCGCGCCGTCGCCATGCCCGCCGCGGACGTGCGCCGCCGCGCGCAGACGCGCCCGCAGCATGCCTCCCGCCGCCGATGAGATCGCCCGCATCGTGCTAGGTCGGTGCGTGTGCGCGAGGTGGAGGATGGACGAGGCGTCCCGGTCTAGGCCACCGCCGCCAGGAGAGCTAGGGTTCCCCGTCGAATGGAATGGGTGGTTGTGCTTGCCGGAGATCTGGACTGCGGATTTTTTTACAGGGACTGCGGATTAATTAATATAATCTGAATGGGCTTATGTGCAAAACAGTGGGTGCGCATCAGCCTTCACCGGCACTTTCGCATCAAACTTTAGCGGCACTTCTCCAGATCGCCAGCGCCCGATTATCGGCATCAATTGTAAACTGCCGCTGACCATCAAAATTTAATGGCACTGTGCCAAATCACCGGTAATTACTGGACCATTAGCGGCACTAGTTATAAACTGCCGTGCAAAACAATTATTAGCGGCAGTTGGCTAAAACGCCGGAACCAAAATGCCGCGAATCGTGGGACGTGGGGTAGTGATGTTCCTAGTGGGCAAGTATGCCACGAGCCAGCAGACTGAGGCACCACCGCAAAGACCAACGACGGCGGCATCACCATGGTGCCAATCCATCATCGTAGCCCGGCGCCCATAACCGTGGTACCAGACTCACAGGCCCACTAAAGCCCACACTACTAGAAAAAGGCCTAGATGCAGAATGTTAGCAGTGGCGAACTACTTTTCTGGCTATATAGCAGTGGCGCACCACAAAGTGATGTTCCACCGGTAGGCAACTTAGCAGTGGCGCACCTGGTGAGCAGTGCGCCAACACTAAGTTTAACCATGGTTTGACCCACCCCTATACATAGCAATAGCACACCATATAGAGGTGCACCACTGCTATTTGAGGTAGCAGTGGCACACCTCTACATGGTGCGCTTTCTACGACCTCCAATGAAAAAAAAAATTATATGAAAATGTATCTATGCGAAAGTTCCTATCCTATTTCAATGCCCTACGGGTATTTAGACAATTTTTAGACTCCCAACAATCGAAAAGGAAGCATGACTTTTTTCAGGTTTTACATTTCGGGCAGAATTTTTTTTAAAAAAAAAAATAGCAATGGCGCACCAAACCATGGGGTGCGACACTTCTAACTTCCCACCCATAAAAATTTGAAATGGCCGGTTACCATTACCCATATCCTCTCCCTCCTCCACACTACTCCACTCACTCCCTCCTCCTCCAACTCCTTCCTCCTCCTCCACTCCTTCCTACTCCTCCACTCTGGCCTCCCCCTCCACTTCCTCCTCCTCTACTCCGGCCTCCTCCTCCACTCTAGCCTCCTTCTTACACTCCAGCCTCCTCTTCCACTCTCTCCTCCTCCAACTCCGCCCCTCCTCCTCCTCCAACTCCAATTCCAGCCTCCTCCTCCTCCTCCTCCTCCTCCTCCTCCACTCCTCCTCATCTCCTCCTTCTCCTCTTCCTCATCCTATCCTCCTCCACTCAGCCGAACCTTCCTTCCTCATCCTCTTCTTCGGCTGCATGTGGAGCTTCCCATCACAGAGAACGCGCCAAGATGCATACTAGAACGAAAATCGAAAAAACCCCAAAAAATCAAAAAATTCCATATATAGAACCAGATCTAAATTTCAACTTTTTTACCAGTGGCGCACCTCTTTTTTTGCGCAGTGGCGCACCTCGACGAAATAGTAGTGGCGCACCAATGAGCTAGTAGTGGCGCACTACGTGGTGCACCACTGCTAATCCAGATAGCAATGGCGCACCCAGGTGCGCCACTGATAGCCAATATAGGTGCGCCACTGATTAGCTATTTTCTATTAGTGCCAAGACCCCGGGTGGATCTGGATCCGGCCGTCGCACCATGGGGGCACCAGGACTAGGCGGAGGAGCTCCACCTCCATCGTCGATGCGCCAGGATCGTCGTTGGAAGGTTGCATCACCGCGCCGCCGTCGACACTCGATGCCATCACCTGCGCCGCAAGGAGAGGGAGTTCGCCGCCCGTAGAAAAAATCCCGTCGCCGCCGACACTGCGCGGGCTTTGCCAAGTGGTGTGTTCCTACGATGGCGAGATCTAGGAGGAGGAGGAGGAGAGGAGGGATGAGGAGGAGCAGCCACCGGGGGCTAGGGTTGGGGAGTAGCTAAAATGGGGAGAATTTCACTTCCCTTCCTATGCACCAACATGAGTACTAGGATTTTTAATCTTCACGAATATTAAATCCTAGTCCTCAAGATAAATTGCATGAGTACCAGGTTCAGTCAGGGCCTCAAGTATAAATAAAAACCTAAATTCGTGTTCGTAAGGATTTGAACTCATGTGCTAGTTTATACATCCACTCCTCAACCAGTTGAGCTAGGCTCACTTCCTAGGTGACCGAGATCCCCATATTTCACGAGCATTAGAAAAAGTAAATAAACAAACGATTTTGAGGCCACATGATTAAGGGTGATTCGATGCTTGCAATGTATTGCAACATTGGTAGTGTACACATGAGTTTGTAATCGGGAAAATGACTTGGAAACATTGGATTGCTTTATAATTCGTGGTCTCCTGATTAACATGGATTGCAGATATTGGATGACGTCACATAAAATTAGTTTTTAGACACTCCTAATGAAAAACATGGCGCCATGTTATTAAAACATGCTATCACTTGTAGTACTTCGCGCGAGTATTATGTGTTTGTTTTTGTTCAATTAAATGGGCACTCATCAAAGACTGAATCCATCTATATGTTATTTTATCCTAGTAAGGTGATATTGATCCTTTTTTTGCTAGGTTTTGGAGGACACGAACATTGTGAACCGGATCGGCACATCCTTCTGGGAGATACAATTTCCTACATGCTCGGAGTCGGAGGAACCGAGCTCCAGCCCATCAGAAAACGAACCTGGTGATGATGAAGCCAACATCGTGTTCGAAGATGTCGACCACAACGCCGTCGAGGGGATGATGTCCAGGGAGATCGACTGTCTGTCTGATGGCAACCTAGAGCTGATCACGAAGGAGATCGACGAGCTCTACGGCCTATGCGATGAGCTGGATGTGCGCGCTCTCGAGGATAACTGGATCATGAGCGGGTCCTTCGAAGTCATGTCTTCTCCAGAAGCGGCGTCGGTGTCAGACGCAGAACGGATCACTGATGATGTTGTCACTCTAAGTTACTCATTTCAATCTTCTCGGTCGTCGTGTTTTACGCCATGGAAGAGGTCCTCGGACTCGTTGGAAGATGTGGCTGCGTCGGTCGCTGGAGAGTCGCAGAAGTTGCTGAAGAAATCTTTGGCTGGCGGTGCATGGACGAATGGTGGTGGTGGCGGCACGGCAAGAGCTCGGGAAAGCAATGTCAAAGGGCATGTCATGTCGGAGAGAAGGCGTCGCGAGAAGCTCAACGAGATGTTCCTGATTCTGAAATCATTGGTCCCATCCATTCACAAGGTAACCCCTGCTCATTTTCTTCTTCTTATGTAGTATGTGTTACAGAATGTTCATAGAAAAAAAATGGACTACTTTTGCAGGTGGACAAAGCATCCATCCTAGCAGAAACGATAGCCTATCTCAAGCAGTTGGAGCAAAGGGTAGAAGAGCTAGAATTCAGCAGGGCACTCTCGCGCCCGGTAGAAACTGCAGGCCGGAAGCGACACGATGTTGCTGGGAAGATCTTGGCTGGATCCAAGAGGAAGGCATCAGAGTTCGGCGATGCCAACACCGAGAAGGGGCACCTCTCCAAGAAGGACCACGGGTCGAGCAACATGGTGAACGTCACTGTGATGGACAAGGAGGTGCTTCTGGAGGTCCGGTGCCGGTGGAAGGAGCTGCTGATGACACGAGTGTTCGACGCCTTGAAGGCTCTCAGACTCGATGTTCTATCCGTGCAATCGTCAACGCCGGGTGGCCTTCTTGCTCTGAAGATACGAGCTCAGGTCTGGCATGCTCACATCAGTCATGAATCATGATCGATCTGGTTAACGCTCATGGTGGCTATATCAGTTTACTAATGTAACGTTCTCGGGTGATTTATTTGCAGCACGCCGATTCTGCCGCCGTGGCACCTGGGATGATTAGCGAGGCGCTTCAGCGAGCTATAGGAAAGGGCTGAAATGTGCGAGCCATCCAAAATAGTAGACTGGCGCGCGAACAAGGTTTCATTTGCGTGGGGCATTGTACACATTTTTTAAAAGCTGACAGTAGGTTTCCCCACTGTATTTTTTTATATTAATTTTGGGTTTATATATATGAGTTTACAACAAGACCAGAACTGAGCTTGAGAGAAGCTCAGAAAGGCTAACTAAAAACAAGAAAACAAAATGCTTTATACAAAGGCAGCACACCTACACATTAAAACCGTATACACGCTGTGATTGTGAGCCTGGCCATCGGTTCTTTGTAACAGAACTTTGTTCAATCGTTTTTTACTCCACCGATATTACCCGACCAGGTCCTAAAATTAATTTCTTAAACGCCCAGGATATGCGTATACAACAAAAATATGACCCATGTCTAGGTATTTAGTATTTAACAAAATGTTAGTTATAATTACATTTTTCTACTAAGCAACTCAACAAAGTGGCAAATAGCTTTTATACATAAATAATGGTTTATATCAAAAAAAAAATTTGCATGCGAAAGATATTCAATGTTTCAAATGAGGTCTACATATTATTATGTCAAACAACTCTATGATGTGATAAATACTTATTTTTATATGAAAATAATTGATTTTAATTCACATTGTGCTTTATTAATGTTATTGTAAGGTCTAGACACAAGATGAACGCAGGCGGCGCAGGGGCGCAACTCCGCGTCGCGCGGGCTCTCTCCTCCGACCTCCCCAGCCGTTGCTGCCGCCAGCCTTCTTGGCGGTGGTGGCGGTTCTCGTTTGATGGCGGGCCAGGTCATGGGGGCGAGTACAGGAGGGGGTGGTGGCCCTGATTAGCATGAAAGAGGCGACGGGGGATGGGGGAAATAGGCAATAGGCGAGGCGATGGGGGAGGGCTGATTCCGGCAAGCAGACTTCCCGTCGTGGTGGCGCAGTCGTCATCGAGGGGAACGAGCACGGGTTCGCCGGGATGGACGCAACTCTCGGGTGGTGATAGCTCATCATCTCGCGGATCGGTGGAGAGGGTGAGGAGCAGCTTGCCTCTAGCGAAGGAGAAGTTTTCGATGGGGATCTCCGGTGTTGGGGAGAGTCTCCGGCCAGTTTTCCCGGTGGTGGTAGTGAATGGCGTGGGAGATCGCGATGGTGCCCTGGATCGCTCACCCCGACCGTGCTAGCAGGAGAGGGGAGGGCTTCATCTTCGAATGCAGTTCGTCTTCCGATGTTGCAGGGGGTGTCGGGAGTCGCGATGATCTTACCATCTGATGGCGGTATAGCAAGCTCGTTTGGTGATCCACCACATGGTTCGAACACCAGTCGATAGTTTGTTTTGCTTCACCAACGGGGAATTCCGCCATGGCTGGCACAAAGGAAGGCGCGGATAAAAGTTCGAGGTCAGGTGGGCCGCTGCTGGGCCAAAAAGTGTTTGGTCAGGGGCCTTCGCTGCACAAGTTATTGAAGGGGTTCTGGAAGGTTGGGGAAACGCTCACAGAATCGTGGCCAAGTCTAGGTTAGGGAAACAAGTGCCAGAAACAGGTTTCCCCCAAAATTTCGCGGCGGCGGTGATGGCGGGAGGAGGTGGATCTCGGGGTGAATGGCGTGGAGAAGGAAGGGGAACTGGAGGCGAGTTTGGGGGTGGCAGAGGATCCTGGATGGGGCATGGACGGTTTGGTGGAGGTCAATTCGGGGGTGGGGGTTTTGAGCAACCGCCGACATACATGGACCAACAACATATGGGGTTCGTTGGTTTGGCTGGGTAGCAGCATCAACCTTTCCCGGGTCACAACTACAATCATGGTATGCCCCCACCTCAATCTTGGTAGTATCAGTTTGGTGGTGCGCCCCAGCAAAGGCCCCTTGGGATGTTGTCATCGCAGCGTCCGATTGGGGTTGGGTTGATTTCTGGTGAGGGAAGAAGGCTTGAAAAAGGGCAGGTAACAGCTAATCAGAGAGGTCACGTTGGGTTCCAAGCTAACAAAGGTCAATCAGCAATTTCAAATTCTTCAGGAAGTGCACAAGCTAGGATGCATGCTGGACAGGTTCAGTCTAAATCTGCAAGTGAACAATCAGGGTCAGTTTAGGTTACAAGAGGATCCAACATTGGGGAGTCTAGTCGAGGGATAATTCGGGATTGCCATAGATGCGCTAAACCTGGGCATTTTGCAAAAGAATGCACATAGTTTCTATACTGTATTCATTGTGGAAAGAATAATGTGCACGTGTCTGACAAATGCCCAATGGTGAATAGACCTAGTCCGGTTGCCAAACTGGTGGGATGTGCAGCTGAGGGTTTGCAACTATTGGTGGCTCAGTCAGGGAAAAAAGTTGAGAAGGATGAAACTTTGGAAGAACGGGGTCTGGTTACTGTGCTGGAAGGGGAGCTTACGGTTCAACGGTTGAAAGATGCTTTCAAGAGACAGTTTCCATGGGGTGGGGATTGGCAAGCAAAAGAACATGGGAAGAAGCAGTTATTGGTTAAGTTCGTCTCACCTAAGCGGCTGGAAGAGATGAGTAACTATCCATACTTTGGTCTCAAGGGGAGCAAGAATATGATAAAGATTTCTAAGTGGAGCTCAGTTGTTGATGCTATTCTTAAGCTTTCAACTGTTTGGGTCAGGGTTTCTAGAGTGCCTCTAACATTCTTACATAGAGATGGTTTTGCAAAGGTGGGGTGCTTGATTGGTGCTTTCCTAGATGCTAATATGCAAGGGTACAGAGACACACAAGGGTAATTAGAATCAAAGTAGTTGTTAGAGATCCTCAAAAAATACTAGAAGTATCATGTGCACTTCGAGCTTGAGCAAATTATCGAAGAAGGTGGGTTGCTGAAAGATGGGTTGATTATCAAGAATGATGAGTCGGGTGGAGATGGCCTGGAGCAGTTGTTTGAAAGGACCTATAAGAGAATAAGAAGTGGAGATCCTAGCAAACAAGGGAGTGTCAATTATGACGGTGTAAGCCCTGATAGTATGCAAATAGATGAAGTCCCTTCGAGTCAGGCCGACACTGATAGGCAGATGGAAGAAGAACAAAGGAAAAATGCTTCTGAAGCAACTAATCAGAACAATAAGAAAACTAGTGAGGTAGCTGGCAACTACAGGAATGATGTGCAAATAGAAAATGTGGAAGATGAGGAGGAGAAAGTTGACTATAAGTGTAGTGGAGAAATAGGTAATATGAATGAAATGTCATATAATGCATATGATGAAGATCCAGATGATTTTACCAGAAAAGTAGGCTTAAGTACTCAGGTTATAAGAAAAATCAATGAGTCGGTGGAAGCTGAAATGAAGAAAGAAGATAGGGTGGAAATATGGGATAGCTTGGAAGACTGTGAGACGAAGTGGAAACTAAGAACACCATGGAAAAAGCGGAGAATCTGGTGAAGCAAAAAAATCTGGGTCATGTGAATGGTATGATTTCCAAATCTAATAGTCTTAATGTAGCTACTGCTTTATTTCATAGTATTGCTAGTAAAGTTGGAGTCAGTTTGGGTAGAGATAGTATAGAGATGTATAGTAGTAATGCTGCTATACAAAAACTAGAGAATGCTAGGTGTGAGCTGTATTTGGCAAATAAAAATAAAAATGTCTCGGGCCTGCAAGGTATAGATGATAGGGAGAATGGCTCTGATAATGACTATGCTAATGAGGAAGAAAAGATAGTGGTGGTATGGATTCGTCTGATGAAGATCTAGATGATCTATGTAAAGTTCTTGCTGGAATTGGGTGTAGTAGTGCTAGTAAAGGTAGAGGTAGAGGTAGAGGTAGATCTAGAGGTATATTTAATGTTAATTATGGTAGAGGTAAAGAATTAGGGGTAATATTGTGATTTGTTTAGTTGTTATGTGAGGGATGTTTTGGAATCCTAGGGGTCTAAATGATCCGGAGAAAAAATATGCTATTTTTGAAGTTGTTAAAGATTATAAACTAGGCTTTGTTGGTCTATAAGAAACTAGAAAGTCAAGTTACACTAGTTCTCTATTAAGTTCTTTAGTTGGAAATCTTTATTTTACTTGGGGATGTTCTCCGGCAAGGGGTTTTGCGGGCGGAGTTTTGCTTGGTATAAATAATGAGTTGGACGATATTATGGAGATGGACTGTGGAATTTATTATGTGAGATGCTTAGTCAGATATAAGTTGACATAGTGTCAGTTTATGGAGCACCGCATGATAAAGATAAACATGTTTTCTTGATTGAACTAGTTCATGTTCTGCATTCGAATTCTTTTCCTTATGTTGTTGGTGGGGACTTTAACATCATTAGAAAAGGTAGTGAAACTAATAAGCCTAGGAGGTTAACAAAATGGTCTACTTTGTTTAATGCAATTATTAACAGTAAGTTAAAGGAATTAGAGTTATCTGGTAGAAATTTTACTTGGTCTAATAACCAAGAAAGTAATATTATGGCAAAATTTGATAGGATCCTAGTAAGTATGAAAGGGGAGAGTGATTTCCTTTGGTTATAGTAAGAACATTTCCTAGAATTATTTCTGATCATACTACTTTGATTATGGATGTATGTATAGATAACATTAAGGTTCCAAGTCTTTTTAGATTCGAGCTGGCTTGGTTTCTGAGAGAAGATCTTAATAGTGTAGTGAGTAAAGTTTGGCATACGTCTTTCCCTGGTAGAAATATTTTATATATGTGGCAAAATAGAGATAGAGGTTTAAGAAAAAAATTAAAAGGATGGAACATTAATTATAATAGTGCTTTCAAGAAATAGAAAAAATTCTTGATAGAAGAAATAGACAAAATTGATAGAGAAAGCGAGATGGTAGGTTTAGTTATGGATAAATGTTTGGCTAGAAGAGATATGGAGAAGCGTTTGAACTATATTAACAAAGAAGAAATTAAGTGGATTCAGCGAGCTAAAGAAAAAAGATTTATTAGAAGGTGATACCATGCCATCTTACTTTATGGCTAAGGCTAGTGGTAGGCGGAGAAAAAACAGAATTTTCAGTTTAGAGCAGGATGGGGTTCTAATTCAGGGAGACAACGATATCGTGCTTTTTGCTACTAGTTTTTATAAATCTCTTTTTGGTCTAGCTGCTAGTGTGTGTAATATTACTCTTGATGTGCCAAGACTGTGTGTTAGAAGATGTAGATAGGAATTTTCTGCAACAAGAATTTTGCTTAGATGAGATAACAGTAGCTTTATTTCAGATGAAGCATAATAAAGCGGCAGGTCCAGATGGGCTTCCCGCTGAATTTTACCAACATTTTTGGCACATGTTAAAAATGGCTTGTTAGTTTTGTTATGAGTTTTATCTTGGTAAAATAGATATCTCCGGGTTAAATTATGGTATCATCACCTTGCTACCTAAAGCTAGTGATGCTTCTAAATTGCAGTTGTTTAGACTAGTATGTTTAAGCAATGTTATTTTTTAATTGATAACCAAAGTAATTAATAATAGAAGTATTGTAGTGGCAGATAAAATAGTGGCTTCAGTTCCGACCGCTTTTATAAAAGGGAGGTTTATTTTAGACGGTGTGATTATTTTACAGAAAGCTTTGCAAGAAATAGTTGACTTTGAGAAGGCATATGATAATATTAACTTGGCTTTCCTTTTAGATGTGTTAAAAAACAAAGGTTTTCCTGAAAATTTTATTAGTTGGATTAAAGAGTTAATTAGTGGCAGTAAAATAGCAATAATGATAAATGGTGTGTTAGTGTCATATTTTAAGACTAAGAAAGTGTTGAGGCAGGGGAACCCATCTCACCAATCTTATTTGATATTGCGGTCGATGTTTTACAAGTGTTAATTAGGAGGGTTGAGGATAGAAATCTGTTAAAAGGCGTGGTCCTAGATTTAGTAGAAGGAGGTTTAATGATGCTTCAGTACGCAGACGATACGGTTTTTTCATTTAAGCTAGTGAGGAGAATGCTAGGAATTTGAAAATGCTATAGTGTTGCTTTTAACATTTGCCGGGTTTAAAGATTAACTTTCATAAAAGAAAAATATTGTGTTTTGGTCAGGCTAAGGTGGATTGTGACCTGCATAAGGACATTTTTTACTTGTGTAGAAGGATCGTTACTGATGAAATATTTAGGAATACCTGATCATAGTACTAGGTTGAGAAATGTAGACTGGAAAAATGCGGAGGAAAAAATGGCGGGGGAAGTTTATGTCATATGGGGGTAAGTTGATTCTGATCAAAGGTAGTCTAAGTAATGTACCGTTTTACATGATGTCTTTGTTTTCTTTACCTAAAGGAGTAGATGGACATTCCTAGGAAAAGAATGTTATGGAATGATAAGGAGGATGATAATAAATATCATTTAGTTAATTGGAAAGATGTTTGTCAACCTGTAGGTCAAGGAGGGCTAGGGATAGTGGACTTGGGTGTAATGAACATTTGTCTATTAAGCAAGTGGTTATGGAAACTAGAAAACGAAGAAGGTTTGTGCCAAAAAATGATTTTAAATAAATATTGTAGAAGTAGTTTATTAGTCGAAGTTAAGAAAAAAGCTGGTCAATCTCACTTCTTCCATGGTGTTTTAGATGTTAGAGATGTTTTCTATAAATATTGTAGGAAAGTGGTAGGCAATGGGTTAAATACTCGTTTCTGGGAGGAGAAGTCCCCTTTAATGTAAACTTTGCTATTTGTATAATTTAACTTTCAGTGCTGGTATTCGGGTAACTAAAGTTTTTGAAGAAGGTTGGAATTGTGTGAGGTTCAGGAGAACTTTGCAAGGGGAAACTGCGAATATGTGGAGGGAGTTACAGGATTTATGTGGGGAGGTTGTTTTAACTGACCAGAGGGATAAATGTAAATGGTTGTTGGACAAATCCGATCAGTTTACGGTTAAATAATTATAGTCTGCTTTAAAAATTAATCAAGTTAGATGTCCTTTTAAATTTTTTTGGTTTATTAAGGTACTTCTTAAGATTAAAGTGTTCTTGTGGTTAGTTGTTAAGAAAAGTATTTTAACTAGGGATGTTTTGAAGCATAGAGGTTAGGAGGGCAGTGGTAGATGTCTCTTCTGTAGTGAGAACGAGAGTATCGATCATATTTTTGTACACTGCTCGATGGCTATTATGCCTGGGGGTTGTACAATGTGCTTTTGATATCAAGACTGATTTTAAATCAGTTTCTGACGTTATTGGTTGGGTGTTTATGTTTCTGCCTAGTGTTAGAGGTTTAGTGGCAACCAGTGTTACTGCGGTAATGTGGACTTTTGGAAAACTAGAAATGCTACCTGTTTTAATAATATATGTCCGTATGATCCGACTAGTGTAATTGCTCAAATGGCTCATTGGATGGATTCATGGGCTATTCTTCAGATCAAAGGTCGACGAGGCTTGCAACGCAGAGGAGCAAGAATGCTACTGCGTGTGGCAGCTGAAATCTTCAATAAGAAGAAGGGATGGGCGCCCGATGGTGCTCAGACTTGCTAGGCGAAGTGTGCGGGAAGAAAAGAAGTAGAAGAAGAGCATGATGGTGGACATAGTTTGCTGTTTTTTAGTTGTCTTTATGTTGCCTGGAGGTAGGAGTTTTAATTTTATGTATGTTGGCTGGAGGTGAAAGATCTAGTTGTGAGTTGTATAATTTTTAATTTTCTGTATGTTGCCTGGAGGTGAAAACATCTTGTTGTGAGCTGGAGTTGTGGTTCAAAAAGTTTAGTAGTGTTCTTAAGTGTGCGGGAGGAACTGCAAAGTTTCAAACAGATGATGTTTATCTGGTTTCATTCCCAACAATGAAAGGTCATGGTGGCGGTGGTAGTCAAGTTTGGGGATGCCTAGTCGGCGGACTAGCGGCGGAGCTACGCTGGCTGCTACTTGGTGGCAATTGGTGCATGCTGGCGGTAGGTAGGTCATACCTGCGCGGGACTGTGGGGCAGCCTCATATCTTGGGAGCGTATGCCAAGATCGGTGGCGGCTGGTGAGGCGGGGCCTATCTGTCCTCGGCTGGCAGCAGCGGCGTTTGCTCGCCGGCGTGCAGCAGCCGGCGGTGGTCCTGGGCCGTGGTGGTCCTCTCCCACCTTGCTTCAGGGTCTTGGCGCCGGTGGCGATGGTGGGGAGGCCGGGGCGGCGGCCCTGTGGTTGGCGGTCGGGTGGTGCCTCAAAGCGGCGGTTACATGTAGGACGGTGGGTATCGAGGGTGCTACTGTGCGGTGGTTGTGTGGAGGCCGCCCCCTGATTTATCGGTGACTCGGCGGCTGCGGTGGGCCACTGCGTGTGGCAGGATGCTATTGCTGGCACCTGCAGCCCATGATAGAGGTGTGCCATGGCTCATGGACGGCGGCATGGCGACGCCTCTCTTATGGTGGTCGGGGCGCTGTCTGGCGCCCGCCACTCAACGTGAGGTGTTTGCTCTGCTGCTGCGCGTGAAGGCTGGAGCGGCGGCTCCGGGACGAGGAGGTTTTTGCTGCTCCGCGCTGGCCGTGCGGGCGGCAGTGTACGACTGCGTGGTCGGCCAAGGGGTGCGTCTTGGATCACCGTGGTACCGCGGCGACGGCGAGTTGCGACGCGAACCTGTCTACTTCGCCTTTGGTGATAGGCTTCAACGACTTGGGTTTTGGTGAACTCCGAGCGAAAGTACTGCATCGATTTCGATTGGTTTCAGCGTCCTCGGACTTCCCTCCCCTCGTTGGAGGCATTGTCGAGGAGCTCCTTCACATCCCTTGTCGTGGGAAGTCTCAGACTCTTCGGGTGAAAACCTGAGCTTTTGCTACAGTGGGAATCAGCAGCGCCATCGTCGTCTCCCCCTTGGAGGCGATGTCTTGGAGGTCTGGTACTCTGCTATGCAAGTTTTGGCTTGCTTTGTGTGGACGTTGGAGCGGCGGCTCTGGAACTCTCGTGCTTTTTTAGTTTTGTCCCTTTTTGGTTGGACTGAAGTGTCGTCGGGTCGTGGCGTGCGCGGCATCGGGACCGGTCTGTTGTGTTTGGGTTGTTTCTGGTTCTCGCGAGTGTGAGCGGTCTCGGGACTGACTTCTCCATCCCATGTCAGAGCTTACGGTTAACATGGTTGTTACGCGTGCAAGAATCACTAGACGACATATGTTGTTAATCCTCGATGGGTATAACCTAGTTGCAATAGAACCTCCACCAAACTCATGCCATTGTTTCATGGCCCACCACATAGTCATAGTCATTATTGTAAAAGTAATACCGCTTTGTAATGCAAGAATAATACGAATAATACTTTACAAGTAATTTTATTAACATAGAGCAAGCGATGAACTTGCCTGGATACTCCAACGTAGTGCGATTGGATTGTTTGGACTGCCCCTGCTCCTCGATTTGTGAAAATTAGCATCATTTTCCGGTAAGGGGAATGGTTAAAGATCCAAATAATGCATGCTTGAGTGTTTAAGTTTAAGTTTCATAATTATATATGCATGATTGGTATAACCCCCTTATGTGATGTTTATGTTTTAAATTTCATATAATTTAAGTGTGATTGAACATTTTGAATTTATTAAGGTTTAAGGACTTAATTTTCACTTCTAAATAATTATAAAATATTATTTGAGGCTTCTCTTGAATTATTTTGAGTAATTAAAGAAATCTTTCTGTAAAAAAAATATTGCTCTATTTAGAAAATAAATTCATTTAAGGATTTTCGTAGCTTTCCTTATTGCTTAAGAAAAGTAAGAAATAGTTTTAATGTTACTATTAGGATATCATTGAAGTATTTATGGTATTTGAAAAATAAAAATCTAACATATAATAATTATTAATTTTAGATTTTTCTTGGATTACTCATAAATTTTCATAGGAAAAACTTTTATTTCTTTATATGAATCTTATTCAATAGATTTAAATTTCTTTTTAGAATTTTTATTGAACATTCATTTAAAATTATTTTTAGATAGGAAATAATTTTTAGTGTATTATTCCTACTTTATTGAATTTTTATGGTTTGCTTTTGGGTTTTAAGGATTTTCTGGATTTATTTAATTAAACCAGTGATGAAAAGACAAAAATGCCCTAGGCCCGCTGGTTAGGTCAACCATCTGGTTAGACTGGACAAGCTCCCCGAGCCAGCCCACCGACCCCATTCATTCGTCCCCCGTTCGTTGAAACCCTAACCCTAACCCCCTTTCCTCTCTCCTGCAACTTTGAATTGCTTTTGTCGTCGCCCTCCTCCTCTGGCCAACTCATGTCGCCCGGTCCCAATCGATGCGCCCCTTGACGCTCGTCGTCTTAGTCCAATTCCATTTGGCTCGCACGTCCTCTTCTGCCCACACACATCCCCTACCGCTCCTAGGATTTTGGTGTCGGCGTGCATCTCCGACGAGGTGGTGCTCTAGTGGTGGCGAGACGCGTCGGCATGCGCAGGTGGCGCCGCCGTGACCCGCATGTGCCGCCGGTGCTCTTGCTGCTCCAGGTGTGGCTCTTCCTCTTCTCTGCCTACCTTCCTATGCTACCATGTCCTAGTAGCACTACTGATGGATGGTTGGCTCTAGCTCGCTCCTACTAGCTATAATGAGCACTCTGCCATGCTATGTTATATTTTTATATTGTGATATATGTTGAGATGTTGTTTATGCTTATAAAAAAGTATTACAGGTCATGGATAAAGGTTATTGTGCCCTCTGCTATGCTCAATAGCCATGATTTGATTATACTATCCTTATTTTGTCCCCGATGATGTTGATACTATGGCTCATATTTGATTATTTGAGGTGGATATTAATCTATGACACATTTGTGATGCCTTGCTACTATTAATTCTAGGTTACTACTATTGCTCATGATTTCCTTAGATTGTTGGTTCTGTTGAGCTGGGCTTCTCAACTCTTCTGTTCCTAGTCCTGGTAGTATTGCTTTGGTACAATTTGATGAGTTGTGTAGCCAGTGATGGTTCTAATTGAATCTATAAGATTGTATAAGTACCAATATTTATTGGATACCTTTAATTGCAGTCTGAACCCTAATGGGTGATGATGACTTGTCTTATTGGGTGGCTAGTTAGTTGCTCTAATGAAGTGGTCTGAGCAGTAATTAGTTATTGTTGTTGGTTTCTCTTTATTGATTCATAGTGAGTTTGGATGGATTTGAGGGACATCTTCATAGTAGGTGATAAAATCTTTGATTGCCACTGTGAATAGATATGGAGACACACAATTTTTTGATGGTTTTATTATTTAGCTACTCTAGGTAATCTCCTTGCCTTCTAGGTGATCTATGTTGGTTCTCCTTGGTCTCTGATGTGCTATTTCCTTTATTTTGCTATATAGATGCACATTTTACCAATTGGCTAGTACTACTTTATCTATTGGCTGGTTTGAGTTCCACGCTAGCTAGATCTAGACAAATGATGATCAACACCATTTATTTTACTTTTCTGCCATTGATTATGTTTGGATGTGATGGTAAGATAAGGAATTGATCCACTGAATTAGTTCCTGGTATTTGGTATACCCCACTCCAGCTCCTACATTATGTGTGCTTTTGTTGTTGATCTTCTCGTACTGCTAGTGATCCTTCCCTTCTCCTCCTAGATCCACTGCTTATTGGATTTTGCTTTAGAGCTCCATCTGCTGATGTGATCTTGATGGATGAACTGCTAATGTACTACTATTGTTGTTCTAGTGGTACTCATGGTTGGTACTAATATCTAATCAAATGCATCTAACAAAGTGAAGTGACATCAATACACACAAAATGTGAATATTAAGCTTCTAAATTTAGCTAGACTGATACATAAGCGAAAACAGCATACGGAGGCCGAGGTACATGTAGCCTTTATTTTCAAAAATTCGGAAATCAAAGTTTTAAGTTTCAAAAAATCTGGAAAAAAAATCCAGAATGCAGACAATGATGAAATCTACAAACTGTAAAATCTCAATATGAAATTCCTTGTATTGTAGACTACATAAAAATAACAAAATCTGATAGGTTTTATAGGTTTGAATTGTGCACTATTCACTGTTCTAACATCCACACATTTGTTATTTTTGTGTAGCCTAAAGTACTAAGAATTTATAGGTTACATAGGTTTGAGATTTTTTCATGTTTGTAGATTCATCATTTGCTACTCCAGGATTTTTTTCCAGAATTTTTTGAAACTTAAAAATGATTTCCAATTTTTTTAAAATAAAGAGTTATATGTAGCTCGGCCTCCATTTGTCCACTCTCGATACATATGACCATATATAATTTCATCAAATTATTTGTCATTGTATAGCTGAAGCAAAATAGATATGAACCCTAGCTATGGGAAAAGAAATCTGGCTAGCACGAGCGCCATGCATGCATATTGCTGTCAAGATCTAGCATCAAAGTACTGCAGTTCATTGTTAGCTAGTACAGATCAACTAATGAAACAAAAATAAATTATCATCGGCCGACAGAGTATAGACGCCCAAGCCAAACATGTCCAATGGCCTCACAAATCATCATCATACGTGGATTGATAAATATCAAATTTGAACTTATTCTGATAGTCCATAGTAGATATATCCCCAAAGCTACCTTGCATATGTAATATGAGACTTCAGAAGTGGGTTAAATACCCTAGATAAGATCACTACTCTACTTAAACGATGCTAAAGCACCACCAATAACAGTTTTTATACATAATATTAACCGGAAATGCTAGGGATTGGGGATAACATACCTCCATTGCCTCTACATACCGAGAGAAACATGGGTGAAATGCCGCCTTAGAGGCGTTTTCCATAGCACCATCCCCGCATCCGTAGGTGTTGGAGATACTGCTCTAGAGGCAAATAATAAAGGGTGTTTATTATAACATCTCAACAGTTCATAATAAGTATTATGACATGCTATAACTATATTAAGAGAAAACATTAGTACACGTGTGATATGTAAACAAACGATGTTCCTAGTAAAATAGTCCATTGATTAATAGATGATCATTTTTTTCTAATCATGGACATTTATGTCAATTGATAATGGAGTCATGTCATTGTATGAATGAAGTGATGGACTCACACCCAATTAAAGTATTGCTATGTGATCTGGTCACAAAGTTCAGCATTGCGATACTAGAGAAATGTTATAACCTAATCCTTAGACCGTGAGTCCATATCTAATCACTCTCACCAGAGGCTGCTTTGACAATATCAACCGTCACACCATAGAAGGATGATCATAAAAGTGTTGCTCAGTATTCCAAATGGGATGGGTTGAGGCGTATGTGTCAAGAGCAGAATTTTTCCATCCGCGTGACGGATAGATACTATGGGCCCACTCGACGATATTATATCTACAAAGCTTGCTGGCGTGTGACTTGGTCACGAGGATATGATATCACGAGAAAGATTTAATGTGTCTGTCGGTAATGAGATCGAACTAGGTATAAGAGATACCGAAGATCTAGTCTCGGACAAACTAGGTATCATAAGACAAAGGGGATATGACTCGACGTTGAGGTTCAAGCGATAAGGATATTTCCTGGAAAGAAAAGGGGGGCTAGCATGGTTTTGCAGAAACTCATGTTGGTCATTGATTAGAGAAGTTTCTGGATCATGTCTATGCATTCCCGTACCCGTAGGGTTACACATTTAAGGGCATACGATGCTTAGATATTGATTCGGGATCGTCGGAGTAACAAGAGAGAACACTGAAATTGTTCTGGAGAGGTATCAGAATAAGTTCTGGAGTCTATGAATTGTTCGGAGACTTAATAAATATGTTTTCTTATTTAATTTACTGAATTAAATAATAAAAATGATTTAAATATAGGGATACACCCTAATGGGCCACAATAAGGCAGCCCATGAAGGGAGCCGATCTTCGGATCATTTCCCACCCTAACCCGCCGCTGTCCTCTTCCTTGGTGATCCGGCATGAGGGATTGGCGGCGTGGGGGCTGCTGATCTTGCTTTTTTTTAGTGGCGGTCCTCGGGTTTCTCGCATGCGAGGATGAAGATCTTCCGGAGGTCAGTTTGCTTAGATCTGGCTGGAGAGATGAGTTCCGGAAAGCTCCGCTAGCGAATAGAACAGTGCATCTTTTGCCTGCAGTTTGCTGGATCAGGTGGTATTCGGTCGCGCCCACCCATGTTTTTATTCCGACCATTTGGTTCTAGAGGGAGCGGCGCGAAGCTCTATTCTATGTTGACATCAGGTGACTTTTTGGTCCATGGTGAAGTCAGAAGAAGGAATATCATGAAGGCCGGATTGGTGGACTGGCTAAACAAGGTTTGAGTCTCCGTGATGCTGGGGGATCTACTTGGCGTTCCGGGTTCTGCAGCAGTGGTATGCATGTGGGGGCGGCACCACATGAGAAGTTCAGAGTCTTACCTCTCATGGTGAAAACCCAAGGTCTGGCCTTAACTGGTTGTGCCTGGCAATGTTCTTGTTGGAGGCATTGTTTTGAGAGTGGGATCTATCTTCAGGGTGAAAACCTAAGACCTTTGGTCGGACGACGACGGCGCTGGTGCACTGTTCCCTTCTTGGTGGCATCGCTTTTGGAGAGTCTGTACTTCATGTGTTGTCACGGTAGTGGTTGTATTGTTGTTGCTAGGTCTAGAATGTTGCAGCGGGACTTTTATTTCTTAGTTTCTTTACTCTTTTTTGGTTGTGTGCATCCGTACTGCCATTAGGGTGGGGCGTTGTTGCAGAGGTTGGGTGTAATTGGTATCTTTTGATATTAATATATTCCGTTTATCTCAAAAAATGAAGGGGGCCGACCAAGCCCCAAGGGAGGAGGTGGTTGGGCGCCCCACCCCAAACCGTAGGGTGGCCAGCGGCCAAAGGAGGGGCGGCGGCTTGGGAGGCCACACCTCCTCTCCCCCACCCCTATATAAAGAGGAACATCCCCTCCCCATCATTCATCCCATTTGCATTTTCCTTCTCTCCCTCTCTCTCCCTCATGCGTGGTTCCCGAGTTTTGGAATGTGCACACAGGGTGAGAGTTCTCCATCATACGCACATCATCGTCCTGATGGAATCTCGGTCTGGATCTTCTTCTTCCGCTGCTTCGCTCCACCGGAGCCTAGGAGACGTCTATACACCGTGCGTGTGTAGAACTACGGAGGTGCAACACTTGGAGCACTTCATCACTTGTACTTCTACTCGATTTTGAGATCGGCGTCGTTGTACAAAAACGTTCGTTTGGAACGTAACACTTTTCGGTCTTCGAGGATATGAACATTGAATCCCTTGGTTACCTTACATCTGCATATAATAGATCTTGGCTATGTTATTCTGATGGTAGGAATTTTTTGTTTTATGCTAAGGAACCCTTCAGTAGGGGATAGAGTCAAAGCCACGTAGTCGGAGCAGTGGTGATCGCTAATGATGTAGGAATGCGATAGGGAGAGAGATGTGAAAATCTGGGGACTGTGAGAGGGATATCTCTTCACGTAACCTAACCGTGAGACAAAGATGTAATATAATAAATAAAAAAACTTATTTGTATAGCTAGAAATCAAATATATGTCAAAATGCATGTGGTGTACCAAATGTATAATCAAATATAATTGAATTTTTCTATTGTATTTCTATAAAATGTTTCGTGGGTTGCTGGTACAAGTTGGGATGCAAGTACTACTAGCTACTAGGTGGAGTACCAACACGAATAAACGCGCATGTAGCACAGTAAAACCGTTTGCGGTGTTTGGTAAAAGCATACGATTGAGTTAAACTCACATGCTCCGTAAAAGCACACGATGAAGTAAGGCAAAGTGTTGCAAATCAGTTCCCTTCCACATAACATTTGATTTCCTATATCATGTGTGAGATTCGTCTCTTCATACATGGCTATATAAACCATGTGCGCTGTAGAGGTGCATCGCCCACCTTGCATATTGACAGTTGGGTAAATCGTATGTGACAAGTTATTTCAGCTATGTATGAAGGCATGCCTTGTACTAGTGCTTGGAGTGGTGACGCAGGCATAATTTTCCCTAGAAAAATAGGTTCATATATAGTTTTTTTACAACGACCCTAAAATATGTGTATTAATATAATTCTCTCTTCCTATAGCAATTGATACTTCGAGATTTAAGTTAGTTCCAAATCGACTCTACCGTTAAATTTGCAATGTGATTCGTGCACAACTGAATTGCACAATTTTGGTCCAGATGCAGATGAACTGCACATGAAATTAGGTCACGTCATCAAACCAAAAATAACTTAAATCTAGATCGCCAGAGAAGTAGCTTCGTCCTTTAAAATTTAATCTAGAAACAACTTGAAAGTAGTAAAATATTTAGAGTGTTAGTAAAGTGTGGGACTTAAATTAGGCCTCGATCAAGTGTACCAATTCGCTAAAGTACGTACTAAAGTATATAAGATGCATAAGATGGTTTAGATATTTTATTAAGGACTACATATGGAGCAAAATGAGGGAACCTATGTACTGAAACGCGTCTGGATACTGTTGGATAATTAGGCACAATTTCCATGATTAATTCTAGAATATTAAGCATGACGACAATAACTACTAACATGTGAACCTCGAACATACTAGATGTAGTGATCAATATGAACAGTAGCATAGCAAACAGTACAACATCCATCGCTAAACAGATCGAGATATGTCGCACGTACCGATCTGGTGGAGGTGGCGGTGGAGGTGTAGCAGATGATGTCGCAGCAGTAACGTTGTTGATGACAACGTTGTTGATGACGGGGACGACGGGTCGAAGTAGACGGCGTTGTAGACGACGGTAGGCAGCACCGCCCGACTTGGACGGAAGGCGACCCGTGATGGAGAGCTTGAGCGGTCGCGCAGAGCGCTTCCCAAAAACCTAGTCCGCCCTCTCCCGTACAGGATCGCAAGGACGAGCGGTTCCGGAGACCTGCTCTCCCGTTCGCCGATGCACGTCGGCGCGCGGGATGGAGTAGGCTACGATGGCGGCGCAAGCAGAGAGAGGTGGAAACCCTAACTCGTGTATTAGATGTGTTTCTGCGGTAGCCGGGCAGGAGATTATATAGGCTCGGGAAACCCTAGGCAACGTGGGCCACGCCCACGTCGCACGAACGTTTCGAGTCGGTTACAGATAGCCCACGATCCGGGAGCGACCCGAACCGACTAAGCTGCGACGCGTCCGTCTAGGACTGCGTTCGTTTTCTGCGAGCTGCAAAAAGTAAGGAAAGTCTCGGCTAGAGGCTCAATCCACTCACCACGAGCGCGGCGCGCGTCGTGACGTGTCGAGTCGAGTCGAGACGAGCGAGCGAGGAGGAGGAGGAGCGCGCGTGTAGCACTCCTATTCTCACTCACTTACTAGTGGTGGAACAACCCACCTTATAAGGTGGTCTAACTTCCTCCCAACTTTCTATGTGGGACTAAACTTCCCACCTCTTGCCACTCCCTAGTGAGCTGCCACCAACTTGGGCTCAAACTCACAAGGCTGCCACTATGTGGGCTTTGAGATTTATAGGAAAAACTGAAATCTAATTTGGGCCACTAAAAATGGGCCCAATATTTCAACAATCCCCCACCAGATCTCAAATCCCCATTTAGAGATTTACCAATACTCGCTGCTTGTTTATATACCGGTGTTTCAGCGGAGACCGTTAAGTTGAACTTCCGCCTAGAACCTTAAGCTACATCCATTCACACTTGAACAATGGACTAAGCCTTGAATTGCAAGTTTTGCGTGAACGGGGTTTCACTCAAAGTCATGACCAGTACATGGCTGCCGGTAGCCTACCCCGCGGGTGAAGCATATGCGTCATACTTCGTGGTCTCTTCATGAGTTTACTAGAGATCACCCAAATCTCATAGATTGCGACGTTTAACAATCGGACTCATATAGGTGTGTTATTTCAAGAATGCTCGTAGGACAGCATCTTTGCTAAAATAGCCAACATAAACACATTAAGGCTTGTTGCCAACCTGCCTTACAGCAAGCGAGAGTTGTGCATCTTCACATAGAGAGGGTTACATAATACTCTCCTCAATTAAACCACTAGTTTGTTCTTCCCGGGTCCTAATTCACGGGATCTCCGATCACAAAGGTTGGGTTACCACTATGGCGTAACTTCAACGGGTCTCAAACCCATCTCCCTCGATGCACTTTCTATCACATTACGTGATAGTCCCTTTGTAAAGGGATCTGCCGGGTTTTTGTCTCGTTTGAATATATGTAACGGTTATTACTCCGGAGTTTCGCAATTTCTCGACGGACTTCAAACGTCTCTTGACGTGTCTTGATGACTTCGCGTTATCCTTAGAATTGTTCACTTTGACAATTACGGTTTGATTGTCACAATTCAAAAGGATTGCCGGAACAGGTTTTTCAACCACGAGGCAAGTCCATCAAGAGCTCACGCAACCATTCCGATTCAACGGTGGTTGTGTCTAAAGCGATAAGTTCTGCTTCCATAGTTGACCTCGTCAATATGGTTTGCTTACAAGATCTCCATGACAACTGCGCCACCTCCAAAAGTAAACACATACCCACTTGTGGCGTACGGATCAGCTACATCCGAGATCCAATTTGAATCACTATATCCTTCAAGCACAGTTGGGTGCCCCGAATAGTGAATCCCATAACTCATTGTACCACATAGGTAGCGCATGACCCTATCAAGTGCATGCCAATAATCAGTACCCGGGTTTGACATGAACCTACTGAACTTGCTAACAGCAAAAGAGATGTCAGGTCTAGTCGCGCTCGCTAAGTACATGAGTGAGCCAACGATGTGAGAATATCTCAATTGTTCTATGGCAATCTTCTGGTTCTTGCGTAGTGTCACTTTGGGATCATAAGGTGTTGAAGAAGGCTTGCTATCAATATAGCCGAACCGGCTCAAGATCTTCTCAACATAATGGGATTGCGTTAGAGTAATCCCACTCTCGTTCTTAATCAGCTTGATGTTCAGAATCACATCAGCTTCTCCCAGATCTTTCATATCAAAGCTCTTTGACAAGAAAGACTTGATCTCATGTATTACTTTCATGTTTGTACCAAAGATCAGAATATCATCCACATACAAACATAGTATAACACCTTCGCCCCCACCATGGCGATAGTAAACGCACTTGTCGGCCTCATTGACAACAAAGCCTACGAAGTCAAAGTTCGTCAAACTTCTCATGCCATTGCTTAGGTGCTTGTTTCAGGCCATATAAAGATTTCAGCAACTTGCACACCTTTCTCTACGCACCTTTTACTACAAACCCATCGAGCTGATCCATATAGATTTCCTCTTCCAACTCTCCATTAAGGAAAGCTGTCTTTACGTCCATTTGATGAACGATAAGACCATAGGAGGCAGCCATGGATAGTAGTACTCGAATGGTGGTAAGTCTAGCGACAGGTGAATAGGTGTCGAAGTAATATTCGCCTTCTCTCCGTGTGTAGCCTTTCGCTACAAGCCGTGCCTTGTACTTTTCAATAGTACCATCGGGTCTTAGCTTCTTCTTGAACACCCATTTGCAGCCCACGAGGCTTGCATCCATGGGGTCGTTCGATAGCTCCCAAGTTCCATTAGAAAGAATCGAGTCCATCTCATTATGGACAGCTTCTTTCCGATCATCTGCATACTGGAGATGCATATGCCTCTGCAATGGACGTGGGAGTATCATCCACAAGGTACACAATGAAATCATCACCAAAGGATTTTTCAATCCTTCGTCTCTTGCTCCGTTTAGGAGCTTCATTGTCATTCTTCTCAGTCACATTCTCATGTGATTGTTCAAAATACTCATTAGATGTACTAGACTCGGGAATTATCTCAGTAGAAATTCTAGCAATGCTATGCATATCTTTCATAGGAAACATATTCTCAAAAAATGTTGCATCACGAGATTCCATAATAGTATCAACATGCATATCAGGTACCTCGGATTGAACTACTAAAAATCTATATCCTACACTCCGCGGAGCATAACCTAGAAAGATACAATCCACTTGTCTTTGGTCCGAGTTTGCGCTTCTTAGTAATTGGAATATTGACTTTCGCCAAACATCCCCATGTGCGCAAATACGAAAGTGATGGTTTTCTCCCAGACCACTCCTCGTAAGGGGTTTTATCTTTATTCTTGTTAGGAACTCTATTCGAGGACATGACATGAAGTCAATAAAGCCTCCCCCCACCATGCCTTTGATAAACCAGCGGTGGCTAACATGGAATTCACCAAGTCGGTCGGCGTGCGGTTTTCCTCTCGGCAACCCCGTTTGATTGGGGCGAATAGGGAGGCGTCCTCTCATGAATAATGCCATGTTCCTCACAGAATTCATCAAAGATTTTAGGAAAATATTCGCCACCACGATCCGACCTAAGACGCTTGATCTTTCTCTCTAGTTGATTTTCAACTTCAGCCTTATAAATTTTAAAGTAGTCTAAAGCTTCATCTTTAGTTCGCAACAAATAAACATAGCAAAATCTAGTCGCATCATCAATCAATGTCATGAAATATCTCTTTCCACCTTTTGTCAACACACCATTCATCTCGCATAGATCGAGAATGTATGAGTTCTAGAGGTGCTAGGTTTCTCTCCTCGGCCGCCTTGTGAGGCTTCGGAGGTTGCTTTGATTGCACACAACTATGGCACTTAGAACCTTTGGCAATGGTGAAATTCGGAATTAAACTTAAGCTGGATAGCCGAGACATTAAACCAAAATTAATGTGACATAAACGAGAATGCCAAACACTTGGTATCATCACTAACATTGCCACATATATGGTTCACGGACTTATTACTGAAATCGAAAGCGAAAAGCGGAACAAGCCTCCGCACTCATAGCCTTTACCAATAAATTGTCCAAACTTGGAAACAACTACTTTATTCGACTCTAAAACAACCTTAAACCCATCTCTGCATAGAAGGGAGCCGCTAACGAGATTCTTGTTCATAGTAGGGACATGCTTGCACGTTCCTCGGCTGCACGATCTTCCCCGAAGTGAACTTCGGATCTACGGTGCCAACACCACGAACGAAGCATGTGACCCATTCCCCATCAAGACGGAAGAATCCCGGGCGACACTGGTAAGAAGTGAACATGGATATGTCGGCACACACATGAACATTAGCACCCGTATCAATCCACCAACATGGAGATTGAAATACCGAAAGAACGAGTAAAGAGATTACCGTACCCATCAGCATTGCTAGCGGTCACCGTGTTGACTTGCCTCGCCTTTTTCTTGCGGTCTGCCCTCTGCGGACAGTCCTTAGAAAAGTGGCCGGTCTCTCCACATGTAAAGCAGCTCGGATCCGCTTTGTTTATCATCTTCTTCTTCTTGAAGGTTGTAGTCTTCATAGGCTTATTGAAGGAGGGCTTGTTATTCCCTTTGTTCTTGCTTGTAGGGTTTCTTACGCACCATGTTGGCGCTAGACTGACCCTCTCCTTTCTCGGTATTATCCTTAGCCCGAGCTTTCTCCTCAACATCAAGAGATGTTATCAGATTTTCAAGCGATATCTCCTGTCTCTTGTGTTTGAGAGTTGTGGCAAAGTTCCTCCATGAAGGGGGCAACTTAGCGATGATGCATCCAGCCACAAACTTGTCGGGTAAGGCACACTTAAGGAGCTCAAGCTCTTTCGCAATGCACTTGTATCTCATGAGCTTGTTCGACTACGAACGGTTGTTAACCATCACGATGTCATGGAAGTTCTCCATGATGTACGGTTCACTTGCACTGCATCGGTTGCACCGAACTTAGCATTCGGTGCCTCCCGGAGCTCTTTACCATCTGTTATGTGCATGTACACATCACACGGACGATCGAGCAAGAATGCTCGGAACGCATCCAACAAAGAGAGTATTGTTTTCCTTGAACTTGTTACGATCTTGATCAGATATAGTTCCTTCGGGTAAACCATCGGTAACATCGAACACTTTCGGATAGAGTAAGCGAGAGCATGGCCTTGTGCTGCCATCTCTTAAAGTGCACACCGGTAAACTTATCCGGCCTCAGTGCATCGGAAAAACCAGCCATTGTTAACTCAGGAAATTGCCTACAATTAGGTTTTTGGATTGTTGGATAATTAGGCACAATTTCCATGATTAATTCCAGAATATTAAGCATGACGACAATAACTACTAACATGTGAACCTCGAACATACTAGATGTAGTGATCAACATGAACAGTAGCATAGCAAACAGTACAACATCCATCGCTAAACAGATCGAGATATGTCGCACGTACCGATACGCGGTGGAGGTGGCGGTGGAGGTGTAGCGAGATGATGTCGCAGCGATAACGTTGTTGATGACAACATTGTTGATGACGGGGACGACGGGTCGAAGTAGACGGCGTTGTAGACGACGGTAGGCAGCACCGCCCGACTTGGACGGAAGGCGACCCGTGATGGAGAGCTTGAGCGGTCGCGCGGAGCGCTTCCCAAAAACCTAATTCGCCCTCTCCCGTACGGGATCGCAAGGACGAGCGGTTCGGGAGACCTGCTCTCCCGTTCGCCGATGCACGTCGGCGCGCGGGATGGAGTAGGCTACGATGGCGGCGCAAGCGAGAGAGAGGTGGAAACCCTAACTCGTGTATTAGATGTGTTTACGCGGTAGCCGGGCGGGGAGATTATATAGGCTCGGGAAACCCTAGGCAACGTGGGCCACGCCCACGTCGCACGAGCGTTTCGAGTCGGTTACGGATAGCCCACGATCCGGGAGCGACCCGAACCGACTAAGCTGCGACGCGTCCGTCTAGGACTGCGGTCGTTTTCTCGAGGCTGCAAAAAGTAAGAAAAGTCTCGGCTCGAGGCTCAATCCACTCACCACGAGCGCGGCGCGCGTCATGTCGTGTCGTGTCGTGTCGTGTCGTGTCGAGTCGAGTCGAGACGAGCGAGGAGGAGGAGGAGCGCGCGTGTAGCACTCCTATTCTCACTCACTTACTAGTGGTGGAACAACCCACCTTATAAGGTGGTCTAACTTCCTCCCAACTTTCGTGTGGGACTAAACTTCCCACCTCTTGCCACTCCCTAGTGAGCTGCGCATAACTTGGGCTCAAACTCACAAGGCTGCCACTATGTGGGCTTTGAGATTTATAGGAAAAACTGAAATCTAATTTGGGCCACTAAAAATGGGCCCAATATTTCAACAGATACATATATTTGCATACAAAACGAAAATATCTTATAACAATAGTAAACGAAGAGAGTGGGTGATATATGCATAATTCATATTAACAAGCAAATTCAGTAACCATGCCAAGCCACATCCGTGAAAGGCGACGTTTTGGAAGATGGAACTTCATGAGAAATGCAGGTTCCTCACGCTCCTTTTTATAAAACACATGTGCCTGGAGACACACACGTCCGCGGCGAGCATGTGGAGCCTTGTTGGCCTAGCGCCTCGACAAACGCTGATCGATCAGGCTATTTCAAGGGAATGCTGATCATTCAACGAATCAACGGTCGCCCCAGAATCGATGAACGTACACCGGATCCGCTGTCGCCCGTCCGACCTGAGAAACTAAGATTTGCCACTGGCCAATGAGTTGAAACTTCCACAGCGAAGCTTCCACGGTCCACAGCACGACGTACACCATCGCCACAATGACATGGACCGGTGGCCGGCTTGGAACTTCCCATCTCGGGTAGCGATCGCCGCCAAGGGATCAACACCATCACTCCAGTCGCTGGACACTTTGCCATGCTGAGACCACCCGATCGCGATCTCGCCAAAAGGCGTCTCCAAGTCCAGCCTATTCCGCCGATCAGGTAGCGACCTATCGTCGATCGATCTGCCTCCTATGTCCAGCTAGCGTCCTATTCCTTGACTCTTCTGGCTCGTTTCTAGGAACGAAAGCAGACAAAAACACGGGATATTCGCTCTGGGCTTCGTAACCGGCTGGTGACCAAGCCAGGGACGTAGGTGCTACCTGAGTCTCACACACAGATAGGCGGGAACCAATTTGCCTTTCGACCGACAGCGCCGACATCATTATGCACAGTTGAGAAGGCCATGTAAAATCACTAGACGGTAGACACGAAGACGCCCGGAAAGGCGATCACTGTTGGCCGGGTACTGAAATGTGTTGCCCAAAATGAACGTCCAGTTGAAGTCGGGCACACTTTTGGTACCTTTGTCGTCTTCGCTGGCAACGATGGCGATACAAGCTCTACCACCGGTGGTCGACGGGGACACGTACGCGTTTTATTTGCTAGAACCAGCTGGGTGGTTTAAACTAACCGTGGCTTGTCTCACTTTCAGCACCAGACATATATATACTTGCGGCCAAACTCTCTTCGTATTTTCGCGGTCACTGCTACAATGACCACCCCACGATCTGCTATGCGGATGCAGGGTGTCTTCCATTCTGCATGTATGACGTGTGCTATTCATAAAATAAACACCTAAGAGTATCTCCACTCAGCCTCCCCCTCGCAACCTATTTTGGACCGGTATAAGACGTTTCTTCATCCGGTGCTCCCAAGCAGAATCCAACCCAAGGGAAGAGGGAGGCAACCGGGGCCGCCGGCAGTACGGGAGAAACGGTTAGTGGAGCCTCGGGCCCAGCTGCCAGCTGCACATACATGACTTCGGTAATCCTCGACGTCTCGTTTCAGAAGCACGCTCATTAATATTTCAAAACACCCACTAGATATTTACAGTCTTCTAAAAGCTTCCATAATATTTCTAGAAAATTGTGGTACCTTTCATGTGTGCCTAGAACCATTCCGGACATCCCCAGTGACATTCAGACAGCTCTAGAATCATCTGAGGCTCTCTGGAACAACTTCTCTCTTATCTTCAAGTCGCACTAACATTCAAATATGAATCTAAACCTTTAAGTATGAGACCATACGGTTCAGATATATGAGTACATCTGTACATGTCTAAAACACTTTAATAATAATCGATGACATGCTTTTGATAGATGTAACAATTCACACACATAACACGAATAAATTTATCATTTGATTCTTATGTATTATGTATGTTAGCATCTTGTATTTCTTTGTGATACATTAAATTACCTAAGGTGAAGTTGTTATATTATCATATTGTTTTACTCGTATTGTATTATTGATGTTCCTGTAATTAATGACTTAGTCATGTTGTCCAACAAGACGTTGTCGAACATCATAATACCCGAGAGAGCCCAGAGTGCATCTCTCCATCGTCGGAGGATCAAATCCCATTCTTGATACAACTTGGAACTATGAAATATTTTTTGGCATACCCGAAGACCACCTTTATTGTTACCTAGTTACGAACATAAACTTTGATGATCTCATAGCAACCCTTCAGCATCCAGGTTTATGTTATTCTCATGGTCTAACAAGACTTAGTAAATGACAATACTTGTCACGGGAAACTGCTTGTAATAACACCGGCGATGTATTTCACGGTATATCTATGGGGTCTATCCAACATCGTGGTTATACTCCAAACAATGTTATTATCATTTGTCATTGGCAACCTCATAACACCTTACTTATGCACATAGGCAGAAAAACATGACTATCAATAACATACGGAGTAGTCTTAGACGCGAGACTAGGAATATCTATTGGTGTTCGTAATTTCACAAACGTAGTTAGGTTTTCCTCCAAACTGTGATATTCATAACCAATACATTTATGGAATAGAATTATAAATTTAATTATAAATATTAAAATATAAATGATAAAACTTTATTATTGCCGTTAGGGCATATTTCATTCACCAACATGTGATTTTTACTCTCTTCTTATCAATGTCCATGTGACTACCAATCTAGTATAGTTGTTGGCTATATGATGAAAGACATCATAATACAGAGAGGTCCCAAAGTGTGTCTCTCCACTGTGGGAGGAGCAATTTCCAATGCAACATATCTAGAACATCGCCTACTTTACGGTATGCATGCAATCCACTTTTATAGTTACCTAGTTACAGAATAGAGTTTAATCAAATCATGCAAAAGATTCGGTATCTATGTCTACAATACTCTTGTGGTCGAAGGAAACTAGTAAACAATAATACTTAAAGCGTTGACAAAATATCAACAACATATTGTTGAAGTGTTTCCCACTATATCAAAGGGGTGATCCAACACCATTTTATTCCAACAGTGTTGCTCTCATAAGTCATATGCATCCTTGTAAGAATTTACTTATGGCACATTCAAAAAATGTCAATCAATAATATATAGGCGTGTGCATCCACATACCCTCTAGTTCACTCGTAGGGAAAACGTTATAGTGGCACGCTCGTCGACAATGCACACAACTGAGCGCACGTCGCTGAAATTAGTATTCACGTACCAAAAACACGTAGGCGACTCATTTGCTCATAATGGTAGCAGAGAGCGCAGAAGGACACGTGACTACTAGGTGGGCCCTAGCTGCACTCTTGTCTAGAAAGTACTCGCATCGTGCGTCGATGGGGGCACGCGACTGCTATGTTCATACATGTCGTGTGTCCCTTTGTACGTCCGCTTCCAATATATTTGGTTGGTGGGGCGCTAGTGAGGTCAAATATTGGTAGCGTTCCCTAATAATGCACGCGACAAGTAACTAAGTATTGGCAGCATGCCCACATTTCCGCAGGCGCCTTTTTAGTTTTGAAAAAATCAAAGAAAATGATGGAAATTTTAAAATTCAAAATCCTCTAAGATGGCCATGTGTTATGTGTTCTAGTTGCTAGGAAAATTAAAAAACATGATTTAAATTTTGTTTTTTGCAAAATGTCATTGCCGTCAGTAAAATGAGTCCACAGGTTGCATACGACCTCCGATGAAAAAGTTTTTATATGAAAATGTATCTACGAAAAATAGAGTTCTCAAAGGTTTTAGATTTTGGCGCAAAAATAGTTCAAATCTGAAAATTTTCAAAAAATCCCTCTCTATCATTTCAAACTTTCCTCTCCTCATCTACCCCTTCTCCACCTTATACACCCTCCTCCTCTTCCTCTTCTCCACCTTCTCCCCACCTCCTCTTCTCCACTTCTCAACATTCTCCTCTCCTCCTCTTCCACTTCTCCACCTTCTCCCCAGAGTTAACCACCACCTCCGGCGACCACCCCCGACGCCCTGCTTCTCCTCCGCCGACAACCTACTCCGACGCCCTGCTCCACCACAGCCGACGACTGCTCCGACAACCTTCTACTGGCCATCTTCTCTCGTCAACGCCACAAGTAGGTTGCATTGACTCAATTTATTTCTTTTTGTTTTTAGGGTGTTTTTATGTAAAATCACGTGGATAGCTTGGCACCAGTGCCAACTTTTTTTAAAATTGCAAAAATCACAATAGTAGTGGACCTAACCAGCACACACGACTAATACTTTATTGGCAGCGTGCCACGCATGCACGCGACTAGTACCTACCATACTAGTCACGCACCGGGTATACACGCGAGTATTAGATGTTTACCACTAGAGAGGTAACCAAATTCGGGACGCGACTGGTGGGCTATTATGTACTACTGGTTACACCATGGTTGGAGATTAAAATCTACCTCTTCGGATTAGAGGGCATGATAGTGTAGTTAATTATTGTCAACCCTCCTCAATATGATCAAGTCCGATGGTCCTAGCCAATGATTAAGTTCATTGAATGCTTTCCTTTGATGTATCTTCGTTCCAACCAAGGGCTACTATAATAGAAGTGATAGATTGATCGACGAGATTGATTGAGTCGGGACTTTGGAGGCGCTTCAGAATTTCGTCCAATCAATGTTAGCATGGGCATGGGAGGCCCATGATACGTCTCAAACGTATCTATAATTTTTGATGCTCCATGCTTGTTTTACACCAATTTATATATGTTTTGCTCATGCTTCATTACACTTTTGTACATTTTCTGGCACTAACCTATTAATAAGATGCCGCAGTGTCAGTTCCCTATTTTCTGTTGTTTTGTATTTCAGAAAAGTTGTACAGGAAATATTCTCGGAATTGGACGAAACAAAAACTGAAGTCAATATTTTACCGTAACAAAGACAGAGTCCGGAGGGGAGACGAAGAAAGGCCACAGGGCGCCAGACCAACCCTAGGCGCGGCCTAGGTGTGGCCCGCACCTAGGGGTGGTGTGGGCCCCCTTGGCCTCCACCGATCTCGCCATTCCCCCTATTTATTCACGATCTCGGGAAAACCCTGAAGACCCGAGCCTCCATCCACGAAAGTTCCGTTGCGGCCGCAAACGCAGACCCTAGCTCGGGAGGGTTCTGAAGCTCTTCCCGGCATCCTGCCGGAGGGGGAAATCATCGTTGAAGCCCTCTACGTCGCCATACCTTCCTCCGAAGTGATGCGTGAGTAGTTCATCCCTGGACTATGGGTCCGTAGCAGTAGCTAGATGGTTGTCTTCTCCAATTTGTGCCTCATGTTTAGATCTTGTGAGCTTCCCTACATGATCAAGATCATCCTTATGTAATGCTGCATGTTGTGTTTGCTGGGATCCGATGAATATTGAATACTATGTTGAGATCGATTATATATTCTTGTCATATGTTATTTGTGATCTTGCATGCTCTCCGTTGCTATTAGATACTCTGGCCAAGTAGATGTTTGTGAATCCAAGAGGGGGTATTTATGCTCGATAGTAGTCATGCCTCTAGTTTTCTGGAAGAGTGACAATAACTTCTAAGATTGTAGATGTGTTTTTGCTACTATGGAGAAAACAACAATGTTTTATCCAAGGGTAACTATATTTTTTACTTTACACACATTGCTTAATGCGATAATCTGTTGCTTGCAACTTAATACTGGAAGGGGTTTGGATGATAACCGGAAGGTGGATTATTAATCATAGACACAGTTGGATTACGATCTATGTATTATGTTGTAATGCCCAAACGAATCTCATAGTAATCATCTTGTCATGTATGGTCGGTATTTTATCAATTGCCCAGTCGTAATTTGTTCACCCAACATGTTATTTATCTTTATGGAGAGACACATCTAGTGTACTGTGGACCCCGGTCCTTTCTTTTACACTGATAAATTCATCTACTGCATTCCTGCTTTGTTTAGTTACTGCAAGCACTGTTCTATTTAATTACTGCAAACAACTCTTTCCACTCGATACGTCTAATCCTTTGTGTTCAACAAAACCGGTGAGATTGACAACCTCACTTTAAGCTGGGACAGAGTATTTTGGTTGTGTTGTGTGCAGGTTCCACGTTGTTGCTGACGCCGGTAATGCGCCCTGCCAATAGTCAGCTAGCAACACCTTCAGAAGTCACGCCTTTCTCCTACTGGTCGATTAAACCTTGGTTTTTTACTGAGGGAAAAGTTGATGTTGTGCTCATCATACCTTCCTCTTGGGGTTCCCCAATGGTGTGCAATCTGCGCATATCAAGCTAATTTTCTAGCGCCGTTGTAGGGGAGAAAGAGGATTTCTGCAAGGGGAGTCTCTCATCTTCAATCTCTTTACTTTGTTATAGTTTTGCTTAGTTGGAGCGTCCTCATCCTGAATACCACCACGTATAACCAAACCAAGACCAGCCACTCGAGCTCGAGAATCCGATGGAGATATTGTCCAGATAAATTGTCGTACGTTGTACACAGCGTCCATATATTGAATAATTTGTTGTCTTCTATCTTGCTGTCCAGCTTATGCTCCTCAACTTGCATGTGTCCACCTATATGTCGAATCACACACACCAAGTTGGCAGTGTCCTTTTGATCACGATCACTGAACTACAAAATGGGGCAGACGCTAGCAATGGATATTATGTGAAACTAACATCACATAGCATGCATGAGGCACACGACAGAGGAAAAAAAATGCTACTTCCTCGGTTTCCATCATTTTTATCGTTGTTTCAATTAAAATTTGAATTAAAACCTCAACAAAAATTGTAGAACGGAAGGACTAGTGATAAAAGTACTACCGTCAAATAACATCACACTAGGAAAATGAGTACACAAGGTACAATTATATTTCTTAATGGCAATTTTCGTGTAACTCCATATGTAAGTACATACTAACAAGCGACGACGCGGAAAAGTTTGCATCACTATAAAACTTTTAATTAGGCTGTTTCCGATTGACTGCTTCTTCCACACTCATTTTTTGATGACTGGCCGACATTATTGCTTAGCATACAAATCGGTTGTTTTCAACATTGATTTTGACGTGGCCAGTGACACTGACCTGCCTAGCTTCTATGATTTGACTACTTGTGCACGTTTGGTTGTGTGCCTCTCACACACTCACAAGTGGGCAATCACCACGGGAACTAATCTACATAAATAAACTCTAAAATGCATAATAGTACACGAGCCCATTTGGATCTACAACAGTCTTTTTTGGGTAGCTTGTCAACGTATTATTATTTAGTAAAATTTAACACATAATTATCTGCGTGAAAATTTTATAAGAATTTTTTTGATACTTCTAATGTGTGTTTCATATTTTTGAAAGTACCCGGCGACAGGAGCCCGGGACCTAAAGAGTCACACGCAGTTTCTACGAAACTATAGCCAACCATCCACTGTCATCAAATGGCCACATATGGAAATAAATGAGATGGCAACTCTAATTTTTTCTCAAAACGGTATAACTCTAATTGTATGAAATCTTATTATTTGGTGCTTGTGAGAGAGGATGAGATGTCTTGCAAAGAAATGTGGTTTTGTGGCCGGGCCGCACGGAAAAATATTTGGTGCTGGCCTCTGAGTGAGACCAATGGAGTATGAAGGAGTGGTACTGGAGTAGGCAGGAGTGGTACTGCTTGGAGATTATATAGAGGTGGAAGTTGAACGGGAAGTCTGAACCAAGAAACTGAACGCACGGACGTCGAGGTCTTCAGCTAATGCAAAAGTGGGAATTAAAAACAATCACGCACTGTAACTTAACAAAGGTAAATGAAAAGCCATCTGCTGTCAGTTACATGAGTGGATGGGAGGTAGAAAGTTGTCGCAAAAGGTTGTTGATGGTGGGGTTTTGCCTCACAAGCTAAACACAGAATATTTGTTGAAAAAAATTAAGAAGATGATGTGGCAATTGTGATGAGGTGGATGGCTTGCATGTTGAGAGAAATTCCTTAAGTGGGTTGCTCCTATTTAGATATTATAGATTACCTGCTTACCCAATGTTCAGGTGGTAAGATAAGGAGATGGAAGTTGCTTACCAATGAGTATATGCACGACTAGTTGAATGTCCGTGCGTTGCTACAGGTTGTTATTTTCTTTCGTCGGTGTACACGTTGCATGTGTAAACCTAAAATGCACATGAAATTACTTATATGAAATTATAAAGAAAAGATAGTAGTCACATAAATCAGGGCAACATTGATTTTTTTTTTTTTGAAACAAAGGCAAAAGCTTTGCCTCATCTAGTTATAAATCAGAAGAAGCAGAAGGTGCCCGGTTTTTAGGAGAAAACCAGACGAAAACCAACAACAACATTGCCAAGCACACCCACAGCCACACACACACACGCTGCCACAAGGGCCACACCTAGCCATCCTGGGTACCCACAAAAGCTACAGAAGAAGCTCAAGTTGGCCTATGCCAAACAGATGGCTCTTCGAGGAGAGAGGGGCAGATTCGATTCTGAAGACGAGCCTCGGAGAGGAGATGCGCAAGACAAGCGCTAAATAGGACCTTCACCGGACCACCCCTCAAAGGTCATCGCACACCGCACAAGGGGAGCTTCGACTTCACATCAAGATGAGATCACCATGAATACAGTCGGACATGCCGGAATAGAGCCGACTAACATGACCTTGCCGCAACCAAACCCGGAACACCCGCACCTTTGGTTGACCTCCTGCCAACCCAGAAGCCTTGTGTGCCCAGTCCGCCGGAGTGCGCGAAGGGGATCACCAACTTCAAGACGACGTCCTCAAGAGGGGACACGACGAAGAATCGACGCCGACATCCGATCCCGCGGGATCTAGGATTTCGGCCGAAGACGTGAACCCGAGGCAACGATGGTCGGAGAGCTCCACAACCACCCCCAAGAAGGACAGCGACATCCACATATGTTGCGCGGTCAGGCTTTAACCTAGAGCAAATGAACCACCACCCCCTCATGCGGCCGAACAACGAGACGAAGGCCGAAAAACGCTGACAGCCCGCAGTCCGCAGACATACGTCATGTGCAGAAGCGGCGCCACCGCCGCACATAAGCCACCACAACCACCACAACCAGACCAAGGAGCTCCGCGAGCTCCGCTGCCACCACCTGCACCGCGCGGGGTTCAAGAGCCGAGTCGCACCATTACTATCGACCAAGCTCACCAAGAAGAGCTCCGCGGGCGCCGCCAACCACCACAGAGAGGGAGCTTCGACGGACGCCAACACGGGGGTCCAAGGCCGAGCCGTCGGCCGCATCAGCGGGAGCTCCCCGGTTTAGCCGCCATGCCGCCCTCGCAGCCACATCGGCCGCCAAGCCACCCAGAACACACGCGCAGGGCCGCCATCCAGCACCGCTCCCGCCCCTGCAGCCTCGCCGGTGAAGACCGGGAAGGAGGGCACTGCTGATACGTCTCCGACGTATCGATAATTTCTTATGTTCCATGCCACATTATTGATGATATCTACATATTTTATACACATTATATGTCGTATTTATGCATTTTCCGGCACTAACCTATTAACGAGATGCCGAAGAGCCAGTTGTTGTTTTACTGCTGTTTTTGGTTTCAGAAATCCTACAAAGGAAATATTCTCGGAATTAGACGAAATCAACGCCCAGGGTCCTATTTTTGCACGAAGCTTCCAGAAGACCGAGGGGGAAAGGAAGTGGGGCCACGAGGCGCCGACACAACAGGGCGGCGCGGCCTGGTCCTTGGCCGCGCGGCCCTGGCGTGTGGGGCCCTTGTGTGGCCCCCCGCGTTGCCCTTCCGCCTACTTAAAGCCTTCGTCGCGAAACCCCCAGTACCGAGAGCCACGATACGGAAAACCCTTGCGAGATGCCGCCGCCGCCAATCCCATCTCGGGGGATTACGGAGATCACCTCCGGCACCCTGCCGGAGAGGGATTCATCTCCTGGAGGACTCTTCACCGCCATGGTCGCCTCCGGAGTGATGAGTGAGTAGTTCACCCCTGGACTATGGGTCCATAGCGGTAGCTAGATGGTCGTCTTCTCCTCATGTGCTTCATTGTCGGATCTTGTGAGCTGCCTAACATGATCAAGATCATCTATCTGTAATTCTATATGTTGTGTTTGTCGGGATCCGATGGATAGAGAATACTATGTTATGTTGATTATCAATCTATTATCTATGTGTTGTTTATGATCTTGCATGCTCTCCGTTATTAGTAGAGGCTCTGGCCAAGTTTTTGCTCTTAACTCCAAGAGGGAGTATTGATACGTCCAATTTGCATCACTATTTTATATCATAATTTGCTGTTATTCATTGATATATTTCATATTGGGGCACAATACTTATGTTATTTCATCTATTTTGCATGTTTCATCATTGTTGGAGGATTGAACACCGGAGCCAGGATTCTGCTGGAAAAAGCACCGTCAGAACGCAATATTTCGGAAGATCAACTCTGGAAGGAAATTATACTAAAAATCCTATTTTTCAAGATGACGAAGGAAGCCAGAAGGAGGGGCCAGGAGGAGCCTGGGTGGGCCCACACCCTAGGGCGGCGCGGCCCATGCCCTGGCCGCGCCGGCCTATGGTGCAGGGGGCCCACGACCCCTTTCGCCTCCTTTTCTTCGCGAAAACCTTCGTCCCGAAAACCTAAGCCGGAAGGGGTACCTCGCGAAGAGTTACGGCCGCCTCGCGGGGCGGAGAACACCGGAGAGAAAGAGCTCTCCGGCGGGCGAGGAATCCGCCGGGAAATTCCCTCGGGAGGGGAAATCGACGCCATCGTCACCGCCATCGAGCTGGACATCATCTCCATCACCATCGTCATCATCTCCACCATCATCACCGCCATCTCCTCCGCAGCACCTCGTCACCGCTGTAGCAATTTGGGTTTGATCTTGATTGTTTGATAGGGGAAACTCTCCCGGTATCTATTCATACTTGTTGTTGATGCTATTGAGTGAAACCATTGAACCAAGTTTATGTTCAGATTGTTATTCATCATCATATCACCTCTGATCATGTTCCGTATGATGTCTCGTGAGTAGTTCGTTTAGTTCTTGAGGACATGGGTGAAGTCTAAATGTTAGTAGTGAACTATGGTTGAGTAATATTCAATGGTGTGATATTTAAGTTGTGGTGTTATTCTTCTAGTGGTGTCATGTGAACGTCGACTACATGACACTTCACCATTTATGGGCCTAGGGGGATGCATCTTGTATTCGTTTGCTAATTGCGGGGTTGCCGGAGTGACGGAAACCTAAACCCCCGTTGGTATATCGATGCAGGAGGGATCGCAGGATCTCAGAGTTTAAGGCTGTGGTTAGATTTATTCTTAATTACTTTCTTGTAGTTGCGGATGCTTGCAAGGGGTATAATCACAAGTATGTATTTTGTCCTAGGAAGGGCGGTACATTAGCATAGGTTCACCCACACAACACTTATCATAACAATGAAGATTATTTAGCCGTATGTAGCGAAAGCACTAGACTAAAATCCCGTGTGTCCTCGAGAACGTTTGGTCATTATAAGTAAACAAACCGGCTTGTCCTTTGTGCTAAAAAGGATTGGGCCACTCGCTGCAATTATTTCTCTCGCATTTTACTTACTCGTATTTATTTCATCCGTTACATCAAAACCTCCCGAATACTTGTCCGTGAGCATTTACGGTGAAACCTTCATCGAAACTGCTTGTCAACACCTTCTGCTCCTCGTTGGGATCGACATTCTTACTTATCGAAGATACTACGATACACCCCTATACTTGTGGGTCATCAAGACTATTTTACTGGCGCCGTTGCCGGGGAGTGAAGCGCTATTGGTAAGTGGAATTGGTAAGGAAAACCTTCTTGTTGTGCTGATTTTATTTACTGCTGCTACTATAAGTCATTATGGAGAGATCTTCTCTTCATTTTCTATTTGGGAAATCTACTACTACTGCAACGGTAGTGGATGAGGCGCCAGTGAGGAAGTAATACCATATAAAATACCTACGAAAATTATTGAACATGTTATGGATAACCGCTATGAAGGGGATGGAGCTGTCCATCCTGGTGATCATTTACTGTTTTTGCATGAATTATGCGGGTTATTCAAATGTGCGGTATTGCTATGGATGAAGTGAGGAAGAAATTATTCTCCTTATCGCTGTCCGGTAAGGCGGCGCATTGGTATAAATTACTGGATAATGGGGATTCTCTTGAATGGAATGATATTGTGCCCCGGTTTTATTCTAAGTTCTATCCTCCAAGTGAAATTCACAAAGATCGGAATCGCATATATAATTTTTGGCCTCATGATGGAGAGAGTATTGCCCAAGCGTGGGGGAGATTGAAGTCTTTGATGCTCAAATGCCCCATTCATGAGCTTCCTGGTAATATTATTATTGATAATTTCTATGCAAGACTTTCTTTTCAAGACAAGACCTTGCTGGATACTTCTTGTTACGGATCATTTACACGCAACAAAGAAGAGTTTAAAAGGGACCTTCTTGATCGGATCCAAGAAAATACCGAAGGTTGGGAGAACGACAAAGGTAGAGAATCGGGTATAATTTATGATTATAAATGCATTGAAGCTTTTATGGATGCTTGATAAATTTCGTAATATGAGTGCTACATATGGTCTTGATTCTCAAGTCGTCTGTAAACCTTTATAAAGCTTTTGCCTCTCATTATGAATTGCCAAAGAAGAATTTTGATAAGTATCATGAACCGTATAAAGATAAAATTGATTCATCTATTAATAAGTGTGTTGTAATTGAAGCTAGCTGATCGCGTTATTCCTGAAGCTTATATTGAAAAAACTCCTTTTCCTGCTAAAATGAAAGAGTACTCTTGTTATAAATAGTGCGAGTTCATAAAAGTGAAAAGAAACTCGTAGAACACTGAAGAGCAAATAAAAGTTGAACTCTGTTGTTGCAATAGTTAAAGATCTTGTGACTGAAAATGTGGAGGATGGTCATATTATTTTACTGTGAAGATGCTTCTAATATTGTTTCACATCCTAATAAACCCAAACAAGCTAGTGTTCCTATGATGACTGTTAAAATTGGTGATCATTGCTATTATGGATTATGTGATATTGGTGCAAGTGTTAGTGCTATTCCGTATGAGCTTTACACGGAGATTATGCACGAAATTGATTCTTGTGAACTTGAAGATATTGATGTGGTTATTCAGGCTGGCTAATAGAGAAACTATTTCACCAATTGGTATTGTTCGAGATGTGGAAGTCTTATGCGGTAAGATTAAATATCCTGCTGACTTTTTGGTACTAGGGTCCGTCTGCTAGTGATTATTGTCCTATTATTTTTGGTAGACCTTTTCTAAATACTTGTGGAGCTATTATAGATTGCAAGAAAGAGAAAATTTTGACTAAATTTGCTTGGTGAATCTTATGAGTTCAACTTCTCTAAATTTACTAAAACTCCTTATAAAGCTGATTTGCCTAGTAATGATTTTAAAATGGAGCAGTGTGCATCTATTGTTCTTGTTCCTAATAATCCTTTGCAGCAACATCTGGAGGATAGCGAGAGTGAAGTTTTTAGGAAAGAAAGAGAGGAGCTTGAGGAGATTTTTCTTCGCCAACCTATTCTCAAGCATGATTTACCGGTGGAAGATTTGGGTACAACACCGCCACCAAAGGAAGATCCTGTTTTTGATTTAAAGCCTTTAACTGATAATCTTAAATATGCTCATATTGATGATAAGAAAATATATCCTGTTATTATTAGTTCTAAGCTTTCGAGTTTGAAGAAGAAAGGTTATTGGGAATATTGAAGAAACACCGAGGAGCTATTGGCTACACTCTTGATGATTTAAAGGGATTTCTCCATCTATTTGCCAACATGCTATTAATATGGAAGATGATGCAAAGCCTGTTGTTGAACCTCAGCGTCGTCTAATTCCGAAGATGAAGGAAGTGGTAAGGAATGAGGTATTACGACTTCTTGAAGCAGGTATTATATATCCTATTGCTGATAGTAGATGGGTTAGTCCTGTGCATTGCGTTCCCAAGAAAGGAGGTATGACTGTTGTGCCTAATGATAATGATGAGCTCATTCCTCAAAGAGTAGTTGTAGGGTATAGAATGTGCATTGATTTTCGAAAAGTTAATAAAGTTACTAAGAAAGATCATTACCCTTTACCATTTATTGATCAAATGCTAGAAAGGTTATCTAAAAATACTCATTTTTGTTTTCTTGATGGTTATTGCGGGTTTTCACAAATTGCTTGTTAAAGCTAAAGATCAAGAGAAAACCACTTTTACTTGTCCCTATGGAACTTATGCTTATAGGCGTATGCCTTTTGGTTTATGTAATGCTCCTGCTACTTTTCAAAGATGCATGTCTGCTATTTTTCATGGTTTTTGTGAGAGTATTGTAGAGGTATTCATGGATGATTTTTCTGTCTATGGGAATTCATTTGATAGTTGCTTGCGAAATCTTGATAAAGTTTTGCAGAGATGTGAAGAAACTAACCTTGTTCTTAATTGGGAGAAATGCCATTTTATGGTTAATGAAGGAATTGTATTGGGACATAAAATTTCTGAAAGAGGTATTGAAGTTGATAGAGCTAAAGTTGAAGCAATTGAGAAGATGCCCTATCCGAGGGATGTTAAAGGTATTCGTAGTGTTCTTGGTCATGCTTGGGTTTTATAGGAGATTTATTAAAGATTTCTCCAAGATTTCAAAGCCTCTTACTAATCTCCTTCAAAAAGATGTACCATTTGTTTTTGATGATGATTGTAAGGAAGCTTTTGAAACTCTTAAGAAAGCCTTAACAAGCTGCTCCTATAGTTGAACCCCGACTGGAATTTACCATTTGAAATTATGTGTGATGCTAGTGATTTTGCTTGTAGGTGCTTTGTTCTTGGACAGCGAGTAGATAAAAAACTGAATGTTATTCATTATGCTAGTAAAACCCTTGATGCTTGCTCAAAGAAATTATGCTACAAGCGAAAAGGAATTGTTGGCTGTAGTCTTTGCTTGTGATAAATTCAGATCTTATATTGTTGATTCAAAAGTTACTATTCATACTGATCATGCTTTGCAATTAGATACCTTATGACAAAGAAAGATGCTAAGCCGAGGCTTATTAGATGGGTACTTCAGTTGCAAGAATTTGATTTACATATTGTAGATAGGAAAGGTGCTTGATAATCCTGTTGCCGATAATTTGTCTAGATTGGAAAATATTGCTTATGATCCTGTCCCTGTTAATGATAGTTTTCCAAATGAACAATTGGCTGTAATAAAGGTGAGCTCGCGAGACAGTCCATGGTATGCTGATTATGCTAACTTTATTGTTTCCAAGTACTTGCCTCCAACCTTTTCAGCTCAGCAAAGGAGGAAATTCTTTTATGATTTGAGGCATTATTTCGGGATGACCCACACTTATATAAAGAAGGAGTGGATGGTATTATGCGAAGATGTGTTCCCGAATATGAACAACAAGAGATATTGAGTAAATGTCATGGCAGTGCTTATGGAGGACATCACGTCGGAGATAGAACCGCGCAAAAGGTTCTACAATCAGGTTTTTATTGGCCAACTCTCTTCAAAGATGCAAGGAAGTTTATTTTATCTTGTGATGAATGTCAAAGGGTTGGTAATATCTCCGAGACGCAATGAAATGCCAATGAATTATACTCTTGTTATTGAACCGTTTGATTGTTGGGGATTTGACTTCATGGGACCTTTTCCCTCTTCGGAAGGTAACACTCATATACTTGTTGCTTGTTGATTATGTTACTAAATGGGTGGAAGCCATACCTACAAAAAGTGCTGATGGTGAGACCTCTTTAAAGATGCTTTTAGATATTATTTTTCCTAGATTTGGAGTACCTAGATATATTATGACTGATGGAGGTTCTCATTTTATTCATGGAGGTTTTAGAAAAACTCTTGCTAAGTATGGTATTAATCATAGAATTGCTTCCGCTTATCATCCTCAAACTAGTGGTCAAGTAGAGTTATCAAATAGAGAGATTAAATCTATCTTGCGGAAAACCGTTAATAAATCTAGAAAGAATTGGGCTAGTAAATTGAAGGATGCACTATGGGCTTATAGAACTGCTTATAAAAACCCCATGGGAATGTCACCTTATAAAATGGTTTACGGAAAAGCTTGTCATTTACCTTTAGAGTTAGAACACAAAGCTTATAGGGCTGTTAGAGAATTAAATAAAGATCCTAAACTTGCCTAGGTGATAAGAGGTTGTTACAATTAAGTTCTCTAGATGAATGGAGAAGCGAAGCTTATGAAAATGCTAAACTCTTTAAAGAAAAAGTTAAAAAATGGCATGATAGGAGGATCATCAAAAGAGAGTTTAATATTGGGGATAAAGTCCTATTGTATCGGTCTCGTCTCAGATTCTTTGCAGGGAAATTACTTTCGAAATGGGAAGGACCATATGTTGTCGAGGAGGTGTATCGTTCAGGAGCAATCAAGATTAGCTCTCTCCAAGGCAATGCTACGCAAGTGGTGAATGGACAAAGACTCAAGCATTATATCTCGGGTGATTCTTATAATGTTGATGTTGATATTATTCGAGTGGAAACACCGGAAGCTTTCATCAAAGGGCAAATTGACGATCCGCCAGAACTCGACTTTGAATAGGTAACAGTACTGGTAATGAAAAGTACGCAATTTACTTTCCGAACTATATTTTTGCTGTTTCTGAAAATATGAGAAATTACGAGTTCGAAACGGAGTGGAAAGGACGCACGAGGGCGTGGCACCATAGGCCGGCGCGGCCGACTGGGCCCGCGCCGCCCTATGGTTTGGCCGCCCGTCGCCCCTTCCGAGCTACGGTTCGATCTGGTACTTTCCTTTTGTCGAGAAAATTTTTGCTATATAATCCCCCGGACCCCTGGAGGTCCGTATATCGTGTTTTCGACGTGTTTTGTTTCGAGCTGTTTTGCCAGGATCTGTTTTTAGTCTAGAAGCACCATGGCCCCCAACAACAAGGGCAAGGGGCTTTCGGAGGAAGAAGTGAAGGAGGTGCCATCAAGACAAGAGCAGCAAGAAGGAGGGAGCAAGCAAATCTTGGTGGGATCTATTGACACTCGACGTTCTTTCTCTCATAACCTGCGGGGACCTTTACCACCGGCTCTTAGCCTCGACTCCTTCCCCAAGATGGAAGAGGTTCTACGGACTCACCGATGAGTTTTGTGGTCAATACCGGGACTGCGAGAAGAGAAGTGGAGATACTCAAGGAGGAGAATCACCGACTCCGTAGAATGTTGGGATACTACTTGATGCCGTCACAGGGTTCGCCATCGCCGACTTCGGATAACAATGAATCTCTTCGAGACTTAGTGCAGATTTGCCAAGCTGAGAAGCTGAAGGCTGAAGGAGATCTGTAAGAAGCGCATGAGGGATTCATCACCACCATCACCAAAGGAGTAATCCATCATCGGTATTGGCATCCCCTTGGTTTGTTCCAAGCTTGGGGGAGTGCCGCGGTATCACATTATCACTATCTTTTACTTTTATTGTCAAGTAGTGTCATATCATGAGTAGGGAAGTTATTATATGAGATGGGTTGCGTTTGGAAGTATCTCTCCTTTAGTTGTCTATGTATCCCTTGGTGCGAGTTATCGATATGGAATATCAATGAGAAGTCTTATCATTTACATATTGCACATCTTATTTTAGTTTGCACTTTACGCCATATGATTCGTCTTGTTGTTAGTATAGGTATTACTTTGGGAGCATTGAATAAATCTATTTGGTTTTGGCAAACTTAGCATTGGTCAATAGCAACAACGCTTTGAGGTTTAAATAGAAAAGAGAAATACATGTAGATGTTTCATTGTCTTTCTTGTTAGCTCATAGCTCATTATTCGAAGTTAAAATTGTTTGTGCTTACAAGGAAGATGCATGATTGTTTCTATCATATGTATATTTGTTTGTTTCCCTCGACTCTTATGCTTGCTAATTAACCTTGCTAGCCAAAGACACGCACCGAGAGGGAATACTTCTCGTGCATCCAAACCTTAACCCAAACCTATGTCATTTGTGTCCACCATACCTACCTATTACATGGTATTTTCTGCCATTCCAAGTAAATACTTCATGTGCTACCTTTAAACAATTCAAAACTTATTACTTCTTATTTGTGTCAATGTTTTATAGCTCATGAGGAAGTATGTGGTGTTTTATCTTTCGGTCTTGTTAGGCAGCCTCCACTAATGGACTAGTGGCTTCATCCACTTATCCTATAATTTTGCAATAAGAGCCGGCAACGGGGTTCCCAGCCCCAATTAATTAACTTTCATTAATAATTCTCTTCACATATTTTGCCCTGATTCATCGATAAGCAACTTAATTTTGCAATAGACACTCCTCCATGGTATGAGATTGTTGGAAGGCACCGAGGATTCGGTTAGCCATGGCTTGTGTAAGCAAAGGTTGGGAGGAGTGTCAACCCTTAAATAAACTAAAATACATGTGTAAACAAAAGAGAAGAGGGATGATCTACCTTGTCTGGTAGAGATAACGTCCTTCATGGGAGCCGCTCTTTGGAGGTTTGTTTGGCAAGGGGGTTAGAGTACCCGCTACCAGTCGTTGACAACAACAAACACCTCTCAAAATGTTACTTTTATTATCTTTATATGATTTCAAAACACAAAAAGCTCTAGCACATGATTTAATCCCTGCTTCCCTCTGCGTAGGGCCTGTCTTTTACTTTATGTTGAGTCAGTAAACCTATTTCTCTCCATCTCAAGCAAGCATTTGAGTAGTTGTGATCAAACCATTATATTGTGATTTGCTACATCATGTCTTTTATTCTTCCTTATTTAGTACAAGTTTTATCTGAATGAATATAGCTTTGCAAGTTATCAATGATTATGAAGAGACCATTATGATTGAGTATGCAAGATTACCATCAGCTGTTAATATGAGAGCACTTTGCTCAATAGATGAATATAATTTGTTAAATGTTCTCGACCAAGAACAAAGTTTGCCATCACCAATTATGATTCCTTATGCACCTTTACTTGTGATTACCTTATACTTGTTTCAAGATTGAGTTATATGAAGAAGTTGTTTACTATAATGTCTTGTGAGAATGAATATGATGCTTCTTGTCCGTATTTTGTTTATCGACTCTTCACTCCATAAACATGTGGTCATGTATATCGAGTTCAGTTTCGCTTGGGGACAAGCGAAGTCTAAGCTTGGGGGGAGTTGATACGTCCAATTTGCATCACTATTTTATATCATAATTTGCTGTTATTCATTGATATATTTCATATTGGGGCACAATACTTATGTTATTTCATCTATTTTGCATGTTTCATCATTGTTGGAGGATTGAACACCGGAGCCAGGATTCTGCTGGAAAAAGCACCGTCAGAACGCAATATTTCGGAAGATCAACTCTGGAAGGAAATTATACTAAAAATCCTATTTTTCAAGATGACGAAGGAAGCCGGAAGGAGGGGCCGGGAGGAGCCGGGGTGGGCCCACACCCTAGGGCGGCGCGGCCCATGCCCTGGCCGCGCCGGCCTATGGTGCCGGGGGCCCACGACCCTTTCGCCTCCTTTCTTCGCGAAAACCTTCGTCCCTAAAACCTAAGCCGGAAGGGGTACCTCGCGAAGAGTTACGGCCGCCTCTGCGGGGCGGAGAACACCGAGAGAGAAAGAGCTCTCCGGCGGGCGAGGAATCCGTCGGGAAATTCCCTCCGGGAGGGGAAATCGACGCCATCGTCACCGCCATCGAGCTGGACATCATCTCCATCACCATCGTCATCATCTCCACCATCATCACCGCCATCTCCTCCGCAGCACCTCGTCACCGCTGTAGCAATTTGGGTTTGATCTTGATTGTTTGATAGGGGAAACTCTCCCGGTATCTATTCATACTTGTTGTTGATGCTATTGAGTGAAACCATTGAACCAAGTTTATGTTCAGATTGTTATTCATCATCATATCACCTCTCGATCATGTTCCGTATGATGTCTCGTGAGTAGTTCGTTTAGTTCTTGAGGACATGGGTGAAGTCTAAATGTTAGTAGTGAACTATGGTTGAGTAATATTCAATGGTGTGATATTTAAGTTGTGGTGTTATTCTTCTAGTGGTGTCATGTGAACGTCGACTACATGACACTTCACCATTTATGGGCCTAGGGGGATGCATCTTGTATTCGTTTGCTAATTGCGGGGTTGCCGGAGTGACGAAACCTAAACCCCCGTTGGTATATCGATGCGGGGAGGGATCGCGGGATCTCAGAGTTTAAGGCTGTGGTTAGATTTATTCTTAATTACTTTCTTGTAGTTGCGGATGCTTGCAAGGGGTATAATCACAAGTATGTATTTTGTCCTAGGAAGGGCGGTACATTAGCATAGGTTCACCCACACAACACTTATCATAACAATGAAGATTATTTAGCCGTATGTAGCGAAAGCACTAGACTAAAATCCCGTGTGTCCTCGAGAACGTTTGGTCATTATAAGTAAACAAACCGGCTTGTCCTTTGTGCTAAAAAGGATTGGGCCACTCGCTGCAATTATTTCTCTCGCATTTTACTTACTCGTATTTATTTCATCCGTTACATCAAAAACTCCCTGAATACTTGTCTGTGAGCATTTACAGTGAAACCTTCATCGAAACTGCTTGTCAACACCTTCTGCTCCTCGTTGGGATCGACATTCTTACTTATCGAAGATACTACGATACACCCCCTATACTTGTGGGTCATCAAGTATTTATGCTCGATAGTGGGTTCATATCTCCGTGAATGCGGGGAGTGACAGAAACCTCTAAGGTTATGGATGTACTGTTGCCACTAGGGATAAAACATTGATGCTATGTCCGAGGATGTAGTTATTGATTACATTACGCACCATACTTAATGCAATTGTCCGTTGTTTTGCAACTTAATACCGAAAGGGGTTCGGATGATAACCTCGAAGGTGGACTTTTTAGGCATAGATGCATGCTGGATAGCGGTCTATGTACTTTGTCGTAATGCCCAATTAAATCTCACAATATTCATCATGTCATGTATGTGCATTGTTATGCCCTCTCTATTTGTCAATTGCCCGACTCGTAATTTGTTCACCCAACATGCTATCTTATGGGAGAGACACCTCTAGTGAACCGTGGACCCCGGTCCATTCTTTTACATCGAATACAATCTACTGCAATACTTGTTCTACTGTTTTCTCGCAAACAATCATCATCCACACTATACATCTAATCCTTTGTTACAGCAAGCCGGTGAGATTGACAACCTCACTCGTTTCGTTGGGGCAAAGTACTTTGGTTGTGTTGTGCAGGTTCCACGTTGGCGCCGGAATCCCTGGTGTTGCGCCGCACTACATCCCGCCGCCATCAACCTTCAACGTGCTTCTTGACTCCTACTGGTTCGATTAAACCTTGGTTTCTTATTGAGGGAAACCTGCCGCTGTGCGCATCACACCTTCCTCTTGGGGTTCCCAACGGACGTGTCAACTACACGCATCAAGCAAATTTCTGGCGCCGTTGCCGGGGAGATCAAGACACGCTGTAAGGGGAGTCTCCACAATCCAATCTCTTTACTTTGTTTTTGTCTTGCTTTACTTTATTTACTACTTTGTTTGCTACACTTATATCAAAACACAAAAAAAATTAGTTGCTAGCTTTACTTTATTTACTGTCTTGCACTCTATATCAAAAACACAAAAAAAATTAGTTACTTGCATTTACTTTATCTAGTTTGCTTTATTTACTACTGCTAAAATGGCCACTCCTGAAAATACTAAGTTGTGTGACTTCACAACCACAAATAATAATGATTTCTTATGCACACCCATTGCTCCACCTGCTACTACAGCAGAATTCTTTGAAATTAAACCTGCTTTCATCGAATCTTGTTATGCGAGAGCAATTTTCTCAGTGTTAGTTCGATGATGTTGCTGCCCATCTCAATAACTTTGTTGAATTGTGTGAAATGCAAAAGTATAAAGATGTAGATGGTGACATTATAAAATTAAAATTGTTTCCTTTCTCATTAAGAGGAAGAGCTAAAGATTGGTTGCTATCTCTGCCTAAGAATAGTATTGATTCATGGACTAAATGCAAGGATGCTTTTATTGGTAGATATTATCCCCCTGCTAAAATTATATCTTTGAGAAGTAGCATAATGAATTTCAAGCAATTGGATAATGAGCATGTTGCACAAGCTTGGGAAAGAATGAAATCTTTGGTTAAAAATTGCCCAACCCATGGACTGACTACTTGGATGATCATCCAAACCTTTTATGCAGGACTGAACTTTTCTTCGCGGAACCTATTGGATTCAGCTGCTTGAGGTACCTTTATGTCCATCACTCTTGGTGAAGCAACAAAGCTCCTTGATAATATGATGATTAATTACTCTGAATGGCACACGGAAAGAGCTCCACAAGGTAAGAAGGTAAATTATGTCGAAGAAACCTCTTCCTTGAGTGATAAGATTGATGCTATTATGTCTATGCTTGTGAATGATAGGACTAATGTTGATCCTAATAATGTTCCGTTAGCTTCATTGGTTGCTCAAAATTCTAGGCCATATCCTGCTAATGGTAACTCTTATGGTAGATATGTTTCACCTAATGAGGAAAAGATGTTAGAAATTGAAAGATCCACCAAGAGATTTATGCAATCACAATATGAGCAAAATAAATTGTTTACTAAAACTATGAATGAACAATCTACCTTGTTGAAGAATATAGGAAATCAACTTGAAAATCTGAATATGGAGATTTCTGGTTGCAAACTAAACTTGCAAATGCCTGAAAACCGAATCTCATACATGTACTGCGTCATAATCTTCTTTAATTAATAAAATGGCTGCTAAACCTGAGGATATTGAAAATAAAATTGTTACTACAGCAAATGCCATCCAAGTTAGAATTAATGAGAATATAAGATTGATGGCCGAATTGCATGCTAGGTGGGAAAGAGAAGAAAATGAAAAACTAGCTAAAGAGAATAATGTAGCTAAAGTTTGGACTATTACCACCACTAGTAATGTTAATGATTCACATGTTGCTGCACCTCCTACTATTAATGGTAAAATAATTGGTGTTGGCAATGTTTCAACTCCTAGTGCAAAGCCCGCAAAACTTCCTGAAACTGCTAAAACTGCTGAAATTGCCTGTGATAAAACTGCTGAAACTTTTTCCAACATTGGGGATGATGATCCCATTGCTTTAGATTATAATGGTTTAGATTTTGATGATTGCCAAATCTCTGAAGTTATAAAGTTCTTACAAAAACTTGCTAAGAGTCCCAATGCTAGTGCTATAAACTTGGCTTTCACAAAACATATTACAAATGCTCTCATAAAAGCTAGAAAAGAGAAACTAGAACGTGAAGCTTCTATTCCTAGAAAGCTAGAGGATGGTTGGGAGCCCATCATTAAGATGAAGGTCAATGACTTTGATTGTAATGCTTTATGTGATCTTGGTGCAAGTATTTCCGTTATGCCTAAGAAAATTTATAATATGCTTGACTTGCCACCATTGAAAACTGTTATTTGGATGTTAATCTTGTTGATAATGCTATAAAGAAACCTTTGGGGAGAGTTAATATTGTTCGCATTACCGTTAACAATAACCTTGTCCCCGTTGATTTTGTTGTCTTGGATATTGAATGCAATGCATCTTGTCCCATCATATTGGGAAGACCTTTTCTTGAACTGTTGGTGCTACCATTGATATGAAGGAAGGTAATATTAAATATCAATTTCCTCTCAAGAAAGGTATGGAACACTTCCCTAGAAAGAGAATGAAGTTACCTTTTGATTCTATTATTAGAACAAGTTATGATGTTGATACTTCGTCTCTTGATAATACTTGATATACACTTTTTGCGCCTAGCTGAAAGGCGTTAAAGAAAAGCGCTTATGGGAGACAACCCATGTTTTTACTACAGTAATTTTGTTTTATATTTGAGTCTTGGAAGTTGTTCACTACTGTAGCAACCTCTCCTTATCTTAGTTTTGTGCTTTGTTGTGCCAAGTAAAGTCTTTGATAGTAAGGTTCATACTAGATTTGGATTACTGCGCGATGATAGATTTCTTTCTTTGTCACGAATTTCGACCTGCCCCTCTGTAGGTAGCTCAGAAAAATATTCCAATTTACGTGAGTGATTCTCAGATATGTACGCAACTTTCATTCAATTTGGGCATTTTCATTTGAGCAAGTCTGGTGCCTCAATAAAATCCATCTTTACGGACTGTTCTGTTTTGACAGATTCTGCCTTTTTATTTCGCATTGCCTCTTTTGCTATGATGGATGAATTTCTTTGTTCCATTAATGTCCAGTAGCTTTATGCAATGTCCAGAAGTGTTAAGAATGATTGTGTCACCTCTGAACATGTTAATTTTTATTGTACACTAACCCTCTAATGAGTTGTTTCGAGTTTGGTGTGGAGGAAGTTTTCAAGGATCAAGAGAGGAGGATGATACAATATGATCAAGGAGAGTGAAAGCTCTAAGCTTGGGGATTCCCGGTGGTTCACCCCTGCATATTTTAAGAAGACTCAAGCGTCTAAGCTTGGGGATGCCCAAGGCATCCCCTTCTTCATCGACAACATTATCAGGTTCCTCCCCTGAAACTATATTTTTATTCCATCACATCTTATGTGCTTTGCTTGGAGCGTCGGTTTGTTTTTGTTTTTGTTTTTGTTTGAATAAAATGGATCCTAGCATTCATTGTGTGGGAGAGAGACACGCTCCGCTGTTGCATATGGACAAATATATCCTTAGGCTTTACTCATAGTATTCATGGCGAAGGTTGAATCTTCTTCGTTAAATTGTTATATGGTTGGAATCGGGAAATGCTACATGTAGTAATTCTAAAATATCTTGAATAATATGATACTTGGCAATTGTTGTGCTCATGTTTAAGCTCTTGCATCATATACTTTGCACCTATTAATGAATAAACACCTAGAGCTTGCTAAATTTGGTTTGCATATTTGGTCTCTCTAAAGTCTAGATAATTTCTAGTATTGAGTTTTGAACAACAAGGAAGACGGTGTAGAGTCTTATAATGTTTACAATATGTCTTTTATGTGAGTTTTGCTGCACCGGTTCATCCTTGTGTTTGTTTCAAATAACCTTTCTAGCCTAAACCTTGTATCGAGAGGGAATATTTCTCATGCATCCAAAATCCTTGAGCCAACCACTATGCCATTTGTGTCCACCATACCTACCTACTACATGGTATTTCTCCGCCATTCCAAAGTAAATTGCTTGAGTGCTACCTTTAAAATTTTCATTCCCTACCTTTACAATATATAGCTCATGGGACAAATAGCTTAAAAACTATTGTGGTATTGAATATGTACTTATGCACTTTATCTCTTATTAAGTTGCTTGTTGTGCGATAACCATGTTTACGGGGACGCCATCAACTATTCTTTGTTGAATATCATGTGAGTTGCTATGCATGTCCGTCTTGTCTGAAGTAAGGGAGATCTACCACTTTAATGGTTAGAGCATGCATATTGTTAGAGAAGAACATTGGGCCGCTAACTAAAGCCATGAATCATGGTGGAAGTTTCAGTTTTGGACATATATCCTCAATCTCATATGAGAACACTAATTGTTGCCACATGCCTATGCATTAAAGAGGAGTCCATTATCTGTTTTCCATGTTGTCCCGGTATGGATGTCTAAGTTGAGAATAATCAAAAGCGAGAAATCCAAAATGCGAGCTTTCTCCTTAGACCTTTGTACAGGCGGCATGGAGGTACCCCTTTGTGACACTTGGTTAAAACATGTGTATTGCGATGATCCCGGTAGTCCAAGCTAATTAGGACAAGGTGCGGGCACTATTAGTATACTATGCATGAGGCTTGCAACTTGTAAGATATAATTTACATGATACATATGCTTTATTACTACCGTTGACAAAATTGTTTCTTGTTTTCAAAATAAAAGCTCTAGCACAAATATAGCAATCGATGCTTTTCCTCTGCGAAGGACCTTTCTTTTACTTTTATGTTGAGTCAGTTCACCTATTTCTCTCCACCTCAAGAAGCAAACACTTGTGTGAACTGTGCATTGATTCCTACATACTTGCATATTGCACTTGTTATATTACTCTATGTTGACAATTATCCATGAGATATACATGTTATAAGTTGAAAGCAACCACTGAAACTTAATCTTCCTTTGTGCTGCTTCAATACCTTTACTTTGAATCATTGCTTTATGAGTTAACTCTTATGCAAGACTTATTGATGCTTGTCTTTAAGTACTATTCATGAAAAGTCTTTGCTTTATGATTCATTTGTTTACTCATGTCATTACCATTGTTTTGATCGCTGCATTCATTACGTATGTTTACAATAGTATGATCAAGGTTATGATGGCATGTCACTCCAGAAATTATTTTTGTTATCGTTTACCTGCTCGGGACGAGCAGGAACTAAGCTTGGGGATGCTGATACGTCTCCGACGTATCGATAATTTCTTATGTTCCATGCCACATTATTGATGATATCTACATATTTTATACACATTATATGTCGTATTTATGCATTTTCCGGCACTAACCTATTAACGAGATGCCGAAGAGCCGGTTCTGTCGTTTTACTGCTGTTTTTGGTTTCAGAAATCCTACAAAGGAAATATTCTCGGAATTGGACGAAATCAACGCCCAGGGTCCTATTTTTGCACGAAGCTTCCAGAAGACCGAGGGGGAAAGCAAGTGGGGCCACGAGGCGCCGACACAACAGGGCGGCGCGGCCTGGCCCTTGGCCACGCGGCCCTGGCGTGTGGGGCCCTCCTGTGCCCCCCGCGTTGCCCTTCCGCCTACTTAAAGCCTTCGTCGCGAAACCCCCAGTACCGAGAGCCACGATACGGAAAACCTTACTGAGACGCCGCTGCCGCCAATCCCATCTCGGGGGATTCTGGAGATCACCTCCGGCACCTGCCGGGAGAGGGGATTCATCTCCCGGAGGACTCTTCACCGCCATGGTCGCCTCCGGAGTGATGAGTGAGTAGTTCACCCCCGGACTATGGGTCCATAGCAGTAGCTAGATGGTCGTCTTCTCCTCATGTGCTTCATTGTCGGATCTTGTGAGCTGCCTAACATGATCAAGATCATCTATCTGTAATTCTATATGTTGTGTTTGTCGGGATCCGATGGATAGAGAATACTATGTTATGTTGATTATCAATCTATTATCTATGTGTTGTTTATGATCTTGCATGCTCTCCGTTATTAGTAGAGGCTCTGGCCAAGTTTTTGCTCTTAACTCCAAGAGGGAGTATTTATGCTCGATAGTGGGTTCATGTCTCCGTGAATGCAGGGGAGTGACGAAACCTCTAAGGTTATGGATGTACTTGTTGCCACTAGGGATAAAACATTGATGCTATGTCCGAGGATGTAGTTATTGATTACATTACGCACCATACTTAATGCAATTGTCTGTTGTTTTCCAACTTAATACTGGAAGGGGTTCGGATGATAACCTGAAGGTGGACTTTGTAGGCATAGATGCATGCTGGATAGCGGTCTATGTACTTTGTCGTAATGCCCAATTAAATCTCACAATATTCATCATGTCATGTATGTGCATTGTTATGCCCTCTCTATTTGTCAATTGCCCGACTGTAATTTGTTCACCCAACATGCTATCTTATGGGAGAGACACCTCTAGTGAACTGTGGACCCCGGTCCATTCTTTTACATCGAATACAATCTCATCGCAATATTTGTTCTACTGTTTTCTGCAAACAATCATCATCCACACTATACATCTAATCCTTTGTTACAGCAAGCCGGTGAGATTGACAACCTCACTGTTTCGTTGGGGCAAAGTACTTTGGTTGTGTTGTGCAGGTCCCACGTTGGCGCCGGAATCCCTGGTGTTGCGCCGCACTACATCCCGCCGCCATCAACCTTCAACGTGCTTCTTGACTCCTACTGGTTCGATTAAACCTTGGTTTCTTACTGAGGGAAACTTGCCGCTGTGCGCATCACACCTTCCTCTTGGGGTTCCCAACGGACGTGTCAACTACACGCATCAACTGCCTCAGCCCCGACATCCACAGGCTGAGCCAGCGCGACCTGGGGCAATCCCGTGCAGGCCAGCAGGAGCCCATCCGGGCCCATGCGCGCGCCGACATGCCCCGCCGCGCCTGCTCCGCTGCACCACCGCCGCGCCCCGACCGCGCGCCACCACGACTGCCCGTTGCGCCGCCAGCGCCCAGCCGTCGGCCTCCAGCTCATGCTGCCCTGCGCCGCGCCCGATGAGCTCCCTCTCGCCAGGAGACGTGGGAGGGGAAGAAATCGCCCCGACACTACCATCCCCAGGGTGCGCGCGGCTTTGATGGCCCCCCTCCGACGGCGACGAAGCAGGGAGGAGAGGTGGGGGGCTACAGGCGGCGGTGGCTAGGGTTCCCCCTTGTCGCCAGAGGAGGGCGACGCGGGGGGGGGGGGCAACATTGAAACTTTCACTTCCCGTAATAAGACACTATACGTATATAAAGCATAGAAGGATTTTGATACATGTGCGTTTCTACATATTTAAAAATGTGAAGAATGAAGAAGAAATCTATAGTAGAGAAAAGACAAAAAGTTAAAGTTGGGGTGCTGAAAATATTTTTGAATCAACCAGAGTTTTCTACATACGGAAGAAAATAATACATTCAAACGTCCATGAAGGATGGATCCGTGCATGTAGGGTACAAAAATCAATTTTTGCATCGTTGTTAAGCAATTCCAAAACAAGTTATTCCATTTTTTTGACACAATTATTCCATTTTGTAGTCCATGAAAAAAAAAACATCCCGACTCATAAATTTAGTCTGACACCTGGAACAATTTTTTAATCATTGAATAAAACTCCCTTTTTGCCCATGCATTGTCATATCAAACAAGCTAGATAAATGTAAAGTGCGTGCGTTGAATCTAACTTGCATGGCCAGGAACATAGTATATGTTCTCACCACTCGGCTGGTCGTGTGGGGCCGCTGGTAGAAGAGGCCGGAGAAATTTTTGAGTCTGACATCTAAACATGCGTGCAAGTATCACCGGCTGGCCAGGTGAAGCCATCCTCGATCGAGTTTGACACTTTCACCATAAAACCGGAACACCCCAGGGTTCCGCGCGCGGCGCAGGTACGGGGACGACGTCGGCAATAACATATCGACCGTGTACATGCAGATATTTTGCAAATCGACCAGAGTTCTGAACAACTACGTCTAGGTCTCTAGGAGATTGGATGGCTATAGCAAGAGTATCGGATGATCATGGTTTGGCTTGAGCTGGGCCGCGTGAAAATACTTTTATTTACATGTTCCTAATTTAATCTCTTTTTTGGACCTAAAATAAAATTGGCCCAGGTGTGACACCAGGCAGTCACCTATTGCAATTTAATAGTTTAATAATTAATCTTTTTTTGGCCTAAAATAAAACTGGCCCAAGTGTGACACCAGGCAGTCACCTTTTAATCTTTTTTTCGGCCTAAAATAAAACTGGCCCAAGTGTGACACCATGCAGTCACCTATTGCAATTTAATAGTAAAGGTAATTAATCTTTTTTTGGCCTAAAATAAAACTGGCCCAAGTGTGACACCAGGCAGTCACCTTTTAATCTTTTTTTGGGCCTAAAATAAAACTGGCTCAAGTGTGACACCAGGCAGTCACCTATTGTAATTTAATAGTAAAGGTAATTAATCTTTTTTTGGCCTAAAATAAAACTGGCCCAAGTGTGACACCAGGCAGTCACCTTTTAATCTTTTTTTGGGCCTAAAATAAAACTGGCCCAAGTGTGACACCAGGCAGTCACCTATTGCAATTTAATAGTAAAGATATGTAGTAGAGGAATCAGTATGTAGTGTTTTAAGAAAAAATGATGTGTCTTCGTATGTCAAATCTTTAATGTTTCCTTCCGCTTTCCTATGACATTGTAATAAACCTTTGTTGTGTGAGTGTGCCGATGCAGAGGGCTAAAAGCATTCTCTTTTAATAATTCACTAGAGACGTTGACATGAACAGTTTTGGCATTTAGTGGACAGTGAGGCCCCAGAATTCATGCAAATTGTATTTTCATAATCTCTTTGAAAAATAGAACAATGACACTTTTTGAAGTTGATGGTACTTCCTTTTCAACTAAAAACTAAAATTATAGCTCCAACGGGTTCACCATTATTTTATTTATTTGTGAATCTGGTCTCCATTAATGGAGAAGAAATAATATACCATCAGGAATCTAATTAAATCTCGAATAAGTCACCTTTGGCAGGTGCTCCGTTTACTAGACTAATTATTAAGCTCATGTCATGTAAATTAGGAGAATTTGAGTACAACATATTTTTTGCGAAAAGGACCACCGATCTATTAATCATCATCAACAACAGTACAAAGAATAGAAAAAGTAATAAAATTTACAAAAAGGTCTTTGGACCGCCTAGTGGAGACTACGGACACTGGAGCGAGCCGAAGGCGCGCCGCCGTCCTCGTCCCTCATCACCGGAGCCGGGCAAAGCTTGTCGAAGTAGAGCTTGTTGTAGTAGACAGTCGGGAAGTTATCGTGCTAAGGTCCCAAAGGACCAACACAACAGAGCAGTAGTCAACACCAATGATGAGAACCGTAGATCAAAAAAGCCAAACAAATAACCATACCAACGAACACGAACACGAATACGGACCGGATCCCAGGAGATCCGTCGGGCGCTAGTACTAGGTGCACCATCGGAGCGAGGATAGGATGTAGAGGACCTTATTCTATCATCAGGATGTAGCCGCCGCCTCATCGTCCTGAAGAAGACACTGAAAAACAACCTAAAAAGGAACAAGAAAACCTCCCGCCAGCGAGGGGCCGTGATCCACCACACCTCCAAATCCCTAAGGCCACCGGAGACTGAGCAAACCAGCAGCGTCGCCGGCGGGAGTACGGAACCCTAGATGGGTTTCAGAAGTCGCCGCCCTCCTGTCCCCTACGGTGTGTACCGGTTCCAATCTATCGTGGTCTGACTTTCGTGGAGAAGTACTTCGGAGAATTTGAGTACAACATTGCACTGGTATATGTAGCTTCCTATTGACAAAATGATTAATGCAAAATGATCAATTAAAGAAAAGAGTTTATACAACAATTCGATTACTCAATCAATTAGTAGTATCCCTAGAGTCCACTCCTCCCCCATACTACTAGTGAAAGAGAGAATGTATAGACTACCGCCAAGCGAGACTTACTATATCCATCTAAATTATGTCTCCTATTTCTATGAAGGAATTATTCTACTATTGATCAATAATCATAGTGGAATCAAGGGTACAGAGTCAAAAAGGGACTCTCCCCTAAGGCTATGGATCAATCAGTTCAAAGCCTTCTTACTGACACTTATTGATTGAAAATGGTCCCTGACTTTGACTTAATGTGTGCTATATGTACTATCAACCCCGGTTATTCTGTGATGATATATCGGCCGCACGTAACTGAGCCCCTCTCTCTTGCCCCGTCACCCCACCGTCAAGTATGTGCAATATATATATAACAAATCTAATGCTCATAAAAAATTACCCGAAAATCCACTGTTCTGAAAAATAAATTCATATCCCTTTTGCTCAACACCCGAAGCAGGAACGTTAGGCAAAGCGGGTCAGATCCGAAATCGTTTTTCGGAAGGAAAACGCTTCGTGTCAGGCGACCGATCCGAGCAAAAGATCGGTCGTCCCGATCGCACCTTGGCTGGCCCCGTTTTGGGCCACCATCCATGCACGCTCGCGGCCCACCACCACCATGGCCAGCTACGCTGAAGCCCACCACCACCCAGGCACCAGAAATATGCATCCACGTTTCTATTGCAAAATTATATGGAAAACGCCAGTTTTTTCTCGATGTTGTATACCTTATTTATTTTTATAACTAACGCATCACAAGATTTGTAGTAAAAACACACTCGGGATGTTGTAATGTCCGCCTGTATTTGTTTGTGTTTTTTCGTTGAAATAGTTGGTGATTTTTATTGTCATTCAATTTGTACCAAAATAAAATATTGTTAACCACTTTTCCATCGCTAAAAACATATGATTTTTTATTGTAATAGTCTACAATTTTTTGTTGGAATTGATAGCGATTATTGTTGTAAACAAACTCGTAGGAATATATTTATTGTTTAACAACTTTGTTCGTAACATTACTTTTTAAAATTTTGTAGCGCATATTTTTTAATATTTTCACATAAATTTTATAGCGAAAGCATGTCAGAGATGTTGTAATCTTTTACTTGGACGTTTGCCATAAGTTTGTGATTTTTATTGTAAACAGCTATATTTTATGTTAAAATGCTTGGTGGTTTTTGTTGTAACTAAATATGTAGCAAATTTGTTATTTCTTAACCAATTTTTCATAGCCACAAACACATGTGTTTTTTTGTAGTAATAGTTTTTGATTTTTATTGTAATTTGCTGCCGATTTTTGTTGTAAACCAACATGTACGAAAATAGTTGTTATTTAACCATATTTTATAACATTACTTTTAAAATTTTGTTGTGAAGATTTTGTTGTAATACTAAATATTTTTTATAAGCAGAGTGAGAGTTTTTGTTGTAATACTCATCTGTCATAGGGGCGGCATTTTTTGTAAATATATATTGAGAAGGTCGGGCCTAGACAGATGTACCTTTTCGGTTTAATTGGTGAAGGAAAGGACTGCAGGTTGAGTTTCTTAAAACTAGGGGGTAAAACACAAAAATCACATCAATTGATTCTGGACATTGGATCGCGATCGGAGGGTGCGGAGGACGACCGATTTTTGGCTGGTTATCAGCCGACCGACGCTGAGTGTTTCCCTTTTCAGAATGGTCTGTTTCATGTGTCAAACTTTCTCTACGAGAATCGGCTACAGATTCTTTGTTTCTGATGTTGAATATGCAACGGTGAGGACATCGCACATGAAACTCTACTTTTGCTAAGCATGAGAAAATCAAGAATTTATGCGTGCTGTTGGAGTTAATCCAATCATCTCACGTTAGCTTAGGCCAATACGCGGGTCTAGATAGTTTCTTAGTTGAGTCCTTGTGACATGCGAGACTAGACGAACTACTAAGCCGTGTTATGTTAGGAGTCAATTAGGAAGGTCTATTTGGTGGCTTGCCATGTTAGAGTCCGAGTTGTGCAAGGATATCAGGTCCGTGTGTAGGTTTAGGTTTAGGTTTATGGTCAGAGTCTGCTCAGCAAACATGTGCGTGCGTGGGTGCTTAGGTGTTTGGGTTGGGTAGCCAAACTGTTCCGCGAGTTTGAGAAATAAAACGGAGCTGGCATGACACGTGCCCTTGGAGTAAAGTATGATCGATTAACGGGGAAAAAGAAGCAACACATACTACACAACCCAGAGAGTAGCATCCATAAATATATGTTAATTAGTGTGTAACGGTATTTGAACGTACAGTGCTTTGCTATTGTGTACTGATGTCGCAGTCGTTGCTCCATCTCCTGAAAGATCTATATATATATATAGCATGCCTTGGATTCTTGGTACATTTGCATATATAGTAGCTCCATCTTCCTCTGCGACGAAAGGTTGCCAATGGTCTCCTGGCTTCTTGGTCTCCAGAGCTCAACTAAAGCTCAACTCCAGCCCCTTTAGTTGGAGCTCTGTACGTCTTCTATTCTTGGTTAGCTTAACTAGCTTCACTCTCTTAATTACTTTCTTCCTTCTACTTACTCTAGTACGAAAATTGCTCTTTGTACTCTCTTTGAGAAATCTGTCCACAAGGTTGTTAGCACACCAGCATGATAAAATTAATTGAGATGATATACTTCCCATACTACCCAACCATACCTTTCTTGATACTCCGTATTTGTTTTGCTGCTTTTGTCTCTTCTAGCTTCACCTTCTGATTCTGCTTGCATGTGCAGGAAAGAAATAGTGTGGACATGGCACTATCGTCAGCCCCTCTGAGCCAGGAAGAACCCACACCGCCGTCGCCGGGGAAGCGATTTAGCAACCAGCTCGCTGCCGCCGTGAGGAGCATCAACTGGACTTACGCCATATTCTGGTCCATGTCTACCAGCCGCACTGGGTAATAATATCGTTTGATGATCACTCAAGCTAGTGACGAACATCTGCCGGCTCCGTTCCTCTTACGTTTGTTTTGCAGATTCCTGACGTGGAAGGACGGGTTCTACAACGGCGAGATAAAGACGAGGAAGATCACCAACTCGACGGACCTTACCGCCGACCAGCTCGTCCTGGAGAGGAGCCACCAGCTGAGGGAGGTCTACCAGTCGCTACTCTCCGGCGAATACGACAACCGGGCCAGACGTCCCACTGGCTCGCTTTCGCCGGAGGATCTCGGCGACGCCGAGTGGTACTACACGGTCTGCATGACCTACGCCTTCCGGCCTGGCCAAGGGTTCGTCTGGACTCTGGACTTTCATCTTATCATGATAAGATTTACTGTGCTGCTTAGACTGAGGTATTCAATTTGGTGTTCTGGTGTACACGTACGATCAGTTTGCCTGGCAAAAGCTTTGCGTCCAATGAACCTATTTGGCTCTGCAACGCTCAGTTCGCGGACACCAAAATCTTCCAACGCGCGCTCTTAGCGAAGGTACGTACGTACGTCTTTCAAGCCTCTCTCTTTAATTAATTTGCTGCAAGAAAACGTCTCTCTCTCTGGAGAATTTGTACACAAACTATGTTTATGTTATTATGTATGGGGCCTTATGTATAGTTGTACACTAACCGATATATCATGATTTCCACTTTTGCATGGCCATGCTATCTGCCGGCTAATTCAGACCGCGTCTATTCAGGTCAGTACACTTCATTAATTCTTGCATCACGTCATAATTACCACTGCATGTCACGTGTTCACCCTTCAGATTTCTGACTCCAACTCCATGCTTGTCTTGGGTCACATTTTTCAGACAGTTGCTTGCATCCCATTCATGGGCGGTGTGCTCGAGCTGGGGACGGCTGATCAGGTTGGTTCGTGGGGTTGTGAATATGACTTTCACCTCTTTATTTTTATAACTCTTCCAGCCATTAAATCATGTTATAGTATCTACTGTATATGTGGCTACATGGTGTCTCGGAAACCAGCAAACTATATATAGCCTTGGGGAAATTTAGTAACGCTCCAACAAACCGCGCAGAAGATAAGGCCCATATGCATTGCATGCACGCCAAACGCTGCGAGAATACAAACATAAAACTAATGTGAAAGATCCACGAACCCGCATCAAGTCACGCCGACCAAAAGGAATGGACAAACCCACGAAGGCAGGACAGCTCTACCCGTATTTCAATTTCTAGAAGCCATCAGGTTGTCATTGTGGAGACAACTAGAGAGTAGCTAGCTAGGGATGTGGCCAGCGAGTAGTCGCAAAGCCTTTTAGTGAATGTCTCCGTACATATGACAAATTTATCGCTTAGACGTTCATTTTACAATTTATATGTTCTCTTGGAGGGTACCTACTCCTATATTAGGAGATGCGATGAAAGAGCTGTTGAGAGTGGCTCGAGCGTGAAGCAAGGACACTTCAAAGATCACTTGATGAAAGAATCGCTTGGCTCATATGATGTCACCATGTGGTCACTTCAAAAGCTCTCCTTCTTTCGATGATCTGATCCTTACAAGGGCCCTCAGATCTCAGCACCCGGCTTGAAACCTTACACGGAACCTTAGAGGTGTGTGCCTATGCCCTTGAGTTTGATTGAAGTGAGAGTGGATGAGGGTACATGCCCATCTGAGCTACATATAGTCTATGGTGGTTGGACCTGCACAATAAATTAGGCTTCTAACAACTTGGACTTTTTTGAGTTGGACTTCTCTTGACCTTTTTTTTTGTGTTCTCCCTTTGTTTGACTTGTTGACCATGAATGGGTATTTGGATCGTTGTTCACTTGACTTCACTTTGATAATTCGACATGTAGATGCCACATAGAACTAGGCAGGGCCCATGTGGTGAGGTCAGATACCCCGTAGCAAGAAGATATGAGAACCTCACCATAGGAGATCCCACGGTTGAACTTCACATCCATGTCACCCACATTGGAATTAACGAGTAGAGGGCATTGAACACTTCAAGGCAGCACCTTCAGGACATGGATGGCAGTGAAGTAGTGTCGCTGCTTGTTGATACCAAGGGATCTTTAGTCTTCACCCCAAAGCACCAGGAAGACATGAAGCTCTACGAAGGGCGAGAAGAGACCACAGTGATGCCTTCAAAATGGGAATGACGCCAATGGCACTCACCATTGATGACCCTGGCTGCCACCATCCTATGCCTTCCGCCTGCCTAGAACTCACTACCTCTCGACCTGATCATGGATCGTCACATCCATAGCACTAGGTCCATGGACAAACATCGACGCAACTATCGTTTATGACTACCATCGCGACATACAAACTCCACCCTCCACCGAGTCACCGGAACTAGTCGACTTGAACATGCTGATTTTGGCTAGATCAACGAACAAGCACGAACAACAAACTAACTTCTACTTCCAGTGTGTCAATTTACTGTAGGCCAGAGGACAGCAGTAGTATCGCCAGTAATCGAACATATTGCAAATTACCAAAACATAGTACGTGCCATGTATAGCATACAAACTTAAAGTTGTGTACTACTATTTCACTAAAATTGTACACGTTCAAAAGGTGCAATTTTTTCCCAGTAGTAGTATTTGATTATAGGTGACTGAGATTTGAACATTTCATGAAAAACAGGACATCGTAGAAACATGCTACCAATTGTATAGTGTATACTACTCTTCGCGAGTAGGTAGTATGCTTATTTTCTTGCATTCATTGGACAGACATGAAGACCGGATCCATCCACATGTTATTTTTTATTACTCCTAGTTGTTCACCCAATAATTGAAGTGATACTATTGCTGATTAATCCATTCAAAACATTGAAAAAGTGGTTCCGATGGATTTGCTAGGTTTTGGAGGACACCGACATGGTGAACCGGATCGGCACATCTTTCTGGGATCTACGGTTTCCGACATGCTCGGAGGTGGAGGAGCTGAGCTCCAGCCCATCAGAAAACGAAACAGAAGAGGCGGATATCGTGTTCGAGGACCTCGACCACAACGTCGCCGAGGCGACGGCGACGATTTCCGGGGAGATGGGATGCCTTTCCGACGGCAACCTCGAGAGGATCACGAAGGAGATCGACGAGCTCTACGGCCTGTGCGAGGAGCTGGACGTGCGCGCCCTGGAGGATAACTGGATCATGGACGGGTCCTTCGAGGTGATGTCTTCCCCGGAAGCGGCGCCGCCAATGCCGGACGCAGGCGGGATCGCCGATGATGTTGCCACTTTAAGTAGCTCCGTCGAATCCTCTCGCCCGTCGTGCTTTACGGCCTGGAAGATGTCATCGGACTCGCCGCAAGACGTGGTTTCCGGGGAGTCTCAGAAGTTGCTGAAGAAAGCCGTGGCCGGCGGTGCATGGACGAAAGATGATGGTGACGGCACGGTGAGAGCTCAGGAAAGTAACGTCAAGGGTCATGTCATGTCGGAGAGAAGGCGCCGGGAGAAGCTCAACGAGATGTTCGTGATTCTCAAGTCATTGGTCCCGTCCATTCACAAGGTAGGTAGCACACCATCGTAACAACGACGTCAGTTATAATCGATCGATTGTTTATTTGCTTGCACACAAGTATTTGTTGCAGGTGGACAAAGCATCCATCCTAGCAGAGACGATAGCCTATCTCAAAGAGCTGGAGCAAAGGGTAGAAGAGCTAGAATCCAGCGGCAGGCCGATCAAGGTAACGACAGGCCTGAGGCGCCATGCCGTCCTCGGGAAGAAGGCCTCGGCCTCGGCTGGATCCAAGAGGAAAGCTTCGGAGCTCGGCGACCTCCCCAAGGAGAAGGAGGACGGCCCTAGCAACGTGGTGAACGTCACCGTGATGGGCAAGGAGGTGCTCCTGGAGGTGCAGTGCCTGTGGAAGGAGCTGCTGATGACACGAGTGTTCGACGCCCTGAAGGCCCTCGGCCTGGACGTTCTCTCCGTCCAGTCGTCGACACCGGATGGCCTTCTTGCTCTCAAGATACGAGCTCAGGTCTGCCAGTGGAAATCGAGCTAACGCCCATGGTTATGGTTATTGGTTTACTAATGTAATCTTGTGATTTTTTACTGCAGTGCGCCGGTTCTGCTGCCGTGGCGCCTGGGATGATCAGCGAAGCGCTTCAGAAAGCTATAGGCAGACGCTGAAAGAATTCTCAAGGCGTGGCGTAACGCTGGTAGTTTTGCTCCTAGTGACTATACTTACGATGATGTCTGTGTTTTTCAAATTTGACAAAGAAAATCAGATACTAGTGTGACGTTTGGATTCAGCTGAAATCGAGTGAACAGAGTTAATTCGTCGACACACAAATACACAATACAGAAGCGCCGGTGCATCCAGCCCGGCACGGCTCTCATGTGCTAATGTCTTTATTTTTTTTTTCCACAAAGAGTACACCGATCTATCAATAATCATAAAAATCTAAAAGTAATAAAAATAGTAAATAGATCCTTAGACCGCCTAGTGACTAAAGACAAGAGCGCGGGCAGAAAGACGTGTCATCGTCCTTGCCCATCCATCACCGTAGCCGGGGGAAAACTGTCGCAGTAGACAAACGAGAAATCAACATGTCAAGACCCCAAAAGACTAGTGTATCAACTATCAAGCCAACAATCATTGCCAAAAATGAGACATGTACATGAGATGACCCAGACCACAAACCACACCGAGGAACCCGAAAACCTTTTTTAAAAGGGAAATTGTACAGGTGCAGAAGCGGCCGCTCACAACCGCATGCAGCTCTCGCTCCCGTATAGCCGTCGTTGGAGACGTCGTAAGGCAAAGCCCGAGCGAGCGGTGGATCTCCTCGGTCGTTGACTAGGTGGGCTTCGGTGGCGTCCGTTCCTGCCTTCTTCGATTACGGTGTTGCGACGAGGTCTAGCGGGTGGCGATGACGTAGTGTTCGTGGCCCCAATGTGGACCCAAAAAAGTCGGGCGGGCTCCAGCTTCTTTGTGTTTTTGCTCCGGTGGTGGCTCACGGAGGTACTCCTCGGCTTCACTCCCAACACTGGAGCACTAGGGGTAGTGTTCTCGGGCATTGATAGTAGTCGCGTCCTCTTCCACTGGAGCTGGTCGGCCTATTTGGTGTTGGTTGTGGCAGATCTTGTGGTCCCATTTCTAGTCCTAGCTACGAGTCGGGGAGGCACGACTGCTGGGGAAAAATCGAGCTCTGACTACACTCATGGCGGGCGGTGGTGGCATCTACAAAGGATAATGATTTAGATGCTCCGGAGGCTGCGGCTTGAGCAACCTCCGAGCGGAGGGTCGTTAGATGGGCGTGGATCGTGTGGACGCGCACGTCTCCTTTCCTGCGTGTGGGGCCCAGCAATCCTCTTCCTTGGTTATTCTTCTTCACGAATTCTGTTCCCAAATAAATCGCACGCCCGAGCGTAGGGGAGCCCGTCGGCCGGCCTCGACGGTGCGCCACCGCCCCTTCCCCCGCCCCCCGCCGAGATGGCCGGCCTCGACGGATGGGCAACCACGCCGCCGAAGTGCTCCACGCAGCGCCGCCGCCGCCCGACCTCCTCTTCCACCTCGTGAGGGCGCCGACCTCCGCCTTCACCTCGACGCCGGCCGCCTCGAGCCTCGGGGCACCCTCTAGCGCCGGCGACCGCCACTTCCACCTCGCCGGCTGACGCTCGAAATCCACCCGCGCCGGCGACCTCAACTTTCACCTCGCCAGCCGCCGCTCGAAATCCACGTGGGCCGCCCGACCTCCACCATGCTTCACCCCTAGAGGAGTTGCAAGGTGCATGTTGCAAGCCGGCGCCATCATGCTCCCGGTTGTTGGTAGTCAGCGCCGCCGTGCTGTGAGCTCGTGCACGTTGCTGCGTCGAGCGTCAGTCATCAGTGCTGCAAGGGGATGCATCAGCGAACGGCGTGGTGGGGACAGCTGCAAAGGCTGGCCGCCGGAGCTACAAAGGCTGTTATCGGCGGCTGCAAAGGTCACTCGTGACTGCTGCTGGCGGGTGCGACGATGCTACCGGAGGAGTGGTGCTGCCATAGGTGGATGACGGCGCTTCTACCGGTGCGCGGCAGTGCTACCAGCCATGGCTGGCGGTGCTGCCGTAGGCGGACGACGGCGCATCCACTGGTGCGCGGTGGTGCTACCAGCCATGGTCGGCGGTGCTGCTATGGTCTATCGGAGATGCTTCCATAGGTGGGCGTAGGTGCTTCCATGGGCGTACGACGGTGCTGCAAGGAGCAGGCGGCGGCGACGATGGCCGTAGTAGACATGCTGTTGACGGTGCTACAATTGCATTTTTTATGCTACAAATGTTATGCGGTTATGCTACTTTAGTAGTATAATTTTATTTGCTACGTGCAGCTCCCTCGGCCCCACCGAGATGGAGGCCATGGGTCCTGCGATTGCCGATGGAGGGTGCTGCCACGCAAGACGGCTGGTGCTTCTAGGCAACGCTGACTACGCCGCCCACCGGCAACGGTGGTGCTTACCATGGTGTTGGGTGGTGCTTCCCATGGTGTCGAGCGGTGCTTTCAATGGAGTTGGGGAGATGCTACCACCGGCGATGGTGGATGCTACGATCGGTGGAGACCGTGGTGCAAGCTGGGCCGACGGTGGCTGTGCAGCAAGGCGGCTCAGCGGTGCATTAAGGCGGGCCAGCGGATGCTACCACCGGCGATGGCGGTGCGACCGGCGGCAGCCGTGCTGCAAGCCGGGCCGGCAGTGACGGTGCTACAAGGCGGGCCGATGAATGCTGCCATCGGTGACTGCATAAGCTACTAGCCTACGACCAACGAGGACGGATGCTGCGAGGGGCGGCGACGGAGCTTCAAGCCGGGCCTACGGTGCTGCAAGCTGGAGTGGCGAAATCTGTCTCCTGCGAGTCTTTTCTTTTTTATTTCTAGGCGGTCCATTTTCTGCTTCAACGAAGCAAAAGCTGTTATTTTTTTGCTGCGAGGGATAAAAACCGGGTGTCCAATTAAATTTGCCTTCAAGTGGTATTTTATGGTTTTTTTTGTTAGTGAACCGTTTTTTGCTTCAATGAAGCAAAAGCAGGGATTTTTTGCTGCGACGATGCAAAGTTAGAATTTTGCTTTAAAATGAACACGTGTCGGTCTATGAAGCAGGAGGCTGGAAGGACTCGGTGCCTCCGAGGGATTCCTGGAAATCAAACACATCGACTTTGCTCGTAATACTCCGAGGAAAACTCTGAATCTGGATCTCGGGGATCGGACGACGGTGGCCCTTTGGGTGCCGTGCCGCTCCGCAGCATTAGGCAGCTTTTTTAGCATGCTAGACGGAAGATGTTCAAAAAAAAAAAAAAAAAAGCATGCTGTCGGAAGAGGCAAGTTATGTGAAGGCGGTGTTGCGTCTCGCGCGCTGATAACCACGGCGTGGCGCAACGCAACATGATCCCGTGAGCTCGCGTAGAGACATGATCGATAATCTAGTGCCGTGGCGGCTTCGGCCGGCAGGCCCGGGCGACCCACGGGACGACGACGACCGACCTCTCCGCATGCGGACAGAGCGGAGCGCCCGCGTGCGCCAAGGACGCGGATCGGCTCGCGCACGCCCACGTCGTCCACGGGCTCCTGCCCATACAGTACACACCGCCATGTACTCGATCTTGTCCCTTCCACCTCCGGCTCCGGCATGGATGGATGCAACCAAAACGGCGTCGCCGTCGCTGGGATTGCGTTTCCCCCCGCGGCCGCGGGGTGTGTGGCTCATGGCGCGCCACCGTCCACGCAATCGTACGTCTACGCATCCAAGACGTCGTCGTTGCGACTTGCGCGATTCGTTTCGTCGTTTGCATTTTTGCGTACACAGTATGTAGATGTAGGTAGGTGGAGAGCAAATTATTATGAAGAATGGTCTAACCATCGACAGCAGCATGCATGCATGTGCCAGCTAGCCTCTTTTAATTTGCAAAGGCACATATATACAAATATTATTGTTTTCTCTTTAGATCCGACTGCTCACGGGTCGACATGTTTTCTGAGATATATATATGCTACTCCATCCGTTTCATATTAGGTGTTGCAGCTTGGTCTTATTTGATCTAGATATGCAGCATGTACGATACATTATAAATTGGCTGATTAATCGACATATAGGCCTTTTTTTTGAATAAAACTATTGTTAAAATAATATTTGCTCCATGTGATGCTTATATTTGTTAGAGAAACTAGCACAGTGGTCCTCGCAAATGCGAGGGAATGGTCTTTAACGTATTTAAAAGTTGTAATTCTAAATTTACAGCTTCAAGAATATCCACATTTCATTGTGGTTATACTCCTTTAAAAAAACATCACATCCACTCTATAATGTAGGACATAATACGGTTCTATAATATCTATAAAAGTATATTATTGCATGTGATTATATTAATTCTATGGGTATATTTACTCTTTTATGCATTGAGATTTCATACTTATCTTACAACCTTTTTTTCAAAAACACATGACACCCTATCTAGCTTTTCTTTATTTATGAATTATTTATTTATAATTAGTTATATCTACAAGTCACAGTACATAATTTTCTTATGTTGCACTAACATGTATATTAATTTAACTCAAGTCGCATCTTGATTGTGTCCATAAGTGTAATTCCAAACTAAGAACGAATTAAGACATGCTATATAAATTTGAAACATGAAACATACATCTTTCAAATGGAAATATTGGATATGAATTTCTTGATTTACGTGGATTTTTGGATGTAAATGATAATAATTATTTGTAGTTACCAATCACGTTAAAAATACTCTTAGAACTTCATCTAGTTAATAACTTGTTCATTTTTACATATACAACATCTCCTCTTGTGGTTTTTAGACAGACTCCGATTAGAGACTATCTACTGTGTTATTGTTCAACAAGATATACATAATTCTAACGTTCAAGAAGTCGTTAACTTATCGGCTGGCTCAAAATGAAGATTAATCGAATCGCGTGGTTAATCGATTTTATTGATCGGATTATTTTTGTAAATCCTATTTTTTGCACTAAATTTTCTATAATATGATATGCAAAAAATAATATTACAGCATTGAACATAAGTATTATCTTGATTCCTTGCATTTGAATCAGTAAAAATGCAAAATTTGAGCCAATGCACTATTCTATAAGACCATAGGATGGAAATAACGACTGCCTAACCGAATTTCAGCGAAATATCACTAAAAATCGGCCGAAATATCGTCCATCATATTGAAAATCAGGCAAAATATAGGCTATCAGGCCGAAAATTGGCCAAAATATTGGTACGACGATAAATCAGCCGATATGCCGAGATCTTATCGGCTACCACCCGATTCACGATAAATCGGTATCTCGACCGATTTTTTAAATACTGCATAATTCATACTTCAATCTAATTTTTTACGACAAAATTCTAGACATGAGCGCAATATTTTCCACTATCAATCAATCAGCAGATCAAAATATTATATAACCATTTTCTTATTTACTCTACATTCTAAATTTAGTTACAGTCAAAGTTTGCAAAGCTTGTCTAAAAATATAGGAACAAATATCAACATCCATCATACTAAATCATATAATATAAAAAAATATTTTATGATTATTTTATTGCCATAGATTTTATATGATAGATGGAACGGCAAAGTAAATTCACATGAGCGCAATATTTGCCACTATCAGGGAATCAACAGATCAAAATATTATATCCCCATTTTTTATTTACTCTGCATTCTAAATTTAGTAACAGTCAATGTTTGCAAAGCTTGTCTAAAAATATAGGAACAAATATCAACATCCATCACACTAAAATCATATAACATAAAAATATATATTATGATTATTTTATTACCATAGATTTTATATGATAGATGGAAAGGCAAAGTAAATTCACATGAGCGCAATATTTCCACTATCAGGGAATCAACCGATCAAAATATTATATCCCCATTTTTTATTTACTTTGCTTTCTAAATTTAGTTACGTTCAAAGTTTGCAAAGCTTGTCCAAAAATATAGGAACAAATATCAACATCCATCACACTAAAATCATATAACATAAAAATATTTATTATTATTATTTTATTACCATAGATTTTATATGATAGATGGAACGACAAAGTAAATAAAAATGAAGAGAGTAGTTGAAGCCACAGGCATGTGGAGTTCAAATAGAGCACATGATATTTATTATAGATCGATCTTTAGGATTACCTAGATTAGAAAAAATTTCTGGTGATCTTATAAAATAAAATAACTCAAGTGAGGAGTGTACTTAGGTGGTTTAATAAAGTAACTCAGCGGTGGGCCCAATCTTTATGATGTGCCAACTTTTCTGTTTTATCCTTTGATCGATCCGTGAAGCAATATGGCGGCGCAGGCAACATGGCTAGTTCTTTTTTCGTCACATAGAGAATTTATTTCGTCTAGGTGGAAGCCTTATTCTCGATACTTTTTAATATAATATGTGTCAAACACTTGTTTTCAAAAATTCATTAATCCCAATTATAGATTTTAGATCTAACAATAAAAAATAATTAAGATGACATAGATTAACGATAAAATGTATGGCAAATGGGCCAGTGTCCATGATACATTCGTATGTTGCATCCTGAACGAACTTATTATCTCTAGGAGGCTAGATAGCTAAATAATGTAATAGTTTTTAGCTTTCCCTTGAAATAAATAATGTGGTATCTTTTTTAAACTGATTGGCCTATTTTTATGGGGTTTCTTTATACATAGAAGTGTATGTTTAATTTTCTATTAAAGGGACTCTGGCTTATTTGTACGGGATCCTTTCCCTGTTATTTTTTGGCTTTCCATGTATACTCACGGAGGAGGCCATTTAGCTTTTTTTTAACGCAGGCCATTTAGCTTTTTTAATCGTGAATCAGTTGAGTCTCTTTTATATGTGAATCAAGAGTCCTATTACCATACGTTTTATCGCGTCTCCATATGTACCGTTTTCTTTTTATTTTTCCTTCCGCGTACGGTGTCACATGACATATTGTATGTCACAAAATATGTGTTATATGTGTTACATAAAATCTTTAAATATTGACCATTAAGATTATAGATCAAACAGCTAAAATAATACTAGTGATGTGGATTAATGTGGTGTCTCTATTTTAAACATCCGTACAACAACAAAAAATTCATTAATCATGATTATAGATTTTAGATCTAGCAATAAAAAATAGTTAATATGACATAGATTAACGATAAAATGTATGGCAAATGGGCCAGTGTCCATGATACATTCCTATGTTGCATCCTGAACGAACTTATTATCTCTAGGAGGCTAGATAGCTAAATAATGTAGTATTTTTTAGCTTTCCCTCAAAATAAATAATGTAATATCTTTTTTAAACTGACTGGTCTATTTTTATGGGGTTTCTTTATACATAAAAGTGTACGTTTAATTTTCTATTAAAGGGACTCTGGCTTATTGTTACGGGATCTGTTCCCTGTTGTTTTTGGCTTTCCATGTATACTCACGGATCACGGAGGAGGCCATTTAGTTTTTTGAATCAGTTGAGTCTCTTTTATATGTGAATCAAGAGTCCTATTGCCCTACGTTTTATCGCGTCTCCATATGTACCGTTTTCTTTTTATTTTTCCTTCCGCGTACGGTGTCACATGACATATCATGTATGTCACAAAATATGTGTTATATATGTTACATAAAATCTTTAAATCTTGACCATTAAGATTATATATCTAACACCTAAAATAATACTAGTGATGTGAATTAATGTGGTGTCTCTATTTTAAATATCTGTATTTTTCTTTTAATATATAATTTTTTGATAAAGGATGTTTTATTACTTTGATAAGCAATTACATCCAGTCTCTGCATAACCAGGATGCACACAGCTGTTTCAACAGTCCATAACGAGCATTAAAAGAAAAAAGGCGAAATACATATCGAGACGATAAACTATATAACGTCTAAGGCAAGTGTGGAGCTTCAATCCGTAGACTATGCTGCCACCCATGTCGGGAAAAAGTATCCCTCGCCGTAGCCTCCAACCGTGTACAGACCTCCGTAAATAGGTCTTGGTTCTCCGCCCGCTGAAGAGGTAACCATGATCGGAGAATACCTGTGTAGATGACCTGCAACAAAGAACAATTTTTATCGTTAAAAATCTTGTCATTTCTACATAGCCATAGCGCCCAGATAACTGCAAGCGCCCCCACCTTAAGAAGCAACTTAAACCTTGCATCAACTCCATGAAGCCAATTGCCAAAGAGATTTGCCACACTAGTCGGGGGATACAGGGTAGACGCTACTTGGATGACTGACCATATAGATTTCGCAAAACTACACTGGAAGAAAAGGTGCTTGATGGTTTCTTCGTGATGACAGAAAACACACCGTGTATTTCCGTGCCAATTCCGCTTAACAAGATTATCTTTAGTAAGAATAACTCCTCGACGAAGGTACCATCCAAATATCTTGATTTTTAATGGTATCTTCATCTTCCAAATTTTCTTATTGTTATCAACTGGTAAATCAGAATGGAGGATTGCATTGTATAAAGATTTAACTGAGAAAGAACCATCTACATGAAGATTCCATCTAAATTCATCCGGTTCATGGGATAATTGAATATCACCCAACCGTTGAACTAGAGTATTCCATGTTGTTAGCCTTTGTCCTAGTAAAACCCGTCTAAACGTCACATTCGGAGGTGAGGTAGCCATGACGGTAGCAATGGTATCACCTTTGCGACGAACAATACTATACAAAGCAGGATATTGTTCACTCAGGGAAGCATTGTCCAACCAAACATCTTCCCAGAATCGTATCTGTGCTCCATTCTTAATAGAAAAAGTACCATGACGAAAGAAAATGTTTTTCGTTGCCATGAGACCAGCCCAGAAGTGAGAGTCCCCGGGTTTCCAAACCACGTGGGAGAGCGTCTTCGAGCCAATATACTTTCTCCGGAGAATAGTTTGCCAAGTCCCGTTCTCGGTAAGAAGCTTAAAAAGCCATTTACCTAGCAGCGCGAGAATTCTTAACCTCCAGGTCATGAATTCCAAGTCCGCCCTGATCTTTGGGACTACACACTATACTCCATTTAACCAATCGATACTTCTTTTTCTCGCTGTCCCCTTGCCAAAAGAATCTGGATCGATAATAATCGAGTTTATGCAGAATTCCTTTGGGCAGAAGGAAGAATGATAACATATACAGTACCATATTTGTTAGTACCGAATTAATGAGTACCAGTCTTCCTCCTATGGACAGCAATTTGCCTTTTCAACTACTAAGGCGTTTCTGTAATCTTTCTTCCACAATCTTCCATTCAGCAAGGGTAAGTCTCCGATAGTGAATCGGGATACCCAAATATCGAATAGGGAAATGGCCTTGCCCGCAACCAAACAACTCTGTATACTGAGTCATATCGTTTTGGGCATCGCCGAAACAGAACAATTCACTCTTATGGAAGTTAATTTTTAATATATAATAGATAGATAGATAGATTTTTTTGTTGCCTTGCGCCTCGCGCGGGCTTCGGTTAATTCCTAGGCCCGCCACTGCATGTACCTAAACGTGTTTCAGTTGATAGGTTCGCTCATTTTCCTTTTAAGTCTACGGTAACTAATTTGGAACCAAGGTTGAATTAAAACAAAGAAAACATTCGATTTTGCATTAATACAATCCCGTTTTCCCTGCAAAAAATAAATACATGAGAACAACGGCTTCTAAAACAACTGTTTTTCGAGTTGCATTCTAAAAGATTGTTCACAATTATAAAACGTTATTGCATAGCAAAACCAATAGAATCGACAAATCAATGTACAGAAATAATTCAAGCATATGTAAGTAAAAGTTCAAACTACACTTGACCATTTTCGCTATGTGCAATCGGTATCACATTAAAAAAAAGGAAAGCAGGTGATCATCAAACATGTGTCGAACTGTCCATTTTTTTAGAGAGAGGTGTGAAAGCTTTCTTGCATAATGTTCATTGGCAACAGAGGTGATCTGGAGGATCAAGGAGCCACACATGGCGACTAACATCATGAGCGGTAGCCACTTTAGCTAGTCTATGAGCTTCCCTATTCGCTTCACGTCGTTTGTGACCATAGACGGATTCCTGGAACTTCGATCTGTATTGGGATATGTCACACAATATCGTACCACTCTTGTCATTGATTTCCTTCACTACTGAAAGACAATCTGACGCCGTTCTGAATTTTGCATGTTATAGCCCCCAGCTCCTCGATGGAGTGCATCCCAGGCCCAGGGCCACCAACTTGGGCCGGGACACGTGAGCTTCAAGGCCGACGTGTTGGACCATTGTCCCGTGGCCGAGAACGCCGGAGCTCTGGCCCAGCCGAAAGAACTAAAAGCATCTCCACCTGGGAGCTCCTCGCCACCGACCTAGGAATGTAAATGGTACGGATAATTTCCGCTCCGAATTCGTATCCGTATCCGTTTTTGAGGATATGGTATGCATTTTTAGAAATCCGCCGGATATGGATACGGATGCGGATAGTGATCAAGCGGATATCCGACGGATACGGTAGAGGATATGGTATTGATACTATCCGAGCGGATACGGATTATCCGCCATTTTTTGCGGATTATCCGAGGTCCACAAAGAGGATAATCCGAAAAAACTAGCCCAACCCTAAATATTTAGATAATATATTTAGTTCATCGGCCAAACTATGTATTCTATTAGCATGCAATTTGCTTTGTTGTACGAACAAGTGTGTACATTTAGCTATAGTCTATAATTACAAACATATTTTACATAAAAAACATACCTTTATTTTTTATGTATATTTTCTTAATAATCCGCATCCGATCCGAGTCCGGTCCGAATCCGCTCCATATCCGTAATCCGATATAATCCGCATCCGAATCCGCATCCGACCATTATCCGCTCCGATCCGAATCCGTTACAAAAATATGGTAAAGGATATGGTAAGAGCAATAACCGATCCGATCCGATCCGTTTACATCCCTACACCGACCTGGTCGGTGGGTGGAAGGCACCGCACACCCCCCACGATCCAGTAATTTAGTGGGCCGCGGCCCATTGCATCAGGTGAGGTTTTTTTCCTTTTTCTTTCTTCTTTTCTGTTTTTTCTTTTCTGTTTATATTTTCGTTTTTTAAAATCTAACACTTTTAAAAACTTTTTTCGAGAAAAAGTTTTTCATAAAATTTGAACAATTTTCTGAAATTAAAAAAGTTTTTAAATTTGAACATTTTTTGGATTTGAATATTTTTCAAAATTCGAAATTTGAACAATTTTTTAACTCGAATAATTTTCAAAATTGAACTTTTTTTGAATATGAACAAATTTCGAATTTGAACGATTTTTCGATTTGAACGATTTTCATATTTGAACAATTTTCAAATTTTCAAATTTGAATGGTTTTCGAATTTGAACGGTTTTCAAATTTAAACAGCTTTCAAATTTAAACATTTTTTAATTAAAACATTTTCTCAATTTTCTCAATTTTTAAAAATCAAAATTTTCGAATCTAAAAAAATAAACAAAAGCTGAAAACGAAAAAAGAAAAAAAACGAGAAAAAAGAAACCGTAAAAGATAAAAAAGAAAAAAGAAAAAACGAGGCTAAACAGCCACAAATGGGCCTGGCCCATACCCGACCAGGGGGTGTGCGGTGGCCGGTAGCCACCGACCTGGTCGGTGTATAGGTTTTACCTCTCCACCTGCATGTCCTAAATAGTCGTCGGTAGGGGCACCGGCACTGTCGTATAGGGGGCACCGACATATTATTCTTTATTTGGTGGAGCTGCCTCCACACCGGCGCCCCCATACGACTGCTTTGATAGATGATTTGAATTAAAAACTCAAACAAAAGCATAGAAATTTGAATAGAAAGGAGGAACATTCTACAAACTAATACATAATTGGGAACATGGTTTTACACAAACTAAAACATAGTTTGGAACATAGTTTGCACAAACTAATACATAGTTAAAACATTGCAAAATTAGGAAACCTAACTAGTGTTGGCTTCGCAGGTTTCGTGTGTTCACTGCAAAGAAAGAACACTTTCAGGCACTCTCAGTCACTCAAACTGGAAAATCCAGTTGGTAATGATAGCCCTGTTGGCCCTTTGTAAGGAGAACATACAGAAATCTCCGTTACCATTTTCGATGCGAAGAAAGAACACTCAGCATGTTCAATCGTCCTCTTCATCGTCGTCACTGTGGTAGTGTCGGCGGCAGCGCGTTTCGTCGAACACATTGTCCCTCATATCCGCCTCGCCTAGGTAGGAGAATGTGAGCATGCAGCCGGCTTCGAGATCATGGTAGCGCGCGAACTTCTCCCAGACGGTGTGGAGGTACATCTTGCCGCGCCCCATCGAAGAGCATGTCCACCGGCCACCGACAGCAGTCGCAGCCAGCCTCCCGCAGATGCAGCGCGGCCGAGTCGTTGCCGGCGATGAAGTCGGCGAACTTTTCCGACATCCTCTGGATGCCGAGTGGGTCACCCTTGAGGACGACGACGAACTCGAACATCACTTCCTGCTCTTCCTGCAGGTCCGACAACGAAGACAACAGCGTCGCAGGCGACAACGACCGTGCAGCTCTGCCGCGGCCACGACCACGGCCGCGACCTCGGCCTCGGCCTCTGCCTCTGCCAGCCATGTCGTCGACTCTTGAGATGGTGGCGGCTAGGGTTGGGTAGAGAGGCGTTAGTGTTTGTGTGTGAGGGACGATGCGAGAGCACCACTTTTTATAGGCCGGAGGGAGGCGGGGGAGCGGTGGCGCTCATTAACGCCGACACGTAGAGCTATGCGCGACGAGACGTTTCGCTGCGCCTCTGCAAAAACTACACCGCCGCTGCGCGCCAATAACTTTCGTCGCGAGGTAGGCGATGGTTAGGTTAAACTTGAATGTGCCGCTGACGCGTCGGTCCCGCCACTCCCCGCTGGCATCGACTTTTGGGATGTGTGGCTGACAGGTGGCTCCCACGCCCAAAAAATTTCGTACCGCGAGGTGTCGACGCGTTCGATTCGCGCCCTTCGCGAAGGGGCCGGCACGGGGTTACCGGCGCTTCTATTGGCTCGAAAGGCGCCGGCGCTATTTGGGGTGCGCCGGTATGAGCCCATTTTCGCTGTCTGCCCAAAAACACTATCAGTATGGCCGCACCGGTGAAGATGCTCTAATACATTATCCCTTGTGGCGGGGCCTTTTGTGGAGCAGCGACCTGCAGTTCCTTCCGGTTGCTGCCGTCAGTTCCTTCCAGTGGCTGACGACGATTCATTACTCCCTGCTATCATGGTTTTAGATCAGTTTGAAACTAAAATCATAACACTTATTTATGGATAGGAGGGAGTACTTAGGATGAGGATTTCATGGACAAAGCAATTTGGTGTGCTCCTGTAACTTTGATTCTCATCCTGGCTCCTGGTTACATATTAGTAGCTCCGTGTGTGATCTGTTTCAACGCTCGACCCGACCCTTGATGAGATCTTTACAATGGCATGTACTAAGGCTGCTCATAACGAAGAGTAACTTAGACTAGTAACGTCATATTACTAGTCTAAGTTACTACTATCTTTTATTAGATGTGGTTTCATGCAATGTCTTATTAAGTATGTTGTAATTTATATTGCTTTGGGGTGTGATGTTATGCTAACATACTGTAAGAGCATTTCCAATAGTATAGCTAACTGCTGGCTATAATAAGATGTCATATTATTTGTAGTCATCATATAGCTAACATGTACAATAGTTGGCTACAACAATGAAGTACTTTACTAATATATGGCCCACCTCTCACTCTCACAATGTGCATAGGAGCACGTCACAGAAATTTGCTATGTGCATAGTAGCCCACCTCCCTTCTCTCTCCTCCAACTCATCTAAAATATATTATTTAATATCTTATAGCCAGCTGACTGGACTCTATTGTACTTGCTCTAACTAGCTACCATCTCATTCTCTTTCTTTATTTATTATCATGTCATGTCACCAAAATACCTTGGGTTGTGTAATGTTACCACCTATGTTACCCCCTCTATGAGTAATCTAAGTTGGACTGTTGGAGATGGTGTAATGTTACCACCTATGTTACCAACACCTGAAATGGTTTTATTTCCTTTCTTGTAAATACTTTTTAAAATATTTTGTCATACTTGTTTGGATATGCGCATCAAAGCAATGCAGATGGTGTAAATTCTTAGCGCTTATCACCTTCATGATGCCTTTGGGTTAACAAAGAAGAAAAATATCAGAAAAAAGAACTACAGCGGTAATCTCTAAAAAAAGCTAGAGGGATATGAACAGCAACGCTATCTGTTTGATCTTCCATGTCTGCAAAGGCCTGTTTTCTGAAACTAGTCATTCTGAATTATGAAGCTTTATCAGGAATGTAAAAAAATGTGCTTCAGTTCTTCATCCGAACAAAACCTTGCATTCATTTTGAATGGAAAATTACATTTTCAAACCCAATCGTTCAACGCTTTCCAGTACGAAATACTCAGCATTAATCTCTATAAAAACTAGAGGGATATAATCAATATGAGATGTAATATACTACACATGCAAAAGAAATAGAAGGTGGAAAGTTTCTTTGCTTCCAACTCCTCTGGTGATTAAAAGCATCTAAGCTAAGTAGATGAGTTACAGTTATGCATTACAAGAAACCAAGAAGTGAACGCGGGCTTCTTCATCCTGATCTGTTGCACTATTTGGTCTGTCACAAAATTGTAATGCACTACTGAAGTTACTACATAGTTATAACTTTAGAAGTACTACATATATCAGTAGAGTGGCAGCAGAAACCTCACTCCTCGATCACAATCTCCATGTCCATGTCAGATCGTCTGCCCCTGCTCCCAAGAACCTCACCATCAGCAAGCCTCTGAAGATCAACAACCGAGAGCTGGTCAAGCCATCTCACAACATGGTTCGCTGCACGAAGTTCATAGGCCGGGTGGCGGCTCGCAACCGCCACGCACCTCATCCCAGCAGCATGCGCAGATTCTGTCGTCAAGTTTGAGCTACCCATCACAAGACAAGCATCAGGCTCCAGACTAAGCTGCTCTGCCGCAGCCTCAAACATCTCACACTCAGGTTTCCCTCGGCGGAAGTCCTCGGCCGCCACTATGGCATCAAAGTAGCCCTGCAGACCAACAGCTTTGATCCCTTCTTCGAGGCTTGTTCTTGGGCGAGAAGCCACGATTGCTATTGGAATGTCAAACTCCACAAGGGTGCTCAAGAAATCGAGAACACCTGGTCGCAGCTTGTAGAACCTGCCTCGGAGTTTTTGGTATATCAACTCCTTACGTGCTGCCAGCCTTTTAATTTCTTTTGGATCTTCTGACCAGTTCAAGACTTCTGAGATAGCCTGATCAGCTCTCATTCCCTCAATTTCCTTCAGCATTGCATCTGGAGGAAAGGTCTTCGCCTCCTCCAGTGATAATACATACCACACCCGGGGCTCCAAATCTGGATCATCATTTTCCACTACAACTCCCTCCCACTCCAAGATCACACCAAACCGGTTACTAGCCACCGTTCCTTCTTTTTGCTGTTTCTTCTTTGCAGTTGGTCTCTTAACCCTTTCTTGTGATGCCAACAGCCAGCTAAGGCTTTCAGGGAGCCTATAAACTAATTTGTAGAACACATTGTCTTCCTCGTGGGCCTGAGGGTTCCTCTTGAAGCCAGTTGCATGGGGCTTGAGAAGTGCCATCTTCATCCGCATGCTTTTACCCAGACATTTTGCAATTGAATGCATGTTCAGTGTGGAATGAGGGTTACTCGGCCAGCATTTTCTGTACCGCCTGTGAATAAGCTGGCTGTCCAGCAAGCTCATGGATGAGATCATTTCTTTAAAGTCCTGTGTACTTCCACTGAAGTTATCAACCGTTCTGCAGCAAGGTCGAATCAATTCATGTGTGGCTGGTCAACGAGAAACATAGCAAAGCACTTCACCTGTGTTAAAAACCAAGAAAAAGGTATAAGCACAAACTGCACAAGTACATTATGGGGAGCAGATAAGGGTGTGCAAAAACTGAAACCGCTCGGACCGCTCAAACCGGCTAGTGATTGTGTAGTTCAATTTCTTTCAGAAATCCAATCTAAACTTTAGAGTTGGTACTAGCGGCAAGCAGCCAAACCGTTTTTGCACAGGCTTAGGAGCAGAGAAGTCCCTTAACATCAACAGCTCAACCTCAGTCGTTGGGCTTTCCTTCAGTAATGGGTCTGAAGTGCAGATGGGAGGCTAGATTGGTGTGTGCGTTTAATTTGTAAATCTGGTTCACTCTTGCAGTGCGAACTCTCCTGGAGACAACACTCAGACACTTAATCTGTCCACTCTCAGCTTACATGCTGCAAGAAAGAAAAGAAATACAGAGCCCCAAGTTCTGCAATCACCCTACGATATTATATATTCATATGGACCAAAATATGAACCGAAAGTTGGCCTTGAAAAAACTACTTTCCTTCAGTACTTGACGGTGACTTTTGCTAAAGAGATCGATATACATTTTTAGGCAATCTTGCTGTTCGTGCAATGCAAAATAGTTCACTTAGTAGCATAAAAGGGGGATAAGTACTCTGCCTAAGCTGCTATAAAATCCTCAAATGGCAGTGCTAGCTTCTCCTACCAATTTTGTTTATATACATATATACACGGACCAAAACATTCCGAAAGTTGGCTTGAAAAGACTACTTTCCTTCAGTACTTGACGGCGCCTTTTGCTAAAGAGATCCGTATGTAGTACTAGTGTTAGGCAAATCTTGCTGTTCGTGCACGGCGAAATAAATCACTTTTTAAAGATATTTCTCGGAAATAAATCACTTTACTAGCACAAAAAGGGGGACAGCTTAGCTACTATACCTAATTTCTTATAGCAAGCCGATGCAGCATTACACTATTATTAGGTGATACAGTGAACTCCAGTTCTTAAGCAAGAAACGGCAAAATGCGAATCGCTCTTCAACAGTGCTAACTCAAGAACGCGGAGCAAATCCAGGAGCAGAAGAAGGGGAATCTTTGCTTACCCGATGGAGATGGAAGAACAGGGGGCGGAGGAAGAGAAGCTGAAGAGAGCATCGGCGGGAGTGGGGAGAGTGGAGAGGAGGCGGCTTGGTCCGCTGCGCTTCCCTTGGATTGGATGGTGGAGATGGCCTCCCATCCGGATAGGCTAATGCGACCGGCTGCCCTCCCGTTGGCTCCTCGCGGCGGTCGGTCTGCGTCGATGGCAGGTGGGACATGAATTGTTCCGGGCCCACTGGTCAGTGAGTGTGAGGGCGGCAGATGCCTGTGGGAGGCCGGGATGCCTGTGTCTTCCATTTTTTGAGGAAAATGTCTTCCATTTTATTACCTACGGTCGCTTCGTTTTCTTAGGCAGGGGTGTGTCAGCCTATGCAAGACCAAATGTACTTCTGGTATTTTTTAAGTTGAAAAATTAAATTTAAATTGATTTAATTAAGAGGATTGACAGCATACTCCATCCGTTCAGATTTTGTGATTTAGTACTGCAGTATTAATACCTCGGGTGGTAGACCGTGACAGCCCAACAAGACCGGGCCAATTCATTAGCCCAGGTGGTAGAATGTGCACACAAAAATGAAATTTGTACATAAATTTTTATATCTAATCAGCCAATTTGTCCTAGGAAGATCGGGCCATGACCCAGTATGGTCCCCGAGACGGTCCACCGGTGCTTGGCCTACTACAACGAAGTATTCAGGATTTAGTCCGCCTCGAAGAGACTCGTGGGGTGCAGCAAAGTCTACTGTAACATCCAGGATTAGAGGCTAAAAATGAGAGAATGCATATGTGTATTGTATTCATGCATAGAAATCTGGGAATTTTCGCGCTTTCAAATAAAACTTATCATAGTGAGTGAAGTTTCACTTGAGTTGATGGAATTGAAGTAGCAAGTCTAGCGCTATAAACTTTAGACATTTGCTAAAACTTTTTTTTTGAGTAGAGAGGTTAGATCAAATGGAACTAGAACTATACAACAACGCCCATATGAATACTTATTAAACACATATTTAACGTGATGTCCATATGAATACTTATTAAAAACATATTGAATTTTCACCAATATTATCTCATTGATGAATTATTATTATCCACTACAACTTTAAAAAGAGAGTAGACAAGTGAACCCATGAACCCCGGTCCAATTTTAATCATAAGAAACTCCTTCCATTGCATTTATCTTACTTTTTATTTGCAGCAATATTTTAATCCAAAATATAAAAAATATTTAGTTTACTTAATCATACACAAAACCCACAAACAACTATCTCTTTACCGCTTTCACATAGTTTGCGATACTTATTTAGTTTAGTTTATTTGTGTTGCATATTTTTATTTACTATTACTAATACGAAACCATATGCTTGATAACCACACGGTGAAGTTGGGGACACAAGGCATTACTTTAATTTGCAGGATTTTTAATTTGCAGGATTGCTAGAAGAAGACGAAAAGAGATAACAATTTCCTAATTTCCTGAGAGTTCGATATAAACTGAGGAAAATTCTTTGCCGACCACAATTCTCTGCACTTGGAGTCCCAATGTCATCAGACGTAACCAACAAAAACTCATTTGTATAGCTAGAAATATAATATATGTCAAAATACATGTATACATGTGGTGTATCAAATGTACAATCAAATATAATTAAATTTTACTATTGTATTTTCATAAAATGTTCCATGGGTTGTTGGTACAACTAGGATGCAAGTTCTACCACCATGTACAATAATAATACGAATAAACGCACAATTAGTAGATTAAAATTGTTTGCGGTGTTTGGTAAAAGCTGACCATCGAGTTAAACTCATAGTGTGCTGGCACAATTAAACAGACATTTCCAAATATTTATAATTGTATCAAATGCTCCGTAAAAGCGTACGATGAAGGAAGACAAAGCATTGCCAAGCGGTTCCCTTTCGCAGAAGATTTTGTTTCCTCAATCGTGAGTGAGATTTCACGCTTCACATACGGTTATATAAAACCGTGTGCTCTTGCGCGCCACCCATCCTTGCATAGTGGTCAGTTGGGTAAACCGGGTGTGAACAGCCAGTTTAATCGTGTGGGAAGACATGTTTCGTAGTACTAGTGTTTGGAGTAGTGGCATAGACATGTTTTTCCCTAAAAATACGGTCTCCTAGTTCTTTTCTGTTACAACAACGCTAAAATGTGTGTATTTATACAAATTCCTCTTTCTAGATCAATTGATACATTAAAATTCCTTTTTGCTGGTTTTTGGTAGAGTATTCAGTTAGTTCTACATCGACTATTTGACCGTTAGATTTACATTATGATTCGTACACAGAGAACTGCTCATAAAATTACGTGATCATCATCTAACCAAAAGAAAAAAAAAACGTAAATCTAGATCAACAGAGAAGTAGATGTGTCTTCTAAAGTTTAATCATGTGTTTTGGCACATGGGAGCTTCCTTCATTTTGAAATGCATGTTACACATACTTTAAAATTTTAAAAAAGTTGAAACGAAAAATTCGCACGTACATCTTCATGTGCTACGTGCTCACAAAATCATTTCATGAAAAATCGACTTATCATGTGATGTTTGTAAAAAAGACAAAATTCAATGCTAAAAGTAAGACCTTTTAGAAGATAAATTTTCTCAAGAAAAATATTGGTTCTTCGCGAAACTTGACGAAGACACTTATATGGTAGAGATGTACATGGAGAATATGTCAAAAAAAATCGAAAAATTGAAATTTATATTCTTGGTAGAGGGAGCATATGCATCCAAAAACCGAATTGAATTTCTTTAGCTAAAGTATATGTAGGACGTTTTAGATATTTTTTATATAGACTACATACGGAGCAAAATTTGTGAACATACACAGGGAACAGGTCTAGATACATATATTTTTAAACAAACCTAAAACATTTTATAATAGTAAACGGAGAGAGCATGATATATGCACGATTCATAGTACCAATCAAATTCAGGGGTGTTTGTTTGATTTTTTTTCCAGCTTTCCACTAGAAAAAGGCAAATCGAAACAAACGGGGTGCTTTAGAAACTGGCTTTTCCAAAACCAAAGCAGCCTACAGGGCAGATACGAAAAAGCACGTTTTGAGGTGCTTCCCGCAGCTTTCCGCATAACAGGCCAACAGATACATGTGATTGCCCATTTTGCATACATGTGATTGCCCATTTCGTTTGCAATATTTGCAACCGAATGCCACCGCCTGGCCGAACCGTTTTCCTGCTCCTACTCTCTCTCTCTCTCTAGACGTCAAAACTAGGAGTACCTTTTTTTTCTTTTCTTCCCCAACCCACACAGGCAGACCAATTTTATTGCATGATACTTTTACTTGCGAAACCAATTTTGAACATCAGATTGATTGCAGCAAGCACCAAGAAGAAGATATGTGTATTTTGGACAAAACTATATATTTGACGAATTATTGATGTGTATAATGTTGTGTATAAGCAGGTAAGCACAAATACATGTTCTCGAAACTTGGGGTATTTTAGACAATTCATCTATCCACAGTCAGACTGTCAGCTAAGTTACCAAACAATGAAATTTGGAATAGCAGCTTTCTCTGCACAGCAGTTTTTCCTGCACAGCAGCATTTCCTATACAGCCAGCCAACCGTAGCCCAAACCTCAATCACCATGCCGGTTTTGGAAGAAGGAAATTCATGGGAAATGCAGGTTCCTCAGAGCATCTTCAGTCGCGTCCCCCAAATCGTCCCCCAAACCGCGCCGGATTGAGCGTTTGGGGGACGTGTTTTGTCCGTGCTGCGTTTGGGGTACGTCGCTCCCCAGCCGCGTCCCCCAAACGCCGCCCACAATCAGAAATTCAAATTGTTGCATTCAAAAGAGATTGTTCCCGCCAAATCGTCGCGATCAGAGTAGCGGTGATCAAATATAACATATGAATAAAAATGTTTGCGACGATTGTTTTCAAATTAAAATACAACAAACAATAAAACAAGTAAACAAATATAATAAATAGGGCTAGATGCTAGATCAAGGTGCCACGGTATTTCCTTTGATCCTCCACAAATGCTCAACGAGATCAGCTTGAAGTTGATCATGAACATTGTTGTCATGGATCTCTGCGTGCATGGCGAGGAAATCAGCAAAATCTGCAGGCAACTAATGATCAACCTCCGCAAGAGGACCCTCACACTCATAGGGACCAACATGTGTCCTGGCATGATTCTTGCGGTCATCCTCGATGATCATGTTGTGCATGATCACACAAGCATGCATCACCTCCCACATTTGGTCGTGAGACCAGCTTAGAGCAGGCTACCGGACAATGGCAAATTGTGCTTGAAGCACACCAAATGCCCGCTCGACATCCTTCCTGCAAGCCTCCTGTCGCATAGAAAAGTGGGAATTCTTCAGACCTGATGGATTCGAGATTGTTTTGACAAAAGTGGCCCATTTTGAATATATACCATCGGCTAGATAATAGCCTTTGTTATATTCCTAGCCATTGATCTCGTAGTTGCATGGTGGAGCATGCCCTTCCACTAGTCTGCTGAGCACCGGAGACTGCTGCAACACGGTGATGTCATTGTGTGATCCTGCCATGCAAAAGAAAGAATGCCAAATCCACATGTTCATAATCTGCCACAGCTTCAAGCACCACACTGCAATATACATGACGCCCTTTGTATATACCTTTCCAAGCAAACGGGCAGTTCTTCCATGCCCAGTGCATGCAATCGATGCTTCCAAGCATTCCAGGAAATCCTCTGGCAGCATTTTGTGCCATGATCCTTGCAGTCTCTTCCTCGGTTGGCCATCTCAAGTAGTATTTGCCAAACTTTCCCACCACAGCTCAGGCAAAACTTGTACATGTACACAATGGCGGTAGACTCACTCATGCGAAGGTAGTCGTCCCGCGTATCGGCGGGTGCTCCGTATGCAAGCATCCTCATGGCGGCGGTGCACTTCTGAATCGACGAGAACCCGACAACGCCTACAGCGTCGAGCTTGAGCTTGAAGTAGGGGTCGAACTCTCGAACGCCGTGGAGGATATTCATGAACAGCCCCTTGCTCATCTTGTACTGGCGCCGAAAATTGTCGGCATGTGTTGCATCGTCGGCGAAGTAGTCGTTGTGCAGCATGGCATGCCCCTCCATCCTCTGCCGGGGCTTGGACTTCCTTCTCCCCGGCCTTGATCCTCCGCGGCGCGGCCTCTTCCTCTTCTCCGCCTCGGCGTCAAGCATGTCCTGGAGGGACGCGATGATCAGCAAATGCTCCCGGAGGTCGTCGTCGAAGGCTTGCTCGTCCTCCAGCAGCAGGGCAACCATCTCATCGTCGCTATCCATATCTAAAAGCAAAATCAATGGTTAAAATTGCGCCGACGCAAACGACGCAATGAACAGGGGCCAATCGCGCATACCAGGAAAGTCGTCGAGCACCTTGTGTGCGTGGAGGTGGGGCGGATTTGACGCCGCGTTCTCGGACGCGATGGCCAAGCGGCGGCGGCGGAACGACCGGCGGGAGCGCCAGCCGTGGCGACGGCGCCAACTCTCAGAAGAGATCAGACTCTCAAACGGCTGGCAAATCCAGCGGCGGAGGAGGGGTGGGAGGCGCGGGAAAGAAGGAGCGACGAGAAAAAAGGCGTGAATCAACGGTTTATGCAACACGTCGCCGACATGTGGGAGCCCGCGTCGCTTTTCGTTGTGTCCAGCGTGCCCGGAGCGTCCTTGTGGGACAGGGACGGCCTCGGGGCGCCGGGCACCGTATCAGGGCGCGCCGGACAAAAATGAGCTTTGAGAATGTGGCTGGAACCTTTTTTGATCTGACGCGCCTCAAATTGCTTTGGGGAACATTTTGAAGACGCGACTGGAGATGCTCTCACGTTCCTTTTTAATGAACGCATGTACGAGGAGATACACACGTCCGTGGCGAGCACGTGGAGCCGTGTTGGCCTAGCGCGTCGACAAACGCTGATCAATCAACGGTCGCCCCAGAATCCATGAACGTACACCGGATCCGCTGTCGTCCGTCCGACCTGAGAAACTAAGATTGCCACTGGCCAATGAGTTGATACTTCCAGAGAGCGAAGCTTCCAGGGTCCACACTCCACATCATGACGCCATCGCCGCCATGACATGGACCGGTGGCCAGCTTGGAACTTTCCCTCTCCGGTAGCGATCGATGGCTGTCATCTGTCAAGGAATCAACACCATTACTCCAGACACTGGACGCTTTGCCATGCTGTCGATCGATCTACCTCGTACGTACAGCGCATCCTATTCCTTGACTCTTCGGGCTCGTTTATAGGCACGGAAGCGGACAAAAACAAGAGAGATTCGCTCCTGGGGGTTTCAAGCAAGGGACGTAGGTGCTCCCGGAGTCTCACGCATAGATAGGTGGAAACCGATTTGCCTTTCGACCGACAGCGCAGCGGCTTGCCTGAGGTTGTGGCTTGTTGTTGTCCTTGTCCAGACGATGTTCCTCGAGAGCGGCGATTTTACAGGCGAGTGTAGGTGCCGGAGTCACATGCTTCGTCCACTTACTGCTTTAAGATTGATGAGCTTTTGAACATTTGTCTAATCTATAACAGAGATACCAATTACACTCAGCCTCTGCAACAACGCACTGCCTACAGCGGCGTTACGGATACACACAACAACAACAAAAATTACCAAAAAAAGACAAGTCCCGCTACAGCGATCTAATCCTTTAAAACAACAACACTAACACCACCAAGATAGCACCAGAAGTTCAGCTTCTCTAAAAGCGACGCCTCCATGAAGGTAACAGTGCACAAGCGTTGTCGTCGCCCGATCATAGATCTTAGGTTTTCACCCTGAAGAAAGTCCTCACTCTCAAAACAATGTCTTCAACAATGACATTGCCAGACACAACCAATTAAGGCTAGACCTTGGATTTTCACCCTGAAAGGTAAGACTTTCAACTTCTCCTGTACCGTCGTCCCCACTCGCATGCCGCTGCTCCAAGTCACAGATCACCAAGCCGAATCCTCCTCGGCACCAAGACTCGAGTCACCGTTACAAGACCTCAGATTTTGGCTTCCATGTAATTCTCCGCCAGCACCACGGAACGAGAACGTGTTCCATGCTAATAACCGCCAGCAGGGCTTCGAAGCGCTCCCTCTGAAATCAAACGGCCAGAGAAAAACATGGGTGTACAAGATCGAATTCCACCCGATCCGGCAATCTCCAGGCTTGATTTATGAAACTGAACTGATACATCAGGCAACATTATGAAACATTATGGAAAAAGTGATACTGATGATATCATTGTCGTAAGTTTCACAAAATAATGGTGTTTCAGTAATGTTTGAGTTTAGTCTCATAATTTTGTGAGAGAATGTATCATCATATGGATGATGTCATCGTTGATGTCACTATTGTAGGTAACATTTTCGGGCGTCTCGGAATGAAACAAACTTTCAAGGACCATGCTTTGTCGAGATCTTTGCATGTGCTGCATGGAACATTTGGAAGTCTCGGAATGATTTCATTTTTCAGGCCATTCCCTTTTCCCTGGAGCGATGGAAAATTGGTTTCCAGAACGATCTCTGGTTACACCATTTAGAGTGAAGCAAACTTCAGTGCAACCCCTGCTTGGGTGGCTTGTAGATATCTTCAGTTGATTGTTTAATGTCCCTCTTAGGTCCTTTCCAGCCCCCTTGATGTAAGCTCTCTTTTTTTTAGGGGTAATTCTCTTACCCCTTGTACAGTTTGTTTCCTGTTCTTTATATATATATAAAAAAAGCTACACCGTAGGGGATTCCCTTACGGTACAGGTGTCAAAAAAAAACATTTTCGGGCGTTCCTCTCTTCGGGCGTTCCTCTCTTCCCGGCCAATGCCATGTTGCCTTCCTACCTAGCTAAGTAAGCGTATCTTCAGGGGCCCGACGTATTTCTGTTACTAAAAGTGATTGTTCTGTGTTTGTTTCGATTGGGCCACGGATACAAATTTTGTTTTCTGGTCACGATTGACGGTTTGCGTCAGGGTAGCCCAGCGCGGCCCAAGGAATGTTAATTTTGCAAAAAAAAACATTGATAGATATAAACTTTTTTACATATGTTTTGGGACATAGTTTGAAATAGTGCAAAATGATGAAACATAACTAGTGAGTTGTGCAGGCCTTCACCTTGTTCAGTACGAAGAAAGAATACCCAAACAAAAAAAACCTAGAGGGGTCTGTACGTACCCGCCTTCTTTGCTGCGATGGAAGACTTCCAGAAACCTACACTAGAGACTTATATTGGTACTCGCCATCTTCGCTGCAAGCAAAGAACACCCTAGAATCTACAAGTGTTCATCGATGTAGCCGTTGTTGTTGTTGCCATCGCCGGAGTCGTCGTTGTGGTAGTGCCTGCGAATGATGAGTCGTCAAACACCCTGTCGCTCATGACACCATCGCCTTCGTAGAGGAGGTGCAGCAGGCATCCGACCTCCAGGCTATGGGCGCGGGCAAACTTCGCAAACCTAGTGTCGAGGTACATGTTGCCTTGCAACTCGAACAGGACCTCGACGGGCCACTGGCAAAAGCCGTAGCTGACTTCTCGTAGTTTCACGCCGGCCGAGAGTCCGGCCGGCGAGAAATTCCGCAAACTTGTCCGGGAGTCTCTTTCTGTCCAAAGGGTCCTCAGTGATGTGAGTGACGACTCAAAGTACTTTCCATGCTTGCACTCTGAGTACGCATGCGAGAGAGATCGCATGCGAAGGCGACCGTCAAGGCGTGGAGGTCCATCACTACTGCCCTGCCCTGCATCGGCCTCGGCATCCACGACCGCGACCTCGGCCCCTAGGACCCGCCATGGAGTCGTGTGGTGAACGTGGATGGAGAGAATGCGTATGGCAGTGCTAGAGATGGGGATTGGGAAGGTATGTAGGGTTTTTTGAGCGTATGGATGCACCAACGCCAGATTTTATATGTCGGAGACAGCCGAGGAGGCGGTGGCGAGCATTAAGGCTGACACCCATGACTATGCCTGGGGAACCTATATCGTTGTGCGTCTATTAATTTCACTTGGCAGGATGAGGAAACGACGCCACCCCCAAGTACTGCCACCCCACGAAGAACACGAAGTGGACGAGGTTGCTACCAGCTGGGCCCAATGCAGAAGGGAGAGGTCAGGCTTTGCTTCCATGCAGCATCCATGCAGATGCATTCTCGGCCCAAATTTGGGCCACGTTTGCATCTCGATGGCCCGCCTGGTCCCTATGCGCCAGGCTACTGGGTGGGGGGCACACCCAAATTTTGATTGCACTGCGTCTGTTTCCGTCGAGCCAAAGGACATGCCCTAATTCAAGACATAAAAAGTGTCCATGTATGTCAGTCCGAGGACACGAAATTGGTTGTCCAGCCTCATTTGTCCGTTGGGTCGGGGTAGCCCCACCGGCCCGACGCATGTTATTTTCCCCAACATATTTTGTTCATATAAACCATTATTTCCATAGTTCTAGGACTGAAAACATGAAATTGAAAAGGGTCAAGCATGGCCTACAAATCTTAACCCTAATTTACATAGTTCTAAAGATGCTAGTCTTCTTAGAGGCTTCTGCTAGCCCTCTCCTTAGTCGAGGCGAATGAAGAACATTCAGAAACCTGCAGTAGATGCTATTGTCGTCCCTCATCTTCGTCGCAGCAACGAAAGAACATCTAAAGCCATACACTAGAGGCTTCTACTTGCCTTGTCCTTCACCAATGCTGATCTCGTTGTTGTCGTCGTGGTAGTGCCTGTGTCATCGAACACCTTCACGCTCATCTTGTCATGGCTTTCGTAGACGAAGTTTAACACGCATCCAACCTCAAGGCTGTGGGCATGTGTTATCACCAGAATTTAACCGAGTCGGAGGTGGGCCGCAATCA
>NC_061514.1:90258514-90328102 GCF_022539505.1 Lolium rigidum | reverse complement strand
GGCAAACACATGTGCCTGCCTAGTAATAATAATAATAACGTAAAAAAATCGACCTACAGACTAAACTAGGGTTTTGCCCGAGTACTACGGATCAATTTCGAAAATCCAACTACGGGGTTCGATTTTGGCCTCGCTAATATAAAATTATATAATCCGAACTAGTATTCCTCTAAAAAATCATTTTGGTATGCATCGTTTGGTACTTTTCATAGCGAGTGCTTACTCCCTCCGTTAGCAAATAGTCTTCGTATGTCATATAGTAAGCATTCAAGTTGAAAAACAAGCTCTAGACATATTCAAACCAGAAAAATCATGTATCTACCCCCTATATATCCCTAAACCCTGACTTATGAATTCAAGCATGAAGAGAAGTGGTTTTTGGTTTCAATCATGGAAATTTCAAAAACCCTCCCAAGAGCTTCATTTTGGAGTGACTAATTAAGAAGCATACATGCTTACCTTTTCATATTAATGTTTTAAACTTGTTCAAATCTTGGTCAACAAACCTAGGAACGAAGAATCAAATGGGTATAAAAAAATTAAAACCAAGGTCCGCTCATGTCATATAGTGAGCATTCAATTAAATTGATAAACAAGGTCTAGACATATTCAAACTAGGAGGAAAATCATGTATCTACCCCCAAACCCTAAACTCTACCTTATGAAGTCAAGCATGCATGAAGAGAAGTGGTTTTTGGTTTTCAAGCATGGAAATTTCAAAAACTCTTATGTCATCTAGTAAGCATTCAATTAAGTTGATAAACAATGTCTAGACATATTCAAACCAGAAAATTTATGTATCAAGCTACCCCTAACCCCAAACTCTGTCTTATGAAGTCAAGCATGAAGAGAAGTACGTGGTTTTTTGGTTTCAAACATGGAAATTTCAAAAACCCTCTCAAGATCGAGCTTCATTTTGGAGTGACTACGAAGGATACATGCTTAATTTTTCATATTCATGTTTTAAACTTGTTTAAATCATGGTCAAACATAGGATTTGACCAAGATTCAAATGGGCATAAAAATTCAAAAAAAAACAATAAAATGAAAAACCAATGCACATAGTCATCTTATGTCATCTAGTAAGCATTCAATTAAGTTGATAAACAAGGTCTAGACATATTCAAACCAAAAAATTCATGTATCAAGCTACCCCTAACCCCAAACTCTGTCTTATGAAGTGAAGCATGAAGAGAAGTACACGGTTTTTTGGTTTCAAACATGGAAATTTCAAAAACCCTCTCAAGAGCTTCCATTTTGGAGTGACTACGAAGGAGACATGCTTAATTTTTCATATTCATGTTTTAAACTTGTTTAAATCATGGTCAAACCTAGGATTTGGCCAAGATTCAAATGGGCAAAATTTTAAAAAAAATCAAGGCACATAGTCTTCTTATGTCATATAGTGTAAGCATTCAATTAAGTCAAGCATGCATGAAGAGAAGTCATGGTTTTTGGTTTCAAACATGGAAATTTCAAAAACCCTACCAAGATCTACATTTTGGAGTGACTAAGAAGGATATATGCTTAATTTTTCATATTCATGTTTTATTAAACTTGTTTAAATCATGGTCAAACCTAGGATTTGACCAAGATTCAAATGGACATAAAAATTCAGAAAAAACAAAAAATGGAAAATCAAGGCACATAGTCTTCTTATGTCATCATAGTAAGCATTCAATTAAGTTGATAAACAAGGTCTAGAGATATATTCAAACCAGAGAAATCATGTATCTACCCCCTAACCCTAAACTCTATCTCATGAAGTCAAGCATGAAGATATGTGGTTTTTGGTTTCAAACATGGAAATTTCAAAACCCTCCCAAGAGCTTCATTTTGGAGTGACTAAGAAGGATATATGCTTAATTTTTTATATTCATGTTTTCAACTTGTTTAAATCATGGTCAAACCTAGGATTTGGCCAAGATTCAAATGGGCATAATTTAAAAAAATGGAAAATCAAGGCACATAGTCTTCTTATGTCACATAGTAAGCATTCAATTAAGTTGATAAACAAGGTCTAGACATATTCAAACCAGAGAAATCATGTATCTACCCCCTAACCCTAAACTCTGTCTCATGAAGTCAAGCATGAAGATATGTGGTTTTTGGTTTCAAACATGGAAATTTCAAAACCCTCCCAAGAGCTTCATTTTGGAGTGACTAAGAAGGACATATGCTTAATTTTTCATATTCATGTTTTCAACTTGTTTAAATCATGGTCAAACTTAGGATTTGACCAAGATTCAAATGGGCATAAAATTAAAAAAAACAATAAAATGAAAAACCAATGCACATAGTCGATCTTCTTATGTCATATATATAGTAAGCATTCAATTAAGTTGATAACAAGGTCTAGACATATTCAAACCAGAAAAATCATGTATCTACCCCTAACCCTAAACTTTGTCTTATGAAGTCAAGCATGAAGAGAAGTGGTTTTTGGTTTCAAGCATGGAAATTTCAAAAACCTCCCCAAACTTCATTTTAGAGTGACTAAGAAGGATACAAGCTTCCCTTTTCATTTTCATGTTTTAAACTTGTTTAAATTATCTTGGTCAAATCTAGGATTTGACAAGATTCAAATGGGCAAACATATGATAAGTGATGCAAATATCATTTCTAAGTGCGGGCAAACCAGCCTTTAGCTTAACATATTTCTAAGTACAAGGTTTCGAGAAAATTGAGTGGGAGCGGCTGCCCCCTTGGCTATAGTCCGGATCCGCCCATGCTATAGTTTGAGGCCATTTGGATGACGTCGAAAAAATTCTTTGATTAGAAATGGGGTTGTTCGAACCCCGTAGTTGGATTTTTTGAACCTTGATCCGTAGTACTTGGGCAAAACCCTAGTTTAACCTATTTAATTATAGATTCGTAGGTCGATTTTTTTACGTACCTTTTTTATTATTACTCTACTATGCAGCACATATGTGTTTGCCCGTCGAGTGAAACTCGGAGGAAGAGGGATCACTCGGAAGGAGAGAAGAAGGAGGGAGAGCATTATGGTGTCTTCCCTTTTTCGGTGATGATGTTGACTGTTGTGCAGGGTTTGTCAGTGAGCAGGAGGTGCGAGCGAGCGAGCGAGTCGAGCGAGGCCGAGAATGAGAGAGATTTGTTTTTTTTTTGTGAGAGGGACAACCGAAGGATCCTGAAGGACCCAGAGACTTCCAATACGCATCTTGATGCGTCTTCTCTTGACAAAGAAAATGGCTGGGAGTTTGCGTACCTATTGCACGTGACTTGTGCTCACTGAAGTGTGGGACCTCACGCATGGGCACCACACGTAAGTGACAGACCTGTTGGTGTAAAAACCTCGGTTGATTATTATAGTGCATTAGAACAAAGTTTCCTATGGATTCAAGGGTAGGAAATCCAAGTTAACTCATTTACATGACATTATTTTTTCCATGAAGCAAAGTTAACACATCTATCAATTGGTACATTTTGGAGTGACTAAGAAGGATCCATGCTTACCTTTTCGTTTTCACGTGTTAAACTTGTTTAAATCTTGGTCAAACCTAGGATTTGACAGAGATTCAAATGGGCGGAAAATTCAAAAAAAAAAAGAAAAATGAAAAACCAAAGCACATACGTAGTTTTCTTATGTCATATAGTAAGCATTCAAGTTGATAAACAAGGTCTAGACATATTCAAAACATACAAATCATGTATGTACCCCTAACCCTAAACTATGTCTTATGAAGTCAAGCATGAAGAGAGAAGTGGTTTTGGGTTTCAAACATGGAAATTTCAAAAACCTCCCAAAAACTTCATTTAGAGTGACTAAGAAGGATAAATGCTTCCCTTTTCATTTTCATGTTTTAAACTTGTTTAAATCTTGGTAAAACCTAGGATCTGACCAAGATTCAAATGGGCATCAAAAATAAAAATAAAATCAGAAAAATGAAAAACCAATGCACATAGTCTTCTTATGTCATATAGTAAGCATTAAAGTTGATAAACAAGGTCTAGACGTATTCAAACCAGACAAATCATGTATCTACCCCTAACCCTAAACTCTGTCTTATGAAGTCAAGCATGAAGAGAAGTACGTGGTTTTTTGGTTTCAAACATGGAAATTTCAAAACCCTCTCAAGATCGAGCTTCATTTTGGAGTGACTACGAAGGATACATGCTTAATTTTTCATATTCATGTTTTAAACTTGTTTAAATCATGGTCAAACATAGGATTTGACCAAGATTCAAATGGGCATAAAAATTAAAAAAAACAATAAAATGAAAAACCAATGCACATAGTCATCTTATGTCATCTAGTAAGCATTCAATTAAGTTGATAAACAAGGTCTAGACATATTCAAACCAAAAAATTCATGTATCAAGCTACCCCTAACCCCAAACTTTGTCTTATGAAGTCAAGCATGAAGAGAAGTACACGGTTTTTTGGTTTCAAACATGGAAATTTCAAAAACCCTCTCAAGATCTTCCATTTTGGAGTGACTACGAAGGATACATGCTTAATTTTTCATATTCATGTTTTAAACTTGTTTAAATCATGGTCAAACCTAGGATTTGGCCAAGATTCAAATGGGCAAAATTTTAAAAAAATCATGGCACATAGTCTTCTTATGTCATATAGTAAGCATTCAATTAAGTTGATAAACAAGGTCTAGACATATTCAAACGAGAGAAATCATGTATCTACCCCCTAACCCTAAACTCTGTCTCATGAAGTCAAGCGCATGCATGAAGATATGTGGTTTTTGGTTTCAAACATGGAAATTTCAAAAACCATCCCAAGAGCTTCATTTTCGAAGTGATTAATTAAGAAGCATACATGCATGGTTACTTTTTCATAGTCATGTTTTAAACTTATTCAAATCTTGGTGAAACCTAGGATTTGACCAAGATTCAAATGGGTATAAAAATTCAAAAAAAAAACAAAAAAGGTATTCTTATGTTATATAGTAGGCATTCAATTAAGTTGATAAACAAGGTCTAGACATATTCAAACAAGAAAAATCATGCATGTATCTACCCCTAACCCTAAACTCTGTTTCATGAAGTCAAGCATGAAGATATGTGGTTTTTGGTTTCGAACATGGAAATTCAAAAACCCTCCCAAGAGCTTCATTTTGAAGTGACTAAGAAGCATACATGCTTACTTTTTCATATTCATGTTTTTAACTTATTCAAATCTTGGTGGAACCAAGGATTTGACCAAGATTCAAGTGGGTATAAAAATTCAAAAAAAAAACAAGTTCTTCTTATGTTATATAGTAAGCATTCAATTATTTTGATAAACAAGGTCTACACATATTCAAACCAGGAAATTATGTATCTACCCCTAACCCTAAACTCTGTCTTATGAAGTCAAGCATGCATGAAGAGAAGTGGTTTTTGGTTTCAAGCATGGAAATTTCAAAAACCCTCCCAAGAGCTTCATTTTGGAGTGACTAAGAAGCATACGTACGTGCTTACTTTTTCATATTCATGTTTTAAACTTGTTCAAATCTTGGTCAAACCTATGATTTGACCAAGATTCAAATGGGTATAAAAAATGAAAACCAAGGTCTTCTTATGTCATATAGCAAGCATTCAATTAAGTTGATAAATAAGGTCTAGACATATTCAAACCAGAAAAATCATGTATCAAGCTACCCCTAACCCCTAATTAACTCTGTCTTATGAAGTCAAGCATGAAGATAAGTATGTGGTTTTTTGGTTTCAAACATGGAAATTTCAAAAACCCTCTCAAGATCGAGCTTCATTTTGGAGTGACTACGAAGGATATATACATGCTTACTTTTTCATATTCATGTTTTAAACTTGTTTAAATCATGGTCAAACCTAGGATTTGACAAAGATTCAAATGGGCATAATTTAAAAAAAACAAAAAATGAAAAACCAAGGCACATAGTCTTCTTATGTTATATTGTAAGCATTCAATTAAGTTGATAAACAAGGTCTAGACATATTCAAACCAGAGAAATCATGTATCTACCCCCTAACCTAAACTCTGTCTCATGAAGTCAAGCATGATGATATGTGGTTTTTGGTTTCAAACATGGAAATTTCAAAAACCCTCCCAAGAGCTTCATTTTGAAGTGATTAATTATGAAGCATACATGCATGCTTACTTTTTCATATTCATGTTTTAAACTTATTCAAATCTTGGTGAAACCTAGGATTTGACCAAGATTCAAATCCGTATAAAAATTAAAAAACTAAATAAAAAAACAAGGTCTTCTTATGTTATATAGTAAGCATTCAACTAAGTTGATCAATAAGGTCTAGACATATTCAAACCAGAAAAATCATGTATCTACCCCTAACCCTAAACTTTGTCTTATGAAGTCAAGCATGAAGAGAAGTGCTTTTTGGTTTCAAGCATGGAAATTTCAAAAACCTCCCCAAACTTCATTTTAGAGTGGCTAAGAAGGATACAAGCTTCCCTTTTCATTTTCATGTTTTAAACTTGTTTAAATTATCTTGGTCAAATCTAGGATTTGACAAGATTCAAATGGGCAAACATATGATAAGTGATGCAAATATCATTTCTAAGTGCGGGCAAACCAGCCTTTAGCTTAACATATTTCTAAGTACAAGGTTTCAGAAAATTGAGTGGGGCGGCTGCCCCCCTTGGCTATAGTCCGGATCCGCCCATGCTATAGTTTGAGGCCATTTGGATGACGTCGAAAAAATTCTTTGATTAGAAATGGGGTTGTTCGAACCCCGTAGTTGGATTTTTTTGAACCTTGATCTGTAGTACTGGGCAAAACCCTAGTTTAACCTATTTAATTATAGATTCGTAGGTCGATTTTTTTACGTACCTTTTTTATTATTACTCTACTATGCAGCACATATGTGTTTGCCCGTCGAGTGAAACTCGGAGGAAGAGGGATCACTCGGAAGGAGAGAAGAAGGAGGGAGAGCATTATGGTGTCTTCCCTTTTTCGGGTGATGATGTTGACTTGTTGTGCAGGGTTTGTCAGTGAGCAGGAGGTGCGAGCGAGCGAGCGAGCGAGTCGAGCGAGGCCGAGAATGAGAGAGATTTGTTTTTTTTTTTGTGAGAGGGACAACCGAAGGATCCTGAAGGACCCAGAGACTTCCAATACGCATCCTGATGCGTCTTCTCTTGACAAAGAAAATGGCTGGGAGTTTGCGTACCTATTGCACGTGACTTGTGCTCACTGAAGTGTGGGACCTCACGCATGGGCACCACACGTAAGTGACAGACCTGTTGGTGTAAAAACTCGGTTGATTATTATAGTGCATTAGAACAAAGTTTCCTATGGATTCAAGGGTAGGAAATCCAAGTTAACTCATTTACATGACATTATTTTTTCCATGAAGCAAAGTTAACACATCTATCAATTGGTACATTTTGGAGTGACTAAGAAGGATCCATGCTTACCTTTTCGTTTTCACGTGTTAAACTTGTTTAAATCTTGGTCAAACCTAGGATTTGACGGAGATTCAAATGGGCGGAAAATTCAAAAAAAACAGAAAAATGAAAAACCAAAGCACATACGTAGTTTTCTTATGTCATATAGTAAGCATTCAAGTTGATAAACAAGGTCTAGACATATTCAAAACATACAAATCATGTATGTACCCCTAACCCTAAACTATGTCTTATGAAGTCAAGCATGAAGAGAAGTGGTTTTGGGTTTCAAACATGGAAATTTCAAAAACCTCCCAAAAACTTCATTTAGAGTGACTAAGAAGGATAAATGCTTCCCTTTTCATTTTCATGTTTTAAACTTGTTTAAATCTTGGTAAAACCTAAGATCTGACCAAGATTCAAATGGGCATCAAAAATAAAAAAAAATCAGAAAAATGAAAAACCAAAGCACATAGTCTTCTTATGTCATATAGTAAGCATTAAAGTTGATAAACAAGGTCTAGACGTATTCAAACCAGACAAATCATGTATCTACCCCCTAACCCTAAACTCTGTCTTATGAAGTCAAGCATGCATGAAGAGAAGTGGTTTTTGGTTTCAAGCATGGAAATTTCAAAAACCCTCCCAAGAGCTACATATTGGAGTGACTAATAGAAGGATAGATGCTTAATTTTTCATATTCATGTTTTAAACTTGTTTAAATCATGGTCAAACCTAGTATTTGACCAAGATTCAAATGGGCATAAAAAATCAAAAGAAAAAAACAATAAAATGAAAAACCAATGCACATAGTCATCTTATGTCATCTAGTAAGCATTCAATTAAGTTCATAAACAAGGTCTAGACATATCCAAACCAGAAAATTCATGTATCAAGCTACCCCTATCCCAAACTCTCTCTTATGAAGTCAAGCATGAAGAGAAGTACGCGGTTTTTTGGTTTCAAACATGGAAATTTCAAAAACCCTCTCAAGAGCTTCCATTTTGGAGTGACTACGAAGGATACATGCTTAATTTTTCATATTCATGTTTTAAACTTGTTTAAATCATGGTCAAACCTAGGATTTGGCCAAGATTCAAATGGGCAAAATTTTAAAAAAAATCAAGGCACATAGTCTTCTTATGTCATATAGTAAGCATTCAATTAAGTTGATAAACAAGGTCTAGACATATTCAAACGAGAGAAATCATGTATCTACCCCTAACCCTAAACTCTGTCTCATGAAGTCAAGCGCATGCATGAAGATATGTGGTTTTTGGTTTCAAACATGGAAATTTCAAAAACCCTCCCAAGAGCTTCATTTCGAAGTGATTAATTAAGAAGCATACATGCATGGTTACTTTTTCATAGTCATGTTTTAAACTTATTCAAATCTTGGTGAAACCTAGGATTTGACCAAGATTCAAATGGGTATAAAAATTCAAAAAAAAACAAAAAAGGTCTTCTTATGTTATATAGTAGGCATTCAATTAAGTTGATAAACAAGGTCTAGACATATTCAAACAAGAAAAATCATGCATGTATCTACCCCTAACCCTAAACTCTGTTTCATGAAGTCAAGCATGAAGATATGTGGTTTTTGGTTTCGAACATGGAAATTCAAAAACCCTCCCAAGAGCTTCATTTTGAAGTGACTAAGGGCCTCTTTGTTTGGGCTGGCTGCGGCTGGCTGTGGCTGGCTGTGCTGCTGTGGAGGGAAAGTTGCTGTGCAGGAAAAGCTGCTGTTTTGAGTTTCAGTCTTTGGCTATGTGGCTGGCTGGCTATAAACTGGAGAATTGTCCGAAATATGCTCACATGATTATTTATAGGTAATTAATAACATATGAATCACTACATTTCAAAAACTAGGGATCCTGTATAATACCAAGAATATGCCCACAAATTAATTTATCAAATATACGTAATACTCCCTCCGACACACAAAAAATATACAAAAATTTAGTACTTAGTTAGTACAATATTTATATTAAGTTTTTGACATTTATCAAATATACCACAGTTTTATATTTATTTAGTTTTTGTGTAGATCTATATAAAAGACAATAACAAATAAGTGAATCGAACAAGGTTGCCAGCAAAAATCTAATGAACGAGAAATCACATCGTGGAGAAACCAAAATCCAAACACATGCACAACTTCTTATCTAATCGATCACTTGGTCTGGATGAACTCGATGCAGCCATACATTACACGAAGAAAGCTAATGAATGGCGGGGACCCCGGACATGGATGCGTCCACGCAGCGCACAACACCGACTTGACGCATCAACACACTAGACTGCGGACGGCTTCGACCTGGAAGAAACAGACGGCGTCCGCCTTTCCTATCGCCGGCCCGAGCTGTTGCTTCAAACGCCATCGCTGCGGCACCGTCCCTGGCCGGCGGCACACGGACGCGTGGGAATCAGACGCCCCCGCCCGGGAATAGATCGCCGACAGCGGGAATCGGCCGCGGGGTGCCGGAATTTTGCAGCGGCAGGTGAATCCGTGGCGGGGTAGCAGTCCTAGGTGCCGGGCGCCGGCGGCGACGAACGCTAGGCTCTTCTCACGGTGGACACTGGATTGGGGATGGTAACTGTTCGGTCCAGGCTGGTGGCATTCTGCCGTAATAACCAAGAATGATATGGGCAAAAATATGTACCGATTCGGGTTTTGGGAGAAAAAGCTCGGGAAGCACCTCCCATACGTGCTTTTTCTACTACACGGGAGATTGACTTGCTTTTGCAAAAGCCAAACGCACAGCTCACTCCTTTGTTTGGTTTAGCCTACTTATTTTTGTGGAAAGCACGTAAAAGCCCAAACAAAGAGGCCCTAAGAAGCATACATGCTTACTTTTTCATATTCATGTTTTTAACTTATTCAAATCTTGGTGGAACCAAGGATTTGACCAAGATTCAAATGGGTATAAAAATTCAAAAAAACACAAGGTCTTCTTATGTTATATAGTAAGCATTCAATTATTTTGATAAACAAGGTCTACACATATTCAAACCAGGAAATTATGTATCTACCCCCTAACCCTAAACTCTGTCTTATGAAGTCAAGCATGCATGAAGAGAAGTGGTTTTTGGTTTCAAGCATGGAAATTTCAAAAACCCTCCCAAGAGCTTCATTTTGGAGTGACTAAGAAGCATACGTACGTGCTTACTTTTTCATATTCATGTTTTAAACTTGTTCAAATCTTGGTCAAACCTATGATTTGACCAAGATTCAAATGGGTATAAAAAATGAAAACCAAGGTCTTCTTATGTCATATAGCAAGCATTCAATTAAGTTGATAAATAAGGTCTAGACATATTCAAACCAGAAAAATCATGTATCAAGCTACCCCTAACCCCTAATTAACTATGTCTTATGAAGTCAAGCATGAAGATAAGTATGTGGTTTTTTGGTTTCAAACATGGAAATTTCAAAAACCCTCTCAAGATCGAGCTTCATTTTGGAGTGACTACGAAGGATACATGCTTACTTTTTCATATTCATGTTTTAAACTTGTTTAAATCATGGTCAAACCTAGGATTTGACAAAGATTCAAATGGGCATAATTTAAAAAAAACAAAATGAAAAACCAAGGCACATAGTCTTCTTATGTTATATTGTAAGCATTCAATTAAGTTGATAAACAAGGTCTAGACATATTCAAACCAGAGAAATCATGTATCTACCCCCTAACCTAAACTCTGTCTCATGAAGTCAAGCATGATGATATGTGGTTTTTGGTTTCAAACATGGAAATTTCAAAAACCCTCCCAAGAGCTTCATTTTGAAGTGATTAATTATGAAGCATACATGCATGCTTACTTTTTCATATTCATGTTTTAAACTTATTCAAATCTTGGTGAAACCTAGGATTTGACCAAGATTCAAATCCGTATAAAAATTAAAAAACAAAATAAAAAAACAAGGTCTTCTTATGTTATATAGTAAGCATTCAATTAAGTTGATAAATAAGGTCTAGACATATTCAAACCAGAAAAATCATGTATCTACCCCTAACCCTAAGCATGTATCTCGGTTGTTTGCGCTATGATACAATATCTACCTATGTTACACTAATCTCCTCTCTCCTACTTAATTAGCTGCCACATCAGCAGCTTTGTGGGACCAATGTGTATGATACTAGCTATGATACTAGCACTATCATGTGGGTACCTAAATCTCGAGTCAAAGTTTGACACGAGACCGATGTGGACTTTATTAATGGTGGAAGGGAGTAACAATCATAAGCACATTATTATTATTGATTGAACAACATTTTATTTGATGTGCCATAAGAAGTTTAGAAACTCCTAGCCCCTGGAGGTGGCGTTTTGGCACACACGTGCATATGCACCGATTATTGAAAATAATAAAAAAACAATTATATAAATGTTAAAAAAATCTGACATAATTTTTTTGGTATACATTGTGACATCCTATGTTCGTTCATAAGTTTTCGTGGAAAAACAACATTTTGTGTGGTGTGTACAAAAAAGGCAAAAAATGTACGTAGTCGTGTTACAGCATCAAAATTTGTCTTTTTTACAGGAGCCACATTTTTTTAAAAAAACTTATGTACCAACATAAAATGTCTAGATATACATGTAAAATTTCAGTTTAGAATTTTTGGACACTTTGAAATGTGGATTCACATAATGGATTCCTCTACCTCGACCCCCTTGGATTCCTGAACAGACTTACAGTACTACTAGTAGGGCCTACTATTTATTATTATTATTACCTACTGCAGGCAAAATTTAATCTCATCGAGCGGTAAAATTCCCCGCCAACGCCCAAATATCTCGCGCCGCAAAGTTTCAGATCTGCGAATATTTTTTCCCTCAAAAGAAGGACTGCGAAATTCCCTTTTTCTCCTCTATCGCCCAGCTTCGCCCTAGTTTCGCCCGCAAGCCCTCAGAGAAACCGCTCCTCTTACCTACCTCCCACCTTCACGGCCGCCGCACCGGAAAATCACCGCCGCACTTCGCCGTTCAAGCTGCCACGGCTTCAAACCTCGAGGCTGCCCTATCCGCTTGATCCGCACCTACTCCGGCGTCCACCGCACCGTATCTCGTTCGCCGACTCTATCGACCACCGCACCCGACCAGCTTCGCCGACACCGACGTCCCCGTGCACCGCACATCATCTGCTTCACCGACCTTCTACTTCGGCCGGCGCGCTGAACACTTCATCGACCGCCCAGCATGTCCTTCTCCGACCCCCAAGATCTGCTTCCCCGGCACCCACCGCAACAGCAGTCCCCTCGCCGACCTCCGCGTCACCCGTAAGAACGCGGAACACGTCTAAACGCCGCCCAGAAATAGGTAACCAGACATCCCTGCGCGTTTTGTTCTGTTAGGAGTATTGCAGCTGTGACTGTATTTCTGAATTCGTGCTAGTATATTTTTAACTTACAAGTGCTTTCGTTTGTAACAACCTCATCCTTTAGATTTAAACACGACGCATAAGTATTTTTTTCCGTGACCTAACCCACCCATTTGCTGAAACTCTACATGGTATCAGAGCCTAGGTTTCCTTCCTGCTAGTGCTAGCCGCCCCAAACAGTACCATACAAGTTCTTCCTTTGACCACAAAAACCACCGTTGAGATGTAGAAATCCAGGCGGCGGGAGGCCGCATCAGGTGCTCTGCGTGGGTTGCGGCTATCACACACAGCGATGCGAGTTGTGTGAGATCGGCGGCTGCTCGCGCGGGGACAAAGAAGAGGGTCAAGATCGTTTTGGTTTAGAAAGGAGAGAAGAGGAAGTGAATCCGTGGCAGAGATCTGGATCCGTGCGAGGGGGAGATGTTGGAGGCGTGCGGAGTGGGCCGAGCCTTTGAGCGCAGGGCGGAGCCGGAGGTTGGTGCTGGACGTTGACCAGCGCGAGCCGGTCGATGTGGCCAGGTGCGATCTGCCAGGTTGGCCAGGGCGCGCAGACGAGGCGCCATCCGAGTGGAAGTGAGGAGAAAATGGAGATGTGAGGCTGTGAGGATATGTTGTGATGGAGTTGATGAGGCTGCGATTGAGTCGTGATGGAGTTGATGAGGCTGCGGTTTAGTGGTGATGGTGATGGTTGTGGATATGTCCAGGGGAAAGGCATGCGTGCCTGAGGTGAGACTGGTTGAGGCCTGACCGGGGATAGGCATGGGTGCTTGAGGAGTGGATGGTTGAGGCAGGAGTTGGCTGGGGGTTTGTGGGAGAGACGGAAGAGGTCAGTGGCCGGGCGAGTGGAGAAGAGAGGCTGAGGACATTGAGGCGAGTGTGGATGGTTCTGCGGAACTTGTGTGGTGAGGCAGCCGGGGTTGTTGAGGATGTGTATGGTTAGGAGTTGTTCGTATCCCAGATGGTTGAAGCTGGATGTCTTCGCTGCTGATGAAGAGATGAATCGAGATGACAAGATGATGAAAAGTGCAATGCTGTCATGTATCCTAGGAGTTATGCTGAAAGTTCATTACTCGTAGTTGTCATATGTGTCATGTTGTTGCAAGATGGCCATGGTTGTTTACCCATGATCATCTTGAGGGGGTGTGTTGGACCATGAGTGAGTTTAGTAGTAGCGCTGTAGTAATATTGTATCCAGTGTGAGGCCCATAGAGGCCCATGTCCGAGTGGTATTGTAACCCTAACTCAGATGATATAAATACAGAGTGTCGTGGTCTGAGTGACCTAACCCACCCATTCGCTGAAACTCTACAAAATATGAGCCACCAATCATGAGCGTTGAATGCTCTACATGTCCACGATTGACAACAACAACAACACCACCAACAACAAAGCTTTATTCCCAAACAAGTTGGGGTAGGCTATACAAGTCCACCATTGACACGATTACAATTTCTCACTATTTGGCCGTAGGCTACTCGCTCTAGTTACATCATGTTTGATATCTTTCTGCGATCCTGTATTACATGTTTATGCACGTCATAATGTTTCTACTACTGTTTGGTGTCAATTTAATTATAGCAAATCCTTGACTCGTAACTCGTTTGTTGTTATTACACGTGCAGCGAGGCACATCTTACACTCAGAAACGTAGAGTAAAGCTCGCCTATAATCATGTAAGTACCTGCTGTTTTTTGTATATTGCTTAATGCAAACTTCTATATCTTGGATCCTGTTTCTGTTTACAATTGGCCTCTTGATACGTCTCCGACGTATCGATAATTTCTTATGTTCTATGCCATATTATTGATGATACCTACATGTTTTATGCACACTTTATGTCATATTCGTGCATTTTCTGGAACTAACCTATTAACAAGATGCCGAAGTGCCAGTTCTTGTTTTCGCTGTTTTTGGTTTCGAAATCCTAGTAACGAAATATTCTCGGAATTGGACGAAACGAAGACCCAGGTGCCTATTTTTCCACGGAGCTTCCAGAAGACCGAAGAACATACGAAGTGGGGCCACGAGGTGGCGACACCACAAGGCGGCGCGGCCCAGGGGGGGCCCGCCGCCCTATGGTGTGGCCCCCTCGTCTGGCCCCCGACTCTGCCCTTACGCCTACTTAAAGCCTCCGTCGCGAAACTCCTGAGGCGAAAAACCACGATACGGAAAACCTTACTGAGACGCCGCCGCCGCCGATCCCATCTCGGGGATTCGGAGATCTCCTCCGGCACCCTGCCGGAGAGGGGATTCATCTCCCGGAGGACTCTACACCGCCATGGTCGCCTCCGGAGTGATGAGTGAGTAGTTCACCCCCGGACTATGGGTCCATAGCGGTAGCTAGATGGTTGTCTTCTCCTCATTGTGCTTCATTGTTGGATCTTGTGAGCTGCCTAACATGATCAAGATCATCTATTTGTAATTCTATATGTTGTGTTTGTCGGGATCCGATGGATAGAGAATACCATGTCATGTTAATTATCAAGTTATTACATATGTGTTGTTTATGATCTTGCATGCTCTCCGTTTCTAGTAGAGGCTCTGGCCAAGTTTTTACGTTTAACTCCAAGAGGGAGTATTTATGCTCGATAGTGGGTTCATGCCTGCATTGACACCTGGGGGAGTGACAGAAACCCCTAAGGTTGTGTTGTGTTGTTGCCACTAGGGATAAAACATTGGCGCTATGTCCGAGGATGTAGTTGTTGATTACATTACGCACCATACTTAATGCAATTGTCTGTTGCTTTGCAACTTAATACCGGAAGGGGTTCGGATGATAACCTGAAGGTGGACTTTTTAGGCATAGATGCGGTTGGATGGCGGTCTATGTACTTTGTCGTAATGCCCAATTAAATCTCACTATACTTATCATGTCATGTATGTGCATTGTTATGCCCTCTCTATTTGTCAATTGCCCGACTGTAATTTGTTCACCCAACATGCTTTTATCTTATGGGAGAGACACCTCTAGTGAACTCGTGGACCCTGGTCCATTCTTTAATACTGAAATACAAATCTGCTGCAATACTTGTTTTTACTGTTTTCTCGCAAACAATCATCTTCCACACAATACGGTTAATCCTTTGTTACAGACAAGCCGGTGAGATTGACAACCTCACTGTTTCGTTGGGGCAAAGTACTTTGGTTGTGTTGTGCGGGTTCCACGTTGGCGCCGGAATCTCTCGGTGTTGCGCCGCACTACATCCCGCCGCCATCAACCTTCAACGTGCTTCTTGGCTCCTCCTGGTTCGATAAACCTTGGTTTCTTTCGAGGAAAACTTGCTGCTGTGCGCATCATACCTTCCTCTTGGAGTTGCCCAACGAACGTGTGAAATACACGCCATCAAGCTCTTTTTCTGGCGCCGTTGCCGGGGAGATCAAGACACGCTGCAAGGGGAGTCTCCACTTCTCAATCTCTTTACTTTGTTTTTGTCTTGCTTTATTTTATTTTACTACTTTGTTTGCTGCATTATACCAAAACACAAAAAAATTAGTTGCTAGTTTTACTTTATTTACTATCTTGTTTGCTATATCAAAAACGCAAAAAAATTAGTTTACTTGCATTTACTTTATCTAGTTTGCTTTATTTACTACTGCTAAAATGGCCAACCCTGAAAATACTAAGTTGTGTGACTTCACTAGCACAAATAATAATGATTTCCTATGCACACCTATTGCTCCACCTGCTACTACAGCAGAATTCTTTGAAATTAAACCTGCTTTACTAAATCTTGTTATGCGAGAGCAATTTTCTGGTGTTAGTTCTGATGATGCTGCTGCCCATCTCAATAATTTTGTTGAACTATGCGAAATGCAAAAGTATAAAGATGTAGATGGTGACATTATAAAATTAAAAAAATTCCCTTTCTCATTAAGAGGAAGAGCTAAAGATTGGTTGCTATCTCTGCCTAAGAATAGTATTGATTCATGGACTAAATGCAAGGATGCTTTTATTGGTAGATATTATCTCCCTGCTAAAATTATATCTTTGAGGAGTAGCATAATGAATTTTAAACAATTGGATAATGAACATGTTGCTCAAGCTTGGGAAAGAATGAAATCTCTCGGTTAAAAATTGCCCAACCCATGGATCGACTACTTGGATGATCATCCAAACCTTCTATGCAGGGACTAAATTTTTCTTCGCGGAATTTATTGGATTCAGCTGCTGGAGGTACCTTTATGTCCATCACTCTTGGTGAAGCAACAAAGCTTCTTGATAATATGATGGTTAATTACTCTGAATGGCACACGGAAAGAGCTCCACAAGGTAAGAAGGTAAATTCCGTCGAAGAATCCTCTTCCTTGAATGATAAAGTTGATGCTATTATGTCTATGCTTGCGAATGATAGGACTAATGTTGATCCTAATAATGTTCCATTAGCTTCATTGGTTGCCCAAGAAGAACATGTTGATGTAAACTTCATTAAAAATAATAATTTCAACAACAATGCTTATCGGAACAATTCTAGTAATAACTATAGGCCATATCCTTATAATAATGGTAACGGTTATGCTAATTCTTATGGGAATTCTTACAACAATAATAGGAATACACCCCTGGACTTGAAGCCATGCTTAAAGAATTTATTTGTACACAAACTCGCCTTTAACAAATCTGTTGAGGAAAAGCTCAATAAAATTGATATTCTTGTTTCTAGAGTTGATAGTCTTGCCTCCGATGTTGATCTTTTGAAATCGAAAGTTATGCCTAATAGGGATATTGAAAATAAAATTGTTACTACAGCAAATGCCATCCAAGTTAGAATTAATGAGAATATAAGATTAATGGCTGAACTGCGTGCTAGGTGGGATAGAGAAGAAAATGAAAAACTAGCTAAAAAGGAAAATGTAGCTAAAGTTTGGACTATTACCACCACTAGCAATGCTAATAATACACATGTTGCTGCACCTCCTACTATCAATGGTAAAATAATTAGTGTTGGCAATGCTTCTACTCCTAGTGCAAAGCGCGCAAAATTACCTAAAACTGCTGAAACTGCTTGTGATAAAACTGCTGAAATTTTTTCCAACCTTGGGGATGATAATCCCATTGCTTTAGATTGTAATGATTTAGATTTTGATGATTGCCATATCTCTGAAGTTATAAAGTTCTTACAAAAACTTGCTAAAAGTCCCAATGCTAGTGCTATAAATTTGGCTTTCACAAAACATATTACAAATGCTCTCATAAAAGCTAGAGAAGAGAAACTAAAACTTGAAACTTCTATTCCTAGAAAGCTAGAGGATGGTTGGGAGCCCATCATTAAAATGAGAGTCAAAGATTTTGATTGTAATGCCTTATGTGATCTTGGTGCAAGTATTTCTGTTATGCCTAAAAAAGTCTATGATATGCTTGACTTGCCACCATTGAAGAATTGTTATTTGGATGTTAATCTCGTTGATAATGCTAAAAAGAAACCTTTGGGGAAAGTTGATAATATTCATATTATGGTTAACAATAACCTTGTCCCCGTTGATTTTGTTGTCTTGGATATTGAATGCAATGCATCTTGCCCCATTATATTGGGAAGACCTTTTCTTCGAACCGTTGGTGCTACTATTGATATGAAGGAAGGTAATATTAAATATCAATTTCCTCTCAAGAAAGGTATGGAACACTTCCCTAGAAAGAGAATGAAGGTACCTTATGATTCTATTATTAGAACAAATTATGATGTTGATGCTTCATCTCTCGATGTTACTTGAGTTACACTTTCGCGCCTAGCTGAAAGGCGTTAAAGAAAAGCGCTTATGGGAGACAACCCATGTTTTTACTACAGTATTTTTGTTTTATATTTGTGTCTTGGAAGTTGTTTACTACTGTAGCAACCTCTCCATATCTTAGTTTTATGTTTTGTTGTGCCAAGTAAAGTCTTTGATAGAAAAGTAAGTACTAGATTTGGATTATCTGCGAGTTTCAGAATTCTTTGCTGTCACGAATCTGGGTCTATCTCCCTGTAGGTAGCTCAGAAACTTAAGCCAATTTACGAGCATGATCCTCAGATACGTACGCAACTTTCATTCCATTTGAGCATTTTCGTTTGAGCAAGTCTGGTGGCCTAATAAAATCCATCTTTACGGACTGTTCCGTTTTGACAGATTCTGTCTTTTATTTCGCATTGCCTCTTTTGCTATGTTGGATGAATTTCTTTGATCCACTAATGTCCAGTAGCTTTATGCAATGTCCAGAAGTGTTAAGAATGATTGTGTCACCTCTGAACATGTGAATTTTATTATGCACTAACCCTCTAATGAGTTGTTTCGAGTTTGGTGTGGAGGAAGTTTTCAAGGATCAAGAGAGGAGTATGATGCAATATGATCAAGGAGAGTGAAAGCTCTAAGCTTGGGGATGCCCCGGTGGTTCACCCCTGCATATTATAAGAAGACTCAAGCGTCTAAGCTTGGGGATTCCCAAGGCATCCCCTTCTTCATCGACAACATTATCGGGTTCCTCCCCGAAACTATATTTTTATTCCGTCACATCTTATGCACTTTGCTTGGAGCGTCGGTTTGTTTTTGTTTTTTGTTTTGTTTGAATAAAATGGATCCTAGCATTCACTTTATGGGAGAGAGACACGCTCCGCTGTTGCATATGGACAAATATGTCCTTAGGCTCTACTCATAGTATTCATGGCGAAGTTTCATCTTCGTTAAATTGTTATATGGTTGGAATTGGAAAATGATACATGTAGTAACTCTAAAATGTCTTGGATAATTTGATACTTGGCAATTGTTGTGCTCATGTTTAAGCTCTTGCATCATATACTTTGCACCCATTAATGAAGAAATACTTAGAGCTTGCTAATTTGGTTTGCATATTTGGTTTCTCTAGAGTCTAGATAATATCTAGTATTGAGTTTTGAACAACAAGGAAGACGGTATGGAGTCTTATAATGTTTACAATATGTCTTTTATGTGAGTTTTGCTGTACCGTTCATCCTTGTGTTTGTTTCAAATAACCTTGCTAGCCTAAACCTTGTATCGAGAGGGAATACTTCTCATGCATCCAAAATCCTTGAGCCAACCACTATGCCATTTGTGTCCACCATACCTACCTACTAAATGGTATTTATCCGCCATTCCAAAGTAAATTGCTTGAGTGCTACCTTTAAAATTCCATCATTCACCTTTGCAATATATAGCTCATGGGACAAATAGCTTAAAAACTATTGTGGTATTGAATATGTACTTATGCACTTTATCTCTTATTAAGTTGCTTGTTGTGCGATAACCATGCTTCGGGGACGCCATCAACTATTCTTTGTTGGATATCATGTGAGTTGCTATGCATGTCCGTCTTGTCCGAAGCAAGAGAGATCTACCACCTTCATGGTTGGAGCATGCATGTTGTTAGAGAAGAACTTTGGGCCGCTAACTAAAGCCATGATTCATGGTGGAAGTTTCAGTTTGGACATATATCTTCAATCTCATATGAGAATAATAATTGTTGCCACATGCTTATGCATTAAAGAGGAGTCCATTATCTGTTGTCCATGTTGTCCCGGTATGGATGTCTAAGTTGAGAATAATCAAAAGCGAGAAATCCAAAATGCGAGCTTTCTCCTTAGACCTTTGTACGAGCGGCATGGAGGTACCCCATTGTGACACTTGGTTAAAACATGTGCATTGCAAAGATCCGGTAGTCCAAGTTAATTAGGACAAGGTGCGGGCACTATTAGTATACTATGCATGAGACTTGCAACTTGTAAGATATAATGTACATAACTCATATGCTTTATTACTACCATTGACAAAATTGTTTCATGTTTTCAAAATAAAAGCTCTAGCACAAATATAGCAATCGATGCTTTCCTCTTTGAAGGACCATTCTCTTTACTTTTATGTTGAGTCAGTTCACCTATCTCTCTCCACCTCAAGAAGCAAACACTTGTGTGAACTGTGCATTGATTCTTACATACTTGCATATTGTACTTGTTATATTACTCTATGTTGACAACTATCCATGAGATATACATGTTACAAGTTGAAAGCAACCGCTGAAACTTAATCTTCCTTTGTGTTGCTTCAATGCCTTTACTTTGATTTATTGCTTTATGAGTTAACTCTTATGCAAGACTTATTAATACTTGTCTTGAAGTACTATTCATGAAAAGTCTTTGCTTTATGATTCACTTGTTTACTCATGTCATTACCATTGTTTTGATCGCTGCATTCACTACATATGTTTACAAATAGTATGATCAAGGTTATGGTGGCATATCACTTCAGAAATTATCTTTGTTATCGTTTTACCTGCTCGGGACGAGCAGAACTAAGCTTGGGGATGCTTGATACGTCTCCGACGTATCGATAATTTATTATGTTCTATGCCATATTATTGATGATACCTACATGTTTTATGCACACTTTATGTCATATTCGTGCATTTTCTGGAACTAACCTATTAACAAGATGCCGAAGTGCCGGTTCTCGTTTTCTAGCTGTTTTTGGTTTCAGAAATCCTAGTAACGAAATATTCTCGGAATTGGACGAAACGAAGACCCAGGTGCCTATTTTTCCACGGAGCTTCCAGAAGACCGAAGAACATACGAAGTGGGGCCACGAGGTGGCGACACCACAAGGCGGCGCGGCCCAGGGGGGGCCCGCGCCGCCCTATGGTGTGGCCCCCTCGTCTGGCCCCCGACTCTGCCCTTCCGCCTACTTAAAGCCTCCGTCGCGAAACCCCTGAGGCGAAAAACCACGATACGGAAAACCTTACCGAGACGCCGCCGCCGCCGATCCCATCTCGGGGGATTCTCGGAGATCTCCTCCGGCACCCTGCCGAGAGGGGATTCATCTCCCGGAGGACTCTACACCGCCATGGTCGCCTCCGGAGTGATGAGTGAGTAGTTCACCCCTGGACTATGGGTCCATAGCAGTAGCTAGATGGTTGTCTTCTCCTCATTGTGCTTCATTGTTGGATCTTGTGAGCTGCCTAACATGATCAAGATCATCTATCTCGTAATTCTATATGTTGTGTTTGTCGGGATCCGATGGATAGAGAATACCATGTCATGTTAATTATCAAGTTATTACATATGTGTTGTTTATGATCTTTCATGCTCTCCGTTTCTAGTAGAGGCTCGGCCAAGTTTTTACTTTTAACTCCAAGAGGGAGTATTTATGCTCGATAGTGGGTTCATGCCTGCATTGACACCTGGGGAGTGACGAAACCCCTAAGGTTGTGTTGTGCTTGTTGCCACTAGGGATAAAACATTGGCGCTATGTCCGAGGATGTAGTTGTTGATTACATTACGCACCATACTTAATGCAATTGTCCGTTGCTTTGCAACTTAATACTGGAAGGGGTTCGGATGATAACCTTGAAGGTGGACCTTTTAGGCATAGATGCGGTTGGATGGCGGTCTATGTACTTTGTCGTAATGCCCAATTAAATCTCACTATACTTATCATGTCATGTATGTGCATTGTTATGCCCTCTCTATTTGTCAATTGCCCGACTGTAATTTGTTCACCCAACATGCTTTTATCTTATGGGAGAGACACCTCTAGTGAACTGTGGACCCCGGTCCATTCTTTAATACTGAAATACAAATCTGCTGCAATACTTTTTTTACTGTTTTCTCTGCAAACAATCATCTTCCACACAATACGGTTAATCCTTTGTTACAGCAAGCCGGTGAGATTGACAACCTCACTGTTTCGTTGGGGCAAAGTACTTTGGTTGTGTTGTGCAGGTTCCACGTTGGCGCCGGAATCTCCGGTGTTGCGCCGCACTACATCCCGCCGCCATCAACCTTCAACGTGCTTCTTGGCTCCTCCTGGTTCGATAAACCTTGGTTTCTTTCTGAGGGAAAACTTGCTGCTATGCGCATCATACCTTCCTCTTGGGGTTGCCCAACGAACGTGTGAAATACACGCCATCACCTCTCCTTCATGCAGAGGAGAAACAGTGTGGCACCAGGTTCTTCTGCCCAAGTACCTGATGAGGTCCGTGTGACTCAAAAAAAAGCTCACGTAAGTTCCCTGTTTTTTTTGGAATGTTAATTCACCTCCTGTGCGTAGTTCAATTGCATCATTTTCTGTATGTTGCACTACCTAAGTTGCCTAATGGAATCTAATAAAATATAAACAATGACCATATGGAACATTGCACACTTGCCTTTGACCCATCTGGCATCCGGCATGCCTGGGTATAAGTTACATGATTTGGCTATGTTAAACAAGTCCTAAAATTCTATTATGTTAATTTTTTGCCTGTTGCTTCATTGAGTTTGCCTGTTGTTCCATGGCTAGTGCATGAAGTTTGATAGAAATGATCCTAGCTGAAATGATGCACTTCGTGTTTTTTTATTGCTTTATTCCTAACCTAGCTTCCTATTCTACTTGAAACATGATTGCTTTGTTCCTAACCTAGCTTCCTATTCTACTTGAAACATGATTGCTTTATTCCTAACCTTGCTGCCTATTCTACTTGAAACATTGTGAAAAAATAGTTATATTACTTGTTTAAATGTCTAGCTTTGTTTTTCTGAGTCCCATTGACATGATGTGGTATATCCATATTCAAATGATCTGGCTGTTTATATAATACGCTCCATGTTCAATTGCTTCATTCATTTTCTAGTAATCTACTAGTAAGTAGCACGTGCTTTGCACGTCACGACATATATAATTTTAAAATATATTTCCATATTTTATTTGATGTTGATAATTATTATTTTTTGCTAAAATTAGTCACAAAGCCTAAAGTTTGGCTTTTGAAAAACTAATACACCCTAAAAGAAGTAATGGAAGGAGTAATATGTGAGTTCATTACAATTAAGTTTTTTAGTCAGTATGAAATAGAAGTATACCCTAATACGAAAGTGACAAAACTTTTTCATGGACACCCCATTAGGATTATGTATATTTTTGTGATAAGAGTCGAGAATTTTTAAGGATCTATCTTACCTTTTGCGGCATGCATATTGCACGGCAAGACTATCTAATTTATATATTTCTACCATATTTTTTGAAATTTAAAATACATTATCCAATATCTATGTATAAATTTACTACCTCAATACTTTTTATGTGACCCACACATGGCCACCGTTAGATTTTATATCAAAGCTTGGGTTGTCATGGGGAAAAAAGTTAGACCTTAATATGAGTAAATACGAAATATTAGTACTAAATTAATATATAATATTTTATCAGCCTTGGTTGGTGGACCAATGAACTTAGTATCTTTGAGCTTGAAGATGGTTCTTGTAACATAGTAATTGCTATTTGTATATCAATATCTTCACATAACCATGTACGATGAAGATGATATTTTTTATAACACAGTGCCAATGTAGACGATGGCTTGTGCTTCTATAAACTCCCAAAATAAAAATGTTTTCTTGAGTAAAACAAAAGAACGGCTGAGATTAAATGATACATGTTTGCCGTGTATTGTATTGCATTTTAACTTGTTTTGTCTTAGTTTCAACCTGCAAACAAAGCTGTAATGTCAGTAGGGACAACCCATTTATCAAGTGTTGCGGTCATTTCACAGAGCAACAGTGACAGTGGCACGTGCTCTCATTGGTCCACTGAGTCCAGTACACCAACCGTTCCAGAAGAAATAGATGTACGAGGCTCTATTTTGGATTGCTTGCTATGTTATATCAGCTCAATGATGCTCTTGAAATTGGAGGTCTTTTATTGCATCATATGATGTTGTAACTTGTTTTATCTAAATTTCGAGGCTTCAAATAAAGCTACAAAGCCGGAAGCAAGGGCCAATGCCTCAAGTATTGATGTTTCACAAAGCAGCGGTGAGAGTGCATATTGCTCGCATAGGCCCATGGTATCTATTGCTCAACTTAATCCGGCACAAAGAGATTTGGGGGATGCACTCCAAGAGGCGAGTTGATATATTTGGGCGGGAAAACAAAGATGCTGATGAAATAATTGCCAAAACACGCCAAGAGATACATGAATTGAAAAATAGGCAAACTTTGACAGAAAATGTTCTAAAGAATCTCCTATGCACTTGTCATGGTAAGTGATACGTCTCCAACGTATCTATAATTTCCGATGTTCCATGCTTGTTTTATGACAATACCAACATGTTTTGTTCACACTTTATGTCATATTCGTGCATTTTCTGGAACTAACCTATTAACAAGATGCCGAAGTGCCGATTCTTGTTTTCTGCTGTTTTTGGTTTCAGAAATCCTAGTAACGAAATATTCTCGGAATTGGACGAAATCAAGACCCGGGGTCCTATTTTGCCACGAACCTTCCAGAAGACCGAAAGGGATACGAAGTGGGGCGACGAGGCGCCGCCACCATAGGGCCGCGCGGCCAGAGGGGGGCCCGCGCCGCCCTATGGTGTGGGCCCCTCGTCAGCCCTCCAACTCTGCCCTTCCGCCTACTTAAAGCCTCCGTCGCGAAACCCCTGATGCGAAAAACCACGATACGGAAAACCTTCCAGAGCCGCCGCCATCGCGAAGCCAAGATCTGGGGGACAGGAGTCTCTGTTCCGGCACCCTGCCGGAGCATGGAAGTGCCCCCGGAAGGCTTCTCCATCGACACCGCTGCCATCTCCACCGCCATCTTCATCACCGCTGCTGCTCCCATGAGGAGGGAGTAGTTCTCCATCGAGGCTCGGGGCTGTACCGGTAGCTATGTGGTTCATCTCTCTCCTATGTACTTCAATACAATAATCTCATGAGCTGCCTTACATGATTGAGATTCATATGATGATGCTTGTAATCTAGATGTCATTATGCTAGTCAAGTGAATTTTACTCATGTGATCTCCGGAGACTCCTTGTCCCACGTGTGTAAAGGTGACAGTGTGTGCACCGTGTGGGTCTCTTAGGCTATATTTCACAGAATACTTATTCACTGTTATGAATGGCGTAGTGAGGTGCTTATTTATATCTCTTTATGATTGCAATGTATTTTGTATCACAATTTATCTATGTGCTACTCTAGCAATGTTATCAAAGTAGTTTTATTCCTCCTGCACGGTGTAATGGTGACAGTGTGTGCATCCGTGTTAGTACTTGGCGTATGCTATGATCATGATCTCTTGTAGATTGTGAAGTTAACTATTTCTATGATAGTATTGATGTGATCTATTCCTCCTACATAGTGTGAAGGTGACAGTGTGCATGCTGTGTGTTAGTACTTGGTTTAGTCGTGTTGATCTTTCTTGCACTCTAAGGTTATTTAAATATGAACATTGAATTGTGGAGCTTGTTAACTCCGGCATTGAGGATTCGTGTAATCCTACGCAATGTGTTCATCATCCAACAAGAGTGTAGAGTATGCATTTATCTATTCTGTTATGTGATCAAAGTTGAGAGTGTCCACTAGTGAAAGTCTAATCCCTAGGCCTTGTTCCTAAATATCGCTATCGCTGCTTGTTTCTTGTTTTATTGCGTTACTACTCGCTGCGTTACTACTTCGCTGCGTTACTACGCTTGTTTACTTGTCCTGGGCAAAGCACTTTTACGGTGCCGTTGCTACTACTTATTCATACCACCTGTATTTCACTATCTCTTCGCCGAACTAGTGCACCTATTAGGTGTGTTGGGGACACAAGAGACTTCTTGCTTTGTGGTTGCGGGGTTGCATGAGAGGGATATCTTTGACCTCTTCCTCCACGAGTTCGATAAACCTTGGGTGATCCACTTAAGGGAAACTTGCTGCTGTTCTACAAACCTCTGCTCTTGGAGGCCCAACACTGTCTACAAGAATAGAAGCTCCCGTAGACATCAGTAAGCCAGTTGTGATGTGTCTGGGAATTGAAGGTGTCTAAATAAACTTTGATTCTGTTGTTCAGTCAAGTGGACTGCTGATGCCAATGCTGTAATTAATTACTGCTCAAAATTTCGTTCAAAATTTCCTGGTCTGTAATAATTGCAAATTTTGTTGTTGTACTAAAATTAGATATGTTCCATGTGGCTGCTGTGTTTTGTGTGAAATAATATAATGATGTGTACTTCAATTAAACCATAAATCGGCTGCATGCTGAAAATTTGAATCTGAGCGCACGTGTGAACTGTTTTCCGCTCGTAATGCAATAAAGGCTGTTTCTTCGAAGACTATGAACATGGTAGCCCATTAATAATACCTTAATAATTATGCCTGCTAGCAAGATAGACGGTCCTTATTATAGTCGGGCATGCCAACTTGTATGATTAAAAGTAGTTCGTACACATTAAATCTACCATCTGCATTTTTCTCTGTAATAACTTTTCTTTTTACACAACTCAAAACTTGTCATGCTAATATGAAATTCGAGATGGCAAAACATGGGAAAGATAAAGATATCTCTTTCCTGCGAAATGCTGGGTTTTGAAGCCCAAGTCCAAGTCTTTCTCTCGCTCAAGTTTTGGAGGAACAACTCCAAGTAGAACGAGTTGCAACAGCTATGCTAAGAACAAAAGTTAACATGTTGAGATCGAGATTAGAAGCATGTGATGCCCTATTGCACGAGGCCAATCAAGTTCGTTATAATCTCCCAAAGACTTAGAAAATGCCATAGATAATTGGAGATGAACACTACATAGTGAGTACATTGGTCTTGTGAAATGTTTCCTTAGAATAAGGCACCGTTCCTACTTTTGTTGGTGGATGCATTTATCTGCGGTTGGGATCAACTTGGTAGTTGTTCCTGTGGATGTTATATAAATTAATTGCATAGCCTTTTTCAATCAATTCGAACTTAAATGGTATCATAGCCTTGGTCTCAAGTTTGAATTGTCGAACGCGTGGAATCGGGCGGCAAAATCTCCCACCAATCCTGAAATATTTCAAACGCATTTTTGATTGGGATTAAGAAGATAGGGACATAGATCCAGTGCCCCCACGTTCACAGGGCACATCAAACTTGAGATTAAATTATGCGTTCTAGTTCTATACAAAACCCGAGTAGGAGGTTGAGCGGCAGCGGCTAGGGTTTAGTGTGGGAGGAGATGATATGCGTACGCTCCCGTTTATATAGGTCGGAGGCACGCGACGGCCGCCGCACGCGTGGCATCGCCATTCGCAGAGGTAGGTGACGACGCGTGCCACCCGAGGCATCGCCATTTTACGCGACCGCAGACCGCCGAAGCGGCGCCGCTGAGAAGACGCATCGACGCTGGGTCACTGCCAAGCGGGCCCGACGAAACGTTCGCCAGACGCGAGCGGACACTTTACGCGTCCACGCAGCGTCCGCGCGACGGATCCGAGACACATATTTGGGCATGTTTGCGTCGCTGCGAACGGCCCAATCACTATGCGTCGTCCCGCTGGAGTTTGTACCGTATACATTTTTGGCCCGGACAGATGCGCTCGGAACCGAAATCATCTTCTCGTTCCCTTCTCTATTTCTTCGAGTTCGAGAGAACACGAGCAGCTCTTCAGCTCAGCAGAAATTAATCGGGTCACGCTGTTGCTTTCCTTGCCGTTGGATTGAAACGAATGGTGGATGGGAAGCCCCAGGTCACGTTGTGCCCCGTGAACGTGGGGGCACTGGATCTCTGTCCATAAGATAGATCATGATCATGGTAGTGACCTATATTCAACGTGATGATGATTTGATTTTGCACTCGGCCTTGAACAGAGGTACTAGTACGGTGTCACAATTTTTTATCATTATACTTGGACGGTGGCCAAATTCAAAATCTCATAGCGGCAAAACTTGCCGCCCACAAAATACAAAAATTTCACACGCTTCCAAATTCCTATTCTACCCCTGTGGAGATGCCAGCAAAGTCGGTTGGTGGGGGGTCTGCCCGTCATTTTTTGGATCACCACCTCCCTAGCCCAGGAAACCCTCCCAAAAAAAATACATTTCCTTCAGACCACCCACCGGAACTTCCCAAGTCCCTCTCTCCCACCTCCACGACCACCGCACCGGAACATCCCCGCCGGACTTCCCCGGCCTACCCGAGCCCTCGCGATCCTCGTCATCCGGCTGCCTGCCGGAGCCGCTTCATCGACGCCGTCATCAACCGGACCGGATCATCCCCGCCGAACCTCGAAACCATATGCTCATCCAGCAGTCTACCGCAGTCGCTTCAGCTGCGGTATCGTCCACCCCACCGGAGCCGCTTCGCCGGATCGGTCGTCCACCGCATCGTATCTTGCTCACCGACACCGCCGTGCATGAACCGGATCTGCTTCACCGGCGCCGTGCATGATCTAAACTCTTCTACTGTCGCTTTTCTATTGCTTGCCTCGCAAGTTCTTGTTTAATCTTGGGGGAACTCTGTTTGTGCTAACGACGCGCCGTTACTTTTTTGCGGATGAGATGAGTAACCATGAAGTGTAATGGCCGTCTCTCCAACCCCAAGTAGCACATGTAGCGTACTTCATCACCGGATCTATCAACCCCGGGAAGATCTGCTCGTGACTCCCACGAGTGCTTCTCCTAATGTAAGTCCCTTGTTTTAGCGCCATGTTCTGGGTTCAGATGCTTGTTTGTCTGAAGCTCTTTTAGTTCATTCCTAGCTATGACCGTAACACGTTGCTATTTTCTACTTCATTGCTAACTTTAAGCGATTGAACATTTTGGTTTGCATTCCCTGCTCCGTAGATGTAGCCATCATAACTTCTATCTTGCGCAATCGTTGTTACAAAAATTATAGGTATTATAGTAACATCCTGCTATTATTTAGTTCATGGCCAATTTTAAGTAATTGCACATGTTGGTTCGCATTCCCTGCTCTATAGCTTTTGGCATCGTAACTTCTATATTTGGTTTACATTCCCCGCTCCGTAGATCTAGCCATCATAACTTTATCTTGCTCAGCCGTTGTTACAAAAATTATGGCCTCGCTACTATGTTGTTTGTGCCAATTTTTTACTCCATGAACATGTTGGCTTGCATTCCCCGTACTACAGGTGATGCCATTGTTTTGTATCTAGTTCATTGTAAGCTAACAAAGTAAGGACTTAGTTTGGCATGCTATCACTCGCTATCTAGCCTCGTAGTACAAATAAACTTGTCATACTACTAGATAATAATTTTGCGTGCCATCTTGTTCTTCAAAAGCTGCATTATTGACTTGTTTCTCTCGACTTGGCATGACGCTCACATATGGAAAGCTGAACATATTGGTTTGCATTCCCTCTTATACAAGTTCACAGGTGATCCCACTATATTCCGTATCTGGTCCATCCTAAGCTCCAAGCATTAACTATCCTCTATGTGTTGCTCATTACAAGTTTATATCCCGAAACATCTTGATTTGCATCCCCTTCACTATAAGTTCAGGAGTATTATTTAGTTCACGGCCAAAATGAAGTAATTGCACTTGGCACATGTTGGTTCACATTCCCTCCTCTTTAGCTTTTGCTATCGTAACTTCTATTTTTGCTTTACATTCCCCGCTTCCGTAGATGTAGCCATCATAACTTCATCTTGCTCGGCCGTTGTTACAAAATTTATAGCCCGCTACTATGTTGTTCATGCCAATTTTGTACTCGCTCGAACATGTTGGTTTGCATGGGACTCGACAAGTAGTAAGTCTCGTCGTTTCATTCTAACATGCTCGTTATATTGGCTGTTGGTATGCGGCATGCACTCTTTGTTTGCTTATTGTGCGCATTACAATGATCTTGTTATAACGACGAAATGATGAGTTCCAAATTCTTTGGCAAACAATATTGTAGTGTCTTTGCCTTTCCATTGTTGTCTGTCTTAACTTGTAATGTCTGTGTTTCAGATATAGGTGCTGCATGGACAACTTAAAAGATTGCCGGATCCCTTCATTGTATTGCTAGGTTTAATTACCATTCAATTTCTCTGGGTTCTGTAATATTTTTTCAATGCCTTGCAGCTGATGTAATATTTAGTTAGTTTTTATAGTTCTTTCGCGCATTTTTTCTTTGGTGCTTGTGGTAAGTGAGGCTATCCGACGTAAATCAATGCTGCGTAAATATTCTCGATATCTAAATCACGAATTCCCATCCCTTAAACGGCCCAATTAAGCGAAATCACATACGTGCCGGCCCGCAAAATCCTAAAGCGCCTTTTACGCCGTATATAAACAGCAACTAAACGGGCTGGCCCACTTACTTATTGGGCCAGCCCACTTGATTTACTGTGGACCCCACACTTTTATTGGGCCGGCCCACTTGCTTTAAGGTGGACCCCACCCACTACCGGGCCGGCCCACTAACTAGTTGGGCCAGCCCAATTGCTTTTGTGGTGGTCCCCACATACTAAACGGGCCGGCCCTTTAAGACGAAAGTGGGACCCACTCGTGTTTTTGGCCCGGCCCACTAGCGTGTTGGGCCGGCCCACTTGCTATATGGTGGACCCCACATACTAAATGGGCCGGCCCTTTGACAGGAAAGTGGGACCCACCTGTGTTTTGGCCCGGCCCACTAGCGTGTTGGGCCGGCCCACTTGCTGTACGGTGGACCCCACATACTAAATGGGCCGGCCCGTTAATAGGAAAGTGGGACCCACCAGTGTTTTGGCCCGGCCCACTATCTTGTTGGGGCGGCCCACTTGCTATATGGTGGACCCCACATACTAAATGGGCCAGCCCTTTAACTGGAAAGTGGGACCCACCTGTGTTTTTGGCCCGGCCCACTATCTTGTTGGGCCGGCCCACTTGCTATATGGTGGACCCCACATACTAAACGGGCTTGCCCTTTAACAGGAAAGTGGGACCCACCGGTGCTTTTGGCCCGGCCCACTGGCTTGTTGGGCCATACCATTTGATAAAATGTGGACCCCACGTACTAAATGGGCCGGCCCGATAGCAGGAACGTGGGACCCACATGCTAATTGGGCCGGCCCAGTAACTTCTTGGGCCGGCCCAGTTGCTTTAATGTGGACCCCACTTTTTAAATGGGCCGGCCCGATACCAGGAAAGTGGGTCCCACAAGTCTTGTGGGCCGGCCCTTTTGCATGTTGACCGGTCAATCGAGTGCATTCGGCCCGGCCCACATGTTTAGTGGGTCGGCCCATTAAAGTTTTGACCAGTCAACCTTAGAGGTTAGGCCCGGCCCACGTAACTAATGGACCAGCCCAGCCATATAGTTGACCGGTCAAAATAAGTCAGCTGGCCCGGCCCGCAAACTTAATGGGCCGGCCCGCTTAAGACGTGGCAGGCCTCGTGTGGGCCTACCATCTACCACGGGGTTTCAGCCGGTTAACGCCGTTAAGTGCCAGGTAACGGCGTCTGCCACGTGTCAGTTTGCATGACGTCAGCAGTCAACGGGCTCCCGAAACACTTGGGCAACGGTCCGATTTTCCGTGGCGGAAGGGCGCCCAAGCGCGACGGACCGAAAAAATCGTCGTAGGACTTTGCCTGACGCAGTTTCGACAACAGAACCCATATCGTCGGGTTAGGCCCATAGGCGACGAAAAATACCCCTTAGCGGACGATTTTGAGACGTTGTCTATCAGAACTTTTCTTGTAGTGTGTGTTCACCTCATGGACATATCTAACTCCGTTAGACACGTGTCGACTTCTGGGTGCGTGCTCACCTACCCATCTGCTCACCGAGCTTCATCCGCTATTTTATAATGCAAAAAGAAGCCAAAAATCCAAAAAGATAAAAAGACTGCAAGTCCCACCAAATACAAACGAGTCAAAAGCTTTTAAGAGGAAAAGAGAGAGATGAGAAGAGAGGCCGCGTGCAAATCTTGATGTCTGTCATTTGGAAGCAATCAAAGCTTTGCCTCTCCTTGTGTTAGTGTGACACCAAGCTCGGTCTTTGTAGGCCATCTTGTTTTTCCTTGCTTATTGTTTTGGTCACACTAACCCCGTTCATCTCGTGTGTGTGTTCCACATCTTTCCGTGTTTTGGTGGCTTTTGGAGTTTACCCACTTTTGACAACAAACCTTATCGTTGATTTCGTCTTGTGCCTTTCCACAATCCTTCCTACCACCATATTGTTGCTAGCTTTTACTTGTGCTATTGTGTGTATAACCCGTTGCAAATTGGTTTTACTTTTGGCTTGGTTGATACTATCATACCAAGGTAAGGTTGCGAGGTAGTGTTCTTCCACTAACATCCACAACCGAGATCTTGTTTCGCCAAAATGCCTAGGAATGGAGATGAAGCACGGGAGGACGCCGTCTGCCACGACCACGAGCAGTTGGCAACCCAACACAAGCTTTGGGAAAAACGCCAAGAGTTCAACGAGCGCCTCACATTGTTCAAGACTCACATCAATGAGTAATATGAAGATGTCACCAACAACTTTGCCTTCGTAACTCAAGACATGGCCCTCCTTCGTGAAGCCATGAACAACTTAGATCGCCAAATGGCGGTCAATGATGCGAACATGGATCGGCGCATGGAGAGCCTCGAGCGTTCCACCAACAACTTGGGTCACCGCCGTCGACACTGCTCTTCATCATCATCAAGCTCTTCACAAGACTATTACTCCCATGACCACCACGAATTATCACACTCCAACTCAAGGAGAGGAGAACCACATCGCCATGCACGACCACATGAGCGTCATCAACATGAAGATGCACAAGAACATGACCATAATCAACATGATCGCCACGCCCACCATGGGTGTGATGACCAACCTCACGAAAATGTCATCATCCACATGGACCCGACACCACATCGTGAACCACATGTTGATGCTCATGATCAAGGTCATCAAGAGCAACCTAGGCGTGATCTTCGAAACCACCCACGGCACAACCATCATGGGAGAGGAAACTCGGAACTTGATCATGACAAAGAAAGTAATCATGGACATCAACAAGAACTTCGACAACCTCGTCAAGATTGGTTCCAAAACCATCATCATGCCCCAAGTGAAGCAAGGTGTTCAACTGCAATGCCAACCCAATAATATGGTTGGCCGCGGAAGACCTCCGCATCCACCGCCACACAATTAGAGAGAATAAGGCACGCGAACTCGCCGTAGGAACTTGGAGGATGAAAAGAACATGTATGGCAAGCTCTAGTTCAACATGCCCAAGTTCAAGGGTGAAGATGACGCTGAAGCTTATCTCTCATGGGCGCTCAATGTTGATAAGATTTTTCGCATCCACAACTACTCCGGTGAGAAGAAAGTGGCCATGGCATCACTTGAGTTCGAAGACTATGCCAACACGTGGTGGTAGCAAGTGGTCACTCTAAGGTAAGAAAAGGGTGAACCACCCATTGCCACTTTGGAAGATAAGAAGGAAGCGATGCATGCTCTCTTTGTGCCTTCTCACTACATGACCGACCTCTTCAACAAATTGAAGCAAGGCACCAAGACCGTTGAGGAGTTCTATAAGGAGATGAAGTTGACTATGATGCGAGCTAACATCCAAGAGTCTGAGAAGAAAACGATTGCAAGATACTTCAATGGTCTCAACTACCCAATCAAGAGGATTGTCGAGTTACAACCATATTCAACCATTGTTGAGTTGGTTCACCAAGCTTCCAAGGCCGAGCGACAAGTGAATGAGGACATCAAGTACAACAAGACCAAGACCTACTTCGCCTCAAAGCTCCCCTCAAGCACTCCTACAACAAGTGTGAAGCCATCCTCCTCTTCAACACCATCAAAGCAACCGACCATCCAAAGTCGCATGAAGCAACCCGCACCTTCAACCGCATCTTCAAAAGCATCAACAAGGCCTAGCAATGTCAGATGCTTCAAATGTGGTACACAAAGCCACAAGTCCTTTGAGTGCAATAATACCAAGGACATGATCACATTGGAAAATGGTGACATAGAGACCTTAAGTGAAGGTGAATATGAAGCTATTGTTCAAGCCGTCGTAGCTAATGAAGAAGAAGAAGAAAGTGGAGAAGATCCCCTCCTTCATGTTCATGATGTAAGTCCTTCACTTTTGGTCACAAGAGTCTTAACTACTCAACAACAAGCAATTGAAGACCAAAGGTGCAACATCTTCCAAACCCGTGCCGACATTGGAAGAAAGTCTATCAAGGTCATCATTGATGGAGAAAGTTGCCACAACCTAGCAAGCACCGAGTTGTGTGAGAAGCTCAACCTCACACTCTGCAAGCATCCGCATTCGCATCCATACCGTGTCCAATGGTTGAGTGACAAGGGCAATGTCAAGATCCAGCACACCGTCACCGTCACCTTCAAAATTGGTCCTTATGAAGACACCATCGAGTGTGATGTGGTTCCCATGACGGTTTGCCACATGTTTCTTGGCCGACCATGGATATATGACAAGAAGGATAAACATGATGGTCACTCCAATGTCTACACCTTCAAGGTCAAAGGCAAGAAGTTTGAGCTTTGCTCAATGACTCCTAGCCAAATAATCGCGTACAATGCGAAGGCTTTAGCGAGGGCACAACAACGAAAGACTCATAGTGACTTGAGAGGTGACGGAGTGATCCACCTAAAGAAGAGTGAGTGCCACAAGCCAAATATGAGTGAGATAGCCACCAAAAGTGAGTTGAGAGAAGTGCAAGAGAACCCATCCACCTTATTTCACTATGTGCTCATATGCAAGGGACCACCTTCGGAGACTAATGACTTGAAAACCTTTCATTTGTCTTTGATGTCTATTTTTAAGGAGTTCGAAGATGTCTTCCTCAACGAGCTTCCTCCTGGACTACCACCACTTCGAGGCATTGAGCAACGCATTGACCTCATACTCGGCGCTCCACTACCGAACTGTGCCGCCTACCGCACCAACCCCGAAGACACGAAGCAGATACAATGTAAAATTCATGATCTTCTCACAAAAGGGTATGTTCGCGAAAGCCTTAGCCCATGTACAATCCTTTTTATCCTTGTCCCACAACCGGATGAAACACAACGGATGTGTATGGATTGTAGACCAATCAATGCCATTACCGTCCGTTATCGCCACCCTATTCCTCATTTGTTTATATGCTTGATGAATTGTGTGGTGCCACTATATTATCAAAAGTTGATTTGCATAGTGCCTATCATCAAATTTGCATGGCTATTGGTGATGAATGGAAGACGACATTCAAGACCAAGCTTGTCATGCCTTCCGTTCTTTCCAATTTTCGTTCTACCTTTATGCGTCTTATGAACCATATTTTGCGACCGCTTACTGGCAAGAGTGTTGTTGTGTATTTTGATGATATCCTCATCTATAGCAAAAATCTCGAGGACAATGTTCAACATGTGAGAGAAGTCTAATGCATCCTACGCAATGAGAAGCTCTATGCAAATCTTGAATTTCCTTGTTCAGAGACGTCGCCTTCCAGCATGATGTGCCTTGGCAGGTTTCTGAATTTGTTTCCTACCATGAATCCTGCATGTACTACATGTATCGCATAATAAGCTATTTTTTGGAAATAGGGTGTACCCCGCCTCTGCATCGGTTGATGCACACAGCCTTTTATTAAACAACGAAATATTCAAAGTTTACAACACAAGGATCAACGAGGGTCGATACAAAAATCAACCATCGAAAAAATAGAAGACTACTAAGAAATCTAAGCATCCTGTAATCTCTTAGCATGCCGCCAAGTAGCCTGGTAGAAAATATCCTGGGCAACCATTCGAAGGTGGTTGCATCCAGAAACCATGCACTCCCGCTGATCCTCCGGGAGCAAGAAACGCCAAAGCTGGATCCAGTGGACCATAGTGTGGATAACCTGCAAAAAAAATAGTAAGAGTCCTCTTTGTCAAAAACAATGTCATTTCTCCAATTCCAAATTGACCAACATAAAGCCATAACACCAATGCGAATTCTAGCTTTATCGTCTTTGTCAATTCCATTGAGCCAATTTCCAAACATATTTGTCACATTGGATGGAGGTAGAATATTATAAGCAGCGAAGATAATCCGCCAAATAAGCTTAGCAAAAGGACAAGAAATAAACAAATGTTCAACTGATTCATCGGCGTCACAGAAAGAACACTTCGTATTTCCATTCCAATTCCTCTTTACTAGATTATCACGGGTTAATAGGACTTTCTTACTAAGGAACCACATAAAGATTTTTATTTTCAGTGAGATTTTTATTTTCCAAAGATACTTACGAAGATATCTTGTGTGTCTATTTAACATATCAGCATACATCGATTTAACAGTGAATTTCCCTGAGGATGTTAGACCCCAAACAAACTTATCAGGATCATCATTAAATTTATCATCATTAAACGTTGACATAGGTGTGCCCATTGATCCCATTTATCCCCAATTAGTCTTCTCCGAAAACCAATATTTAAAGGAGTTGACCTCATAACATTCGCCACAGTATCGTGCTTACGGTGGACTATATTATATAGTTGGGGGTACTGAGTTGCAAGCGTCTCATCACCTAGCCATTTATGTTCCCGAAAATGCACTCCTTCTCCAGAGCCTACCACAAATTTACATCTACTAAAAAATTCCCCCTTGATTTTCATTAGTCCCTTCCAGAATGGTGAGTCGGTCGGCTTACTTTCAACTTCAGCCAGTGTTTTTTGTGAAAGGTACTTATTTTTTAGCAATTGTTGCCATAAACCCTCTTCAGAAAGAAGTTTAAACAGCCATTTACTAAGAAGGCAGAAATTTTTAATCTCCAAAACTTCAATACCCAAACCACCTTGGTCCTTAGGTCTACAAATCAAATTCCACTTAGTTAACCTATATTTCTTTTTATTTTCCTCACATTGCCAAAAGAAGGGTGATCGGAAAAAATCTAGCCTCTTCCTTACCCCTTTAGGTAACTCAAAGAAGGATAGCATAAACATTGGTAAACTAGTAAGAACTGAATTAATCAACACAAGGCGATCCCGTAGGATAATAATTTTCCAGCCCAACATCCTAATTTGTTTTCAAACCTACTTTCCACTGGATTCCACTCGGAGTTTTTTAATTTTCTATAATAGATTGGAATACCCAAATATCTAAAGGGTAGAGAGCCAGATTCACAACCAAATAGTAGTTTATACTATTCCTCTTCCTCTTTAGCCTTACCAAAGCAGAAAATCGCGCTCTTGTGGAAATTAATTTTTAGCCCTGACAATTCTTCAAAGAAACGCAAAATCAATTTCATATTAATAGCCTTTTCAATGTCATGTTCCATGAAAAGTATCGTGTCATCGGCATATTGCAAAATGGAAATTCCTCCATCAACTAGATGAAGGATGAGACCTCCTATCTGTCCATCCTCTTTCGCTCTTGCTATTAGGATGGCTAGCATATCTGCAATAATGTTAAATAACATAGGTGACAGTGGATCACCTTGTCGAAGCCCCTTTCTAGTTTGGAAGTAGTGACCAATATCATCATTGACCCTGATCCCTACACTTCCTCCCCTCACAAATTGTTCGACAAAATGACACCAACTAGGGTCAAACCCTTTCATGCGCATAATTTGTTGAAGAAAAGGCCATTTTACCTTGTCATAAGCCTTCTCAAAATCAATTTTAAAAATCACACCATCCATTTTCTTCCTATGAAGTTCATGAATGGTTTCATGTAAGACAACTACTCCTTCAAGAATATGTCGTCCTTGCATAAAAGCCGACTGTGTAGGACAAATAATTGTTTCGGCAACTATATTAGCTCTAACAGTAGCGACTTTCGTAAAAAATTAAAACTAACATTAAGAAGGCAAATTGGTCTATATTGCTGGATTTGAACCACATTCTCCTTTTTAGGTAACAGGGTAATAACACCAAAGTTCAATTTAAACAACTGTAACTCCCCTGAATGCAGTTAATAGAACATTGTCATTAAATCGCCCTTGATAACTTCCCAGAAGGTTTGATAGAACTCAGCTGGAAAGCCATCAGGACCTGGAGATTTATTTAACTCCATCTGAAAAATAGCATCCTTAACTTCCTTCTCTCTGTATTCAGCAACAAGGATATCATTTTCTTCCTGGGTTAGTTGTGGTATATCCTGTATATACTCCTCATTCAAAGTGAGGGTAGAAGAAGATGGCTCTCCAAACAACTTCTTATATTATTCCGAAATATATAATTGTAAATTTTCATCACCCACTATGGTTCCTTCCTCTTGCTCTAATTGAAAAATCTTCTTTCTGCGATGTTTTCCATTAGCAATGAGATGAAAGTATTTAGTGTTATTTCCCCCTTCTTGAATATGTTTTACCTTAGCCCTTTGTGCCCATTTTGTCTCCTCATCACTACGAAGTTTTGCTAAATCATCATTTGCCTTTCTCAATTTTGCTCTCTCATCGTCATCTAGAGGAATTGACTCTGCTTTAAAATCCAATTCATCTATTAATGATAGCAATCTTTCTTTTTCTTTCTTGTATTGGTCACTTAAACACTTAGCCCAACCCTTTAAAAAACGCCTAAGGTGTCTGATTTTGTACTGCCATTTGGAAATAGGAGTATTACCACGAGTTTCAGCCTCCCATTCAGCTTTCACTATCTCATAGAAATTTTCATGTTTCAGCCACGAAGTTTCAAAAGAAAAGTGAGCTTTGTTGCCATTATGAGCATGATTACCCGAATCAATCAACAAAGGGGCATGGTCTGAACCAGTCCTTGTCAATGCTCTAACTTCAACTAAAGAAATTTTTTGTTCCCATTCTACAGTCGAGAGTATACGGTCAAGCTTCTCATATGTTGGATTGTCCCTCCTATTAGCCCAAGTGAATTGTCTCCCTGAGAGAGCAATCTCTCTGAGGTTTATACTTTCAATAATGGCATTAAAGACGAAAGGCCAATGAGGCTTGAAATTATCATTATTCTTGTCCTCTTTTCTTCTTAAAATATTAAATCTCCCCCAATTAGAGAAGGAGTAGATCCTGAATCACCCATCTGGCTAGTTCAGCAAGGAATTCTGCTTTCTGGGCATTTTGAGCAGCACCATATACTGGCACTAATACCCACTCAAAACCATCATGTTTACATCTAACATGTAGTTTGACACAGAAATCTCCAGTTTGAACTGTACCAACTTGAAGTGACAAATTATTAATCCCAACCAGAATCCCTCCTGACCTCCCATGAGGTGGACAGAACCAAGAATAGTCTAAAACATTTGCCAAATTTTTAGAAAAGGTATGGAAAAGTTTGATCTCCCCGTCTCCAGTAAGGCGATAAAATCTAACTTTTCCTCTCTTAGATGTTCTTTGACAAACAAGTACTTAGCAACATCACTAAACCCATCAGAGTTCCAAAATAAGCCTTTAATGGAAGACATCTTATCCTACACATTTATTTTTAAATCTAGCGCTTCTATGCACTCCTGATAAATCAAACTCCTTCTTCTTTCTAGTTTTTTTTAGATTAATGATAGGCATTAGCAGATCATCCTGCTCCAAATTTTCTTGCGCCTCCTCTATTATCAAGTCTCTAGTAAGACTTGAGAATTTGGAGATTAGCAAACTATCTTGTCCTTCTTCCTTATTTAACTGAACATTCAGATTTTTCTTTAAGATAACTAAACTTTGGTTGACATCCACTTCTTTAATAGATTGAACTGCTTTTAAAACTTCATGACTATTTTTCCCCAAAGAAATACCTAAGCGACTTGCCTTAACCAAAATATTCTCATCCGACAAAGAAGTAAGCGAAGGTTTATGTTTTTCATTACCTGGAGAAATAAGGTCGTGTCTCTGGCTAATAATCTGCATGGCCCGTTCCATCTGTGTAGCATCTGCATTTGGTTAAGCTCGAATCCTGTCACTCGCCCGAACAGACAACGCTGGAGGTGCAATGCCCCCAAAAGATACCACGTCATAAGCCAAAGGATTCTTCATTGTGATTCCTTGATTATCTTTCAGCGGAGTTATTGAAGTACCTGATATTTTTCGCGTTACCACTGTAGGTGACGGAAAATTTTGCGTATCAATAACATCATTTATACCTTGAAATTTCGCAGAAGCAACAGGAGCAGCCACAGCATTCCCAGGCACAGAAAATCCGGGGCGAGTAGCCGATCCGACAGCCACAGCAAAACCGACAGCCGCAGCAGATCCCAGGTGTGCAACCCGATTCCTGCTGTCACTATTCGTGGCGGGACCCCACAGTCGGCTGCCTCCGCAGCGTGGGAGTCTGGGCCGCCATGATGGCGTCGGCCAACGGCAGGTGGGCAGTGGCAGCCAACCCCGGCGCGCCAGCTGTGGGCGTGCCTCCCGCATCCGCGGTAGACGACCCAGTGGCCGACAGCGGCAGGTGACCAGGTGTGGGTGCAGACGGGCCCTCGCGCTGCAGAGGCGACAGCTCGCCAGGCGACGCTGCAACAACTGGCACTGCCACGTGCATGCGAACTGCTACGCCGAGGCGACCCCGCAGCAGACAGGCGCGCAGCGTCCACTGGGAGCTCGCCACTTGCACCCTGGCTGCCCAGTAGCACCTCAGGTCCTGGCGCCCCTGTCGGCAGCGATCCCGACGCCGCTGCGGATCAGATCAACACCGATCCCGAGGCTAAATCAGCCTTAAAAGTCGTGCTATCTCTGTCTTCTTCTACAACAACATGAAATAACAGTTTTGGGTTATTTGAAGAGCCAATTTCAGCAGAATTAAAATGTGAAGATAAAGGCTGATGTAAAATACAATATGGTAGATTATTTGTATCATGCATACCTTTGCTCAGCAAAACCAAATTAAGAGAACCAAACATAATTGGAGACTCAACTTGGTGTTGAATTTGCTGAATTACCACCCCCTTTGCATTAGAGACCTTCTTCACATTACTTTGCTTGTTATTAACATTACTTGGTTGCTGATTGTTCATGGTTTTCTCAATGTCCATATCTTTGGCACCATCCAAAAGATCATCATTGGAACCATCATCGTCATGTTCATTATCATTATTCCCAGTGTTTATCATATCAACCCCATCAAGTTGTGTCACTACCACTGGTTCCACCTCAAAACTAACCTTGAAGAACCCTCTCTGGATGAAAACATCAGTCGTCTCCGGTATGAGAGTGTGATCCAAACAACCAATCCGCAGTCTCAACTCCTTACTCTTTCTAGTGTGCACCATGGCCACTTCTTTTGTTTTGCCAAAAAGAGTGCCCACCGCCCACAAAGCCAAGAAGTCAGTCCTGACATCAGCTGGAATCCCTCTTACACGAAGCCAAACCTCAGGTAACATATACAAAGGGTCCTCAAGAGCTGACCAATCCTCAAAAACAAGATCAGAAGCTTTATCAGGAACTGGATAAGTACGAAAAGCCTTCATCCTCTGAGCTTCGGATTTATTAGGGAATTTGACCCTAAACACATTATTCTGAAAGTTGTAAATCTCCAACTGAAAATTTTCCACATGTACAATTCTCTTCAAGCATTCTGTAATTTCTGGAATAGACATAGGATCCCCTTCAACAGTCACCTTTACCAGCTTGAGATTGTCAACCTTTGGTTTGTAAGCACCTCATGTGGGTACCTCAAAGAACATAAGTTGTTCAATTGCATATCCATACATAGTGACATATGGTTTAGGAGCCTGAAGGAGTGGACAAGCACTAGAAATATGATTAGGCGATTCACAAATATCACAAGCTGGTGCGGTACAAGTATCAATTTGGTGTCCTGGTTGCTTGCATCTGAAGCATGGATTTTTATCAACCTTTTTTGCTTTCTTAGCCGGATTGGGAACATCAGCTTCTGGCACTGAATCCACCTGCATGGAATGTGTCTGCTGTACACCTGTTACTGTAGTCTGAGGTTGAGGTACAACCTTGAGCTCCCCCTGCAACCGCAGCACCCAAACCCATCGGTGTAACCTCTTCAGACCCACCTTTCTGTGCTGCCGCCGCCAATGTCGCAACAACCCCCTGCATAGCCTCTTTGAGCAACTCAGGATTAATACCAGCTAAGCTTGCACTATTCTGAATCGCAGAATCATAATTCCCACCTCCACCATAGCGATTATTATTGAATTTGGCTCTACCATTGTAACCATATCTAGATGATGCATGAAAATTGCTATTGCCATAGGGTCTAGGTCGGTACTGCTGATTACTTCCGTTGCGGTAAGAATTAGAAGAATTTGAACCTCTGTTAAATTGACCAAAATCATTACCGAAAACCGCAGAGAAGTGCTGACCCGGAGCATGGTTTGGTTCATGCGAAGTCCCACTCGACTCGCCGGTGACAAAATTTCCTTGACGGCCGCCTGCAAACCCTCCACCTCACCCAGACACGTAGCTGGGCTGGCCATTGCCTGGTTTATTGGCAAAGCCCTGACCACCAGCGTTGAAGCCGTGAGCGCCCGCGCCACGCCCCGTGCCGTGGTGTCCGCCATGGTCACCGCGGTCACCGCGTCCTCTTCCTGATCCGCTCCCTCGCCCTGGGCCGAACCCTCCGCCACCATTATTCATCGCGAGCGCAGCGCCTTCTCCACCGCCCGCACTATCGCAGCCGCCACGAGTAGACGAATTAGCCCGCGCCCACCAAAACCCTAACCTTCGACGCCAAGCACGCCCAACAGCGATATTTGCGTCGGGAGGAATTTTTTCGGGATTTGATCGAGCGTTCTGGGCCTTTGATCGTCGAGCCTCTCGATTGGCAGCGTTAAGAGATGTAGGCCGGCCTGTAGCACGAGCCTTTTTAAAATTATGATCCGCAAAAGAGGCCAGTAGCTCGAAATAATAATTCCGCATGGAAATCGGATCGTGACTGAAAATGTTCTAACGACCCTTTTATAGTATCATCCATACGTGAAAACTTATAACAAAAATTGTCTTGTGTTGTGAAGTGAAGAATTGTCAAACATGCATGGAGTTCATTCATCATTGCTCTTCATTTTCATTAGTTCGATCAGACAACATTTTGCCAAACCTTTTCGCTGGATTGGACTGAACTGCTTGCCGCCCTCATTAATTAAGAAGATAGTGCTTAGTAAATTAACGGGAAATTGGGAAAAAACAGTTATAACAACACCAGATCAACCAACTCTCAACCTTTTGTAGCAGCAAACACTCAACCTAAAGATCACCACACACAAAGAAAACCCACTGAAAAAACCAAGAATAAAGATCTAGGACACGACAACCTGAAAAGATGAGATCGTCAATCAACCAGCTATTGTCTTCTATGTTGTGCCACTCTTCTTACTTTTGCTTTTGAGATACGTCTTCATTTTCTTGCTTTTTTCACCCGCATCTTTCCCGGAGATGTATAATATATTTGTTAGATTCAGAAATAGTCGTCTCCAAACGCCCAGAAGGTCGCATAGCTCTTTTGCAAAGAGAGCCTTAGAGTCAACTGAGGTAAGCTATTGACTGAGCCCTGGAGATGGTAGAATGGAATTGAAATCATAGCCGAAGACCCAAGCGAGTCCACCTCCATATGCACCATCGTCAGGGGAGGAGCCGACTCCCCAAACAACCCATGCATCTTGGGCTTGATCAACATCACTGAAGTATCTCACTCTCAAAGGCAGCCGACACATGGGCCTGCCGCAACAGGCAAGGAATGGCACGGGGCGAGAAATCGCCATAAAGACCTTCTTCCCAACTTCAACTGAACCCAACGGAGATCGGTAGAAGGAGATGCTTCATGCTCACAGGAACGTGCCAAGGGCAGTCCCCACACTTACAAAAAAACTCTCGACCCTCACGAGGCAGCCGTGAAGCTTGGAGCGAAGCAACATGGCCTGCTCGGCAAGGTGGGCCGCACATCTATCGTGGCAAAGGGCTCTAGCTGTAGTTGTGGTTGGGGAGGGTGTCGCTGCAACGGATGAGGATGGAAAGCACCGAGCAGCTACTCAGTGTGGCGAACTCTAACCAGAGGTGGGCGAGTAGTAGTTCTCTCCGTGTAGCACTTCGCTTTGTAGCAGTGGCGGAGCTGTAATTTCACCGAACCTTCACTAATTTAGTCTATCACCTGGTTCATTTGTGGAAGATACAACATAACTAGTGCAGATGAACCCAATGATTTTCTCCTCTAGCTTTTTGTAGCCAAAATGGAAACAATTGTTGCACCTAGGAGGCTCACAACAAATCGAAGCCTAGTGCTCGGCTTCATGGCAACTGTGGCATCTCCCGTTGAGCCAAGTAGGAGGCGAAGGATGTGTCTTCAACATCGGACGGGCGACGGCCATCCGGCGCAAGCTGCGCCCAAGCTTGGCAAACACCTAAGGTGCCTACCCATGCCCTGCACCGCTTGCCACGGCGTCGAGAACCTTAGGAAACGCCTCCTGAGAGTTAGGCACTAGCTGCTCCACGGAGACTGCCTCGGGGATGAGCTTTTTGATAGTAAGTGTGCATGATCTTCGATTGATGAGGTGTGCTAGGTTTGTGAACTTGAACCTGCACGGAGCGGCTCCAAGGACATTGGAAGCTGGTGGAGGAGGCATCGGTGAGGGGGGCGGAGGCGGCGGTCAGTAGGGCTGGAACAACACCCTTCGAGGAGGAGGGGCAGCATGTACCAGAGCCACAATAGCACAAGACGACGATGGGAGGGTATGCGGATGGTCAAAGGTCCCCCTTGGCTAAGTTTATATGGGTCGGAGTTAGAGATATCAGGCACTGTGACTCGAACCCAGCAAGGTCTGGTGAGTTCCTAGCCATCGCCCAAAGTCTCTCGGCCCCCCTTCTTAGATTAGTTTGGTTTACCTTTGTTGCCTAATGCTCATCCCTTTGAAATATTCATAATAGGCTAACTACAGAAGGATGACAATCTACATGCAGAGCTTGAGGGCACTGGTCAGACCGAAGGACGTGGACTTGCTAAACGCGGCGTTGGCCGCGGTTAGAGCGATGCATGCCAGAACGAGGGAATAGACCGCCTTTAGAGATTATTTTACCCTCTGTGGGGCATTCATGTCTTGTGTTGTACTTTGATACCTCTATGTGGATGTGTGAACTCTGGGTGATCCTTGGGATCGTTTCTGGTTGTACCAAACTATGCTGCGTTGTGTGTGTCTTTATTAATTTTAAGTCAGGCCTTTGTCCTCACGTTTAAAAGAGATTGTTGATCAGAGAGTACCGTTGCAAAATCAACGATCACTAGGTTCAATGTCACCACGCATACGATTTTAATGTGTGCATCGCCATGCCGAATGGCAGCAGCTCACGTGTTTCAGCCCTTGCCTATAGCTCGCTGAAGCGCCTCGCTAATAATCCCAGGTGGCACGGCGGTACAGCCGGCGTACTGCAAAACAAAATCACCAGATAATGTTACATTAGTAAACGGATATAGCCACCATGAGCATGAATGGATCGTTGCATGCATTTCTATTGCGAGATCGATCATGGCTGATATATGTGCGCGCATGCCACACCTGAGCTCGTATCTTCAGAGCAAGAAGGCCACCCGGCGTCGACGACTGCACGGATAGAACATCCAAGCTCAGGTCCTTCAAGGCATCAAACACTCGTGTCATCAGACTCTCCTTCCATCGGCACTGAACCTCTAGAAGCACCTCCTTGTCCATCATGGTGATGTTGACGATGTTGCCCGGCCTGTTCCCCCTCTCGGTATTTCCATCGCCGAGCTCTGACGCCTTCCTCTTGGATCCAACCGAGACCTTCTTCCCGACAACATCGTGTCGCCTGCGGCCTGCTGTATCGGCCTGGCCCGAGGGTGCCCTGCTAGATTCTAGCTCTTCTACCCTTTGTTCAAGCTCTTTGAGATAGGCTATCGTTTCTGCTAGAACGGATGCTTTGTCCACCTGCAATAGTAGTACATATGTTATTATGTGAAAATGTCTGCAACTTCTCATGCAAAACAAAGACACACAAAGAAGAAAATGAGCATGGTCACACCTTGTGAATGGACGGGACCAATGACTTGAGAATGAGGAACATCTCGTTGAGCTTCTCCCGACGCCTTCTCTCCGACATGACATGCCCCTTGACATTACTTTCTTGACCTCTCGCCGTGTCGCCGCCGCCACCATTCGTCCATGCACCGCCAGCCAAAGCTTTCTTTAGCAACTTTTGTGACTCCCCAGCGACCGACACAACCATGTCTTCTGAGGAGTCCGATGACCTCTTCCAGGGCGTAAAACACGATGATCGAGAGGATTCAAATGAGAAACTTCGAGTGAGAACATCATCAGTGATCCGGTCTGCGTCCGTCATCGGTTCCGCTTCCAGAGAAGACATGACTTCAAAGGACCCGCCCAGGATCCAGTTATCCTCAAGAGCACGCACATCCAGCTCCTCGCCAATGTCGTAGAGCTCGTTGATCTCCTTCGTGATCAGCTCTAGGTTGCCATCGGACAAGCATTCGATCTCTCCGGACATCATCCCCTCGACGGCGTTGTGGTCGAGGTCTTCGAACACGATGTTGGCTTCATCGCCGGGTTCGTTTTGTGATGGGCTGGAGCTTGGTTCCTCCAACTCCGAGCATGTAGGAAACTGTATCTCCCAGAAGGATGTGCCTATCCGGTTCACAATGTTTGTGTCCTCCAAAACCTAGCAAAAAAAAGATCAATATCACCTTACTACGATAAAATACATGTAGATGGATTCGTTCTTTGATGAGCGTCCAACTAATGGAACAAAAAATAAACATATAATAATCACGCAAAGTACTACAAATGATAGCTTGTTTTATTAACATGGCGCCGAGTTTTTATTTATGGGAGTGACTAATTTCACGTGATGTGATCGAATATCGGCTACAATCTATGTTAGAACTTGCTAGCATGAATCACGAGATAATTCAATAGTTTGGAGTATTTATCTCAGTTGCAACCTAACCGATATGTTATAACTCATAACTAGCACGAATCATATATCATTCCAACGTTCTGAGTCATTTTCCTGGTTACGACCTCATGTGTAACTACCCATGTTGCAACTTATTGCAAGCATCGAATCACCTGTAATGCTATGGCCTACGAGCTGATTGAGAATTACGATATTTTACGATCGACTGAAAATTAGCAAAATCTTTTGTTTATTTACTTTTGCTAGTTCTCCTGAAATTTTGGAATCTCAGTCACCTAGAATCAAAACTACTACTAGGCCTAAAATTGCACTCTTTGAAAATCCTACGAAGCTCCAAAAGTCATGGTTATGTGTAATTTAGTGGATGTGTAAGATGGTTCAACACTCTGTTTTTTAGCCCGTTTTGTGCTGGGCTGTAGTTTGCACGTTCCGAGGTATCATGTACGGGAAAGTTGTGACTAAGCAATATGAAAGGCGCACACCCCTGGCTGGACTAACAAGTTGTGTGGCTCGTTAAGGCTCGGCTTGTTATGCTTGTGATCTTTAAGACAAAAATTGTAAAAGCATCTTAACAAGCTAAAATTATTGTTTAGCTCTGTTATGTGCTAGTGATCGCTCACGAGTTGCTCGCTAAAGATCGTTAAGAAAAAAGAGGTATGCACATGTATCACTGATGTATCCATGCAGCAACATGGTATATTAGCCAAACATACAAGCTGAGCAGGAGGATTTGGCTAGCAAAGCAAGCTATGCACAAGCAGTTTTGGTATTTCAAGTTGGTAAGTTAGATGAGGTCGGTAATTAACGAGCTTAAAGATTTGCTCGGGAAGATCGCCGGCTTGTATGTTTAGCACATTAGTGGTGTCAAGCTTTGTTTGGCTCTGTTCATTACTGCAACGAGCAGAGCTAAACGAGTCAAGCAGACTAACGCTTGTTAAGTGCTTTATGTTCAGCCCTACCCCTATCTTGCTCATTCGTTCTTGCGTTGAGATCCATGCGAAAACTTTCTCTTTTTTGCATCTCCTAAAAACGTAAAAGCCTAAAACTTTGCAGCTCGACAAATATATTGGAACTAAGTTTTCCAAAAGTAACTTGGGACCTTTTTTGCACAAAAGATATCTAAAATGAGTAGTTTATGTTTTATGATATCCAAAAAAAAATCCGAATATATGTTCCATCCATTATGCTTCGAATAAAATGTTAACGTGGAAAGTTTCAAGTACTAATTTTCTTTCGCTAGGGAGAAAAAAAGAGAAAGATTGCGCAGGGAAAGCAAAATGGATTGGATGGATAGGGAGTGTGTGCCTAACATGGTGCTTGTAAAATCCACTTGCGTGATACTGACGCACATAATATTTGACGGAAGATATCTATAGCGAAAAGAGAAAAGAACAGGTGAAAATGATATATATGCACACTCCCCCGTACTCACCTGCTCAGCCGTCCCCAGCTCAAGCACACCGCCCATGAATGGGATACAAACAACTGTCTGAAAAAAGTGTCCAAAGACAACCGTGCAGTTGGGGTCAGAAATCTGAACATTAAACAAGTGACATGCAGTGCTAACTATAATAAATGTGATGGAAGCCTGAAGTGCACTTGCCTGAATAGACGCGGTCTGAATTAGCCAGCAGATAGTATGACCATGCACAGAGAGAGGAAATTAATCATGATACATCAGTTAGTATACATAAATATAGTTAGTTCTACAGATTCGCCAGATACTAAAGAGAGACTATTTTTGCTGGATATTGAAGAGATAGAACTGAAGATGCACACACAGACATACCTTAGCTAAGAGCGCGCGTTGGAAGGTTTTGGTGTCTGCGAGCTCAGCGTTGCAGAGCCAAATATGTTGATTGCTCACAAAACTTTTGCCAGGCAACCTGACCGTACGTGTACAGCAGAACACCAAACACTTCAGCCTTGAGTAATCAGTACAGTAGATCTTTATCATGATAAGATGAAAGTCCAGAGTCTAGACGAACCCTTGGCCAGGCCGGAAGGCGTAGGTCATGCAGACCGTGTAGTACCACTCGGCGTCGCCGAGATCCTCCGGTGAGAGCGAGGCGGCGGGACGTTTAGCCCGGTGGTCGCACTCGCCGGAGAGTAGCGACACGTAGAGCTCTCTCAGCTGTTCGCTCCTCTCCAGGACGAGCTGGTCGGCGGCGGTAAGGTCCGTGGAGTTGGTGATCTTCCTAGTCTTTACCTCGCCGTTGTAGAAGCCGTCATTCCACGTCAGGAATCTGCAAAACATACGGAACCGGGAGACGCATGTAAGCGCAAGACCAGCTGGAGTATATTAATTGTAAGCGGAAAGGAACCAGCCATCCGGTGTTCGTCTCTAGCTTGAGTGTCAGTAGATTGAGTCCAGTTGATATTACCCTGGGCGGCTTGTTGAGATACACCAGAATATGGCGTAAGTCCAGTCGATGCTCTTCACGGCGGCAGCGAGCTGGTTTCTGAATTGCTTCCCCGGCGACGGCAGCTCAGTGGGTTCTTCCTGACTCGGAGGAGCTGATGGTGCCATTTCTACACTAATTCCTACATATGCATGCAGAATTCACAAGGTGAAGCTAGGGCAAACAAAGGAGCATGAAAAATAGAATGAAAGGTATGTCCGTGATGTGTAGCAAGAATCATCTTTAGTTAATTTCAGTTCATGCAGTAACCTCTTTAATCAGTTCATGCTAAGAAACCTGTGGAGAGATTTCTCAACGAATTATAGAGAGAAATTAAGGAAGAAATAGGAGCAAAGAAATTAAGTAAGACACTGCAACTAACTAAGCTGGACAAGAATGGAAGAAAGTGTTCCAACTAATAAAATGGAGTTGAGCTTTACTTGAGCTCCGGAGACCAAGCCGCTGAAAAGTTAGGTGCCAACAACCGTACGTTTCCGCATACTACGCCATTGGCAACCTGTCGTCGGAGAGGAAGATGCAGCTACTATATATGCAAATGTACCAAGAATCCAAGGCATGTTTATATAGACGATCTTGCAGCACAGGAGCAATGGTGACCGCGACGTACAAGTACACAACAAGCAAAGTACTGTAAGCCCAAACACTGTTACACCAACATATATTTAAGGCCGTCGCTTTCGAGTGTGGCATTTTGTGGCTCGGGCTACATGTAGCCCATTTTTTCAAAAATCGAAAATGGTAATTTGTAGTTCCAAAAAATTAGCAACAAAAATTCTATAGGTAGACAATAATGTACTCTATAAATGTGAAAAAAAAAAGCAATACGAAAGACTCAATATTTTGGGTTGTGTAAAATTCACAAATCCATAGATCTGAAAACGTGAACAGTACAAATTTTGACAGTCAGAATTTGTCATTTTGTGTAGCCTCTAATATAACGTATTTCATCATGAAAATTTGCACAGTGGTAGAGTACATCATTAGCTACATTTAGATTTCCTTCAGATATTTTAAAACTTTAAATGTTGAATTCGAATTTTGTAAACAAGAGGAGATGTGTATTTAGGGCTACATTTTGAGTTTTCCCGTCGCTTTCTAGGTAATTTAGTACCCCAGCCTACTTGATTTCCTCGCTGCTTACTGAAAGTGGAGTAACACGTACGATGTCCTCACCACTGTATGTTTGACGGTGAGACTGGTGGAGACATATAGGCTGCAGGAGCATCTTCCAGGTTGTAAATCCACTTTGGCTCATAGGTATAGGTATAGATGCACTTAGTACCTTAAAACATATTTTAAAATGTAAAAAAATATCCGTACGTACACTGAGACATTCTATATATGTTCGCAGGTTCGCAGAAAAAAGACGTTTACTAAGTAATTGAACACATCTATGGTCATGAAATTTTATGAAAAAGTTAGAGCATACACAAAATACACACCTACCGGATATTTTACATTCAAAAAACGGACACAGCTTACGAAACAAATTAGACTACGAACAATACACCAAATTCAAATCAGGAGTTAATACTGAATAGTACTCTTCAGAGCACAAAATATCAGATTTGTTTCTTAAGCACGACATGGTATATGTACGTAAGTATGTTGTGTTGTGTTGTACAAAAGTCCAGAGCTTTTCCTCGAATGATCTAATCAATCATCTTTTGTTAAAAAGGAGGAGAGTCCCGAGTCATCTACATCGATCGATGCACACCCATAGCTAATGAATTATCTAGTGCTAGATATATGAGTTGTGTAATTGAGGTTCAAAACGCATCATTGCGACAATTGCGATCGTGATTTTCAGTAAATTAGGTAGACCAAGAATGACCGGTTGTGGCTTCATTAATTTAAAGCCGGACTCTGCTCGAGCCTTCCATCTAAAATTTTCAGTAAATTAGGTAGACCAAGAATGGCCCTACAGGTAACGGAGCAGGAGCGCATCGTTTTGGCTCTTCAGCTTGAGCGAGCTCTGGATTTAAAAAATCCAAAAAAAAGTTCTGATTTTTTATGAATATATATAAATTTGTTCCATATACATGCTACATTTTGGTAAACTTTAATTTAGGCTACACAAAATTCAAAAAATTGTTGATTAAAAGGAAAAAAGAAATTGATTTTGCTCCCCACTACGTTAGTATTTTCTATTCATATATATGTACTCATATATTTTTTACAGGTTTAAATTTAAATATGAAGATTTTTGTTTTTCTGAAAAAAATAACTACCTAACTGAGAGCACAAAAAATAACTCCCCAGCAGTGCAATGTTGTAATCATACTGTACAATGGCTTAGTCTAGTAACAGGAGTAAGAACATGACTTGTTAGTATTGTGATTTTGTTAGATACTAGCACACGCTTGTCCCTCCACATCATCCTCATAATTTTAGAGGTTTTATTGCTAAGGAAGTCCCATCATCAACCTCGATGTGTCCTCGTAGTTTTCCAAAGTAATTATATGAAAGATAGTTTGCATAATTTCTTAGGGCTTCACTGCCACCAAGAAGCCAAAAGAGTTCATACCAATGTCTCATGTAAATTATTGAAGATATTTTTTACAGAATTATCAAAAGGATTGATTTTCAGCCTATTCATCAATAGATGCACAAAAAAGAAATCTATTAGCGTAACAAAACGTAACAAACCGAAATGAAACATAAATGTTTGACATGCCAAGCAATGTCTAAAAGAAATAAACTGCGTGAATCATCTAGACAATAAATAATTGAACGTTGAGACAAACAACAGTATAACACTGTCTATGAAGTACTGGAATACTTTCATGCAAAAAAACTACGAGAACCAGTCAAGGTGCTGACGGCCAGAAACCGTCGACACAGGTCAATTTGGCCGTCGGTATAGGATGTGCCGACAGCCACCGTCGGCACCTTGCCGTCGGCACAATATGTTTTCGGCACAGAACCCATTTGCCATCGGCACAACAACTTGTGCCAACGGCTAAGCCGTCGGTATAGAACTAACAGCCGTTTGGGAATTCTGGCTTAATTTTTTTTCAAATTTTCTTAATCTCTCACGTGGATAATTTTAATCTCTAACTACACTTAATTTTAAGTCAAATTCCACTAATGGTCTAACTTCCCAATTTGTCACTCATCCTCACCCTACTCCAACCTTAGCCCTCTTATCTTCTCCATTCCTTCCAGTTGAGCTTCCGAGAAAGAAATGACACCTTGTTGATAATACTACCATATCAATCCTATTAACTCGTATACCATGATATCACAACTCTTTATAATTATGAATTTTAAACAATTATTTAAATTAACATCAATGTTTAAGTAATAATAATCTTTAGGCATGATGCAACTATTAATTTAATTTTAAAAAATAAAATAAAATCCTAAATTTCCGGCAAAAACTAAAAGATTCCTACTTTCATATTTCCATTTGGAATTTTTAGAATCTAAAAAAATGCCAACACGTTGTGAATTCTGATGTAACTTTTTCCCACGATCAGTTTGATATATTTTACATTTTTTCCGACTTCGTATGCAACCAGAAAAGCCGTTTTACCGATCCATGACGCAATTTTGCAAATAAGATCGAAATTCATTTTTGTTAAATTCTCTTGAAACTAGATGTCATAACACATGGACATCTCGAATGATTTATTTTTTGAATTTTTTTATCATTTGCGGCTATTCATTTGAAACTTAAAAAGGCGATCCAATGGAGGGGTGCGTGGAGAGTAAAAATCTAGGCTTGTGCCAACGGCCTAGCCGTCGGCATAGGGCTAGAGGGCAAAAAAATATAACAATGTCGCCTCATCGTCACGGCGGAGACCCCTGTGCCGACGGCCTTTTTTTGTGTCGACGGTCACCGTCAGCACAAACTTTTCTGTGCTGACTGCCTTCTTCACGGCCTGCCTTGTTCGGGATCTGTGCCGACGGCCCTGATAAAATGCCGTCGGCACCTCGATTTGTTTCCTTAGTGAAAAATGCCAGAATACCACTAAAACGGTAATATTCCTGCATTACTAAATTGAAATCAATTCTGTTTTTAAAAAATAAAACACGTCGGGTCCAAAGCACATGAACAATGCTAAGAAAAAACGTGTGAAATGAAGATGTCCAAGCTACAACCAACGGGGATACTGCCAATGGACTATTGAAGCATTACCTATTTTGTAGGGTACCCTCACAGGATAATTAATAAATATATTGCTTGCACAAATATATTCAAAATGATATATACTAGCTAACATGTAATTTCAAAATCCTCCCTTGATGAAGACTCCATTGCATTAATCAAGTCAGTGCATGCGTTTGGTAAACAGATTGGGCCAGTGCACGCGGATCATGCATTCTATTTTTCCCCAATCTTCTACCACCTAGGTCTTGCTCTTCTTATTTTTCTTTGGAATACTAAAATTACGTTTAACCCACAATGAAAAAATCAACATAAGAAACCCAATATATGAGTCAACTTGGTGCAAAAATCACAAAAATATATATTTTGTATCGTATTATATGTCGATCAAACTTTTAAATGATGTCTATATTTTTTATATGTTCATCTCAACTTACAAAGTAAGATAAAACTTATGTGACGTAATATCATGTACGATTGCGATAAAAATTTAAGGATATGTGTAGAGTAACTGTTCAACTACTTTTTTTTTCGATAAAGGATGCTTTATTATTTCAAGAAACAATTACATCCAGCCTCTGCATAACTAGGATGCACACAGCCGTTTGTTGTCTCAAGAGTCCAGAGTTACAAAAATAAAAAGGCGAAATACATATCGGAACGATGAATCATATGACGCCTAAGATGTGGGAGGAGCTACTATCCGTAGACTATGCTGCCACCCATGTAGGGAAAAAGTATCCCTCGCCGTATCCTCCAACCGTGTACGCACCTCCGTAAATAGGTGTCGGTTCTCCACACGCTGAAGAGGTAACCACGAACGGAGAATACCTGTGCATCTGTAGATGACCTGCAACAAAGAGCAATTTTTGTCATTAAAGATCTTGTCATTTCTACATAGCCAGAGCGCCCAGATAACGCTACTTGGTAGTCAAATAACGCGCCCCTGTCTTTATGTACGTGAATACATGAAACTTAGGAAAGTAATAGATTTTAAAATTATTGTTTTTATTATTTTAAATTACACAATGTAGCCCAGGTTCTATATATCATCCATTTCCAACTATGTTTAGATTAATGTCAGTAGAGCCCGTGAGAGTTACACAACCAAACGTGCACAAATTGTCAAATCGCAGAAGCTATACATGTCACGGTCACAGGCAGCCTTTGTAGCTATATATGTGGACATCAAAATCAACGTTGAAAACGACCGATTTGTAAGCTGACCAATTATATGCATCGATAGCAGATACGTACGCATATGGTGAGTCACCACAAAACAAGTGTGGTGGGCGCATCCAATCAGAAACGGCCTGGCAGCCTAGCTTGTAGCTATGTGAACCTTTCCACATCACGATCTCGACCGCCTGTTACTTTGCTCTACACAGAAATGGCTTTTATGACGTCACGTATTTTTTTTTTTGAGCCAAACTGCGTATATTCAACAGATAGAGATTACAAGAACCCAGGTACACGCACAGGAACACACGCAAGCACCGCAACCAGCGGCACCACCGACATCACCGGAGAAGAGGAGATCGAACCACCATCTAGCCCAAAGCAGAGAGCACCTACTCGCATGAAGAAGGCCGCAAGGTCCATCCGCCACGCTGTGACGGAATCTGAAGCGATGAACAGTGCACGGCCAGCGCCCTCACCAGCCTGCTCCTCCACCTCCCGACGACCACCAACCCCGACGACGCCGGCAGAGACCACCGGCCACACCAACTCCCGTACAGTGTACGGCACGCCGCACCACCCCCGCACCCTCCGCCGCAAGAACGGAGCCCTCCTTGCCGCGGCGAAGAGAGGGACAGGGGACAAAAGCTCCCGACGCAGGCCACCGTCTTCGCAGCACCGACCACGCCCCGAGCACGAGAACATGCCGGATCGATAGATCCGCGCAAACACACCAGCCGCAGCTCGCCGACTCCGCCGAAGACGTCACCGGAAGCGGATCGAGCTCCAAGCACCAAAACTCCAAACAAGCACCGTCATCCCCCACTCGCCGGCGCCCTCGGAGAACCTACTCCTACTATCTACACGCCGAGAACGCAGAACTGTGGTTCCCCCACTCTCTCGCCGCCGGAGCGGCAGGCGGAGAGGAGGGGAACCACCGGCCTGGCCGGCGGCGGAACGAGAACTTTGGGTCGCCTCCTTATCGCCTGGGAGAGGATAAGGACGAGACTTTGTTAACCCACCTATTACTCCAAATTTTCTCTCATGACGTCACGTATATTAAATTGATTTAGACGAGCCATTCCGAAATGGGAGTGATAGTTAGCACATTTTTTCCTTTTTTTCAAAAGAATATACACATTTTTCACGGCAACGGTATTTGACGGTACTATACCTTCTTGTCACCATCAATATATTTTCCATCTGTCTTCTTCCTTGTGCGGCTTAAATTTCCGTGGTGTACTTCTGCTTTGTACTTTAGTATTCACGATTGATGGACACTGCTAGGGTGTATGCAATGCAACGACAGATACGTCGACACCGCGTCGAGAGGATTCTAGGTCGTTGTGGCCATACATGTGTAACGAGAGGTTTTCTGTCCGTAAAAGATGCCAGCTAGGAAATTATAGTGAGATATTGTATGTGACTATTCTGTATATGCTATCTGTTACTCCGTATTTGCTTTCCGTTTGTATTGACACACCCATGACGCATATCATGAGATCTAAATACCGACTCTATCTGATTTTCACATGTAAGTGACTCACTCTACATCTTTAGTGGACTCAATGTACATCTTCATGCGTTTGTATATATAATAGTAATAAAAGGTAATCTGTCCACCAAGTAGTTTATATCTCACACATGCATTTTCTGGCTCGGTCGTTATTAGGCTGGCCACGTTTACGTGCCTTATCTGGCCCCTTCGTCCGTTGGTGCATGTGATACGCGGACCTAAGGCTGTTGTCTGTATCCATGCCATCCCCACTTCCCATATGTGTGTCACAAGTACATTCTATATATGATTAGTGTGGCCCACGATTTGTTTTTTGCAAATTTAGTGAGCTTTATTGATTAACTGTGATTAATTGATACGATTACCATCACTCGTAAGAGTATCTACGACAAAGCCTGAGTTATAGTTGATCCACAGACATCTCTTCCTATCAACACTAGCATGTAGCGTGGCCCACGAATTACGTGGCCGTCAAAGTGCAGAACATTTCTTGTTTGATTGTTCTAGAAAGAGTTTTTTTATTGTTCTAGAAAGTGCAGAACATTTGCACCACTTATCTTAACGGTTTGCTCTTGAAGACTCTGGAGACACACTGCAGAAGCGACAGAAGACGCAGCATCCGCTTGGCAAAGCGTAAGTATATACGTATGGTAACTGAAGTGTGACGAGTTACCCATAACTTGGACCAAACAGCTGCTTATAGCAAACGCGGACGTGTCCCCGCTAATCACCGGTAGAGCTGCCAGAGAAGACGACAAGCTAGCTAGCTACACTCCACAAAAAGTGACAGTGGTGTGGTGTCACGAGGCAAGTAAACGGCACGGGGGTATATGCCATTCTTCTGTCGGGTCGCTTTAGACTACACACGTATCGATAGTGATGACGTTTACCGGCGTATCTACGTGTCTACCGTCTAGTGATTTTACATGGCCTTCTCACCTGCATAATCATCTCTACCCTTCCTTCGCGTAGGAAAGAAATGGAACATGGGTAATCACCATAATTGGCGTTCATATGTAACAAAATGCGGACGGTTGATTGGCGTCAGTAGCGTGCAAGCATGACGGATAGACCGACCTAGCTAGAACGAGTTTGTGCAACGGCATAACTTTAGACTTCTCTTAGAGCTACTCCGTATGACCGTATTACATAAATTTTCAGTTTAGTTAGAGGAGGGAGAATAAAAAAAGGATTGTTTTTCCTGAGATAAATAATGCTCCCTTAGAAAAATAAGAAAGGATTTTTATTTAAGAGAAGGTTCTACCCGAAGTCTCAATATCAAAATAATGCACACAACCATTTTTATTAAATTTATTCAGCAAAATCTTACAAGAAAAATATAAAGATCAAACTGAAGCCACCTCACTATTTACATATGTCATAGTTTTAAAAAAACTACAGATGTCATAACACCTACAAACTTGATGAAGGGAGTGACCGTGTTAGGACCTCATGCTTGGACCTCACCAACACATATCATCAGATAACCGGAGGCCTCACCAAAACGCCTAACAGTGAGTTGGAAACACAAACCAGTGTAGCAAACACTAAACGCACACCATTACACACGCTCGAGCATTCGCTGACACCATCTTCCGCTGACCCATCTTTAGGAAGGATCAAGGAATTGATCTTGTTAGGCATGCCATCGACGCCGCCATGGCGCCAGACAACGCCTACGTCCTGCGCGCATCCATCGTCACACGCATTGGCGGACGCAGCGGGGGGGCGGGGGGGCCAAGGCCCACCCAGAAATTCGCTGGCCCATCCGGCCATCCTGGAGGAGTCGAGCCCCATGCCACACGCACGCCCCAGACTTCGATTCCCCACTCCACGCGCACCCGTCCTTCGACCGCAGCCGCTGTCCTCCGACCGCAGCCGCCACCCGCCACTCCGGCCCCGGCTCCGCCGCCGCCCCAGCCCCGCCGCCGCTGCTGCCCATCAGCCCCGCCCAGTCCGGCGCCGCCCGCGGCCCGCCCCAGCTGCGTCCGCCCATGCTGCTGCTGACCGCCGGCCGCCCTCGCTGCTGCGTTGCCGACCAAGTGAGTGATGCAGCCATTTGCATGTGAGCTGTGATGACCCCTACAAAGAGGTGATGCAGCCATTTGCATGTGTACCGTTGCAGATTGCATACATAGGTGATACAGGCAGGGGTGTTGAATAATGTATGGACCCACCCCGCCCTGGAGATGAATAAGTTTGAGGATTAAGTTTTTTCAGGCATGGTGACATTGTGGAGCGCAGATCATCTGAGATTCTGAAGAGGTTCATACCTATATACCTATCTCGTTCCTCGTTTTGGCTTCCTCTGCTGCTAAGAACATGACGATCGAGTTTCTTGTAGTAACCATATGTAAATCTGTTGCTCCATTTGAAAAAGCTTCTTTCTTTTTGTAAGCCCTCAGAGAAAAAGGATAACTTTCTTGAATTGTGCCAGTACTTATGTTCACATAAACTATGTTCAAGTCAATATTTTCATGCTCTGCCTACAGAATGCATGATTGTGCCATCTTCGCTACACCTATGGTACCAATGGAGTGCAGGCTGCAAATTCAAAACTACTGCAGTGATACTACTACGTAGGAGCAACTGAAACCATGGGCAGTCGACCATTATTCTCTGGTCAAGATAGTCAAGCGAGATACTAGTATGTTTGTTCTTCATTATGCAAAGGTTTTTCGCAATTTGGGGGGTGCGCAAATTTTTTTTTTTTGAGGTGTGCCCCCCTCCAATTCTTTTCTGCGTCCGCCACTGGTCACACGCCTGCCGTCGAGACCCCGCTGCACCACGCCGCCAAGACCTGCCACCATCGACGTGGTAGATGAAACACCACTCCACCAGGAGACTCCTATGGACATCACGAGTTCCAAAATGATGCCCATGTTCTCCATTCTACCATACGTCTTTCCTTAAACATAATTTTGTACCAAGATTTAATTAATTCTCGTTGACTTCAAAAGATGATAAATACGTAGTAGATAATACATTGCACATGTTATAGTTAGTGTCCTCTCTAAATAGCCTGGATAGCTAATGGAAGACCTACTTTCTGTACATGACCTAACATGGCCTTGGCCAGGCAAAAACATCTTGACATTTCCTACGGCCCCTCCTTGCATAGGTGGCTTCCTATCGGCTGCAATATCTATTCCTGGTGACCTTGGGTTTCAGAAATTTCCATCTACCAGCCCCAAGCAATCCGCGGCGCTGTCGGTCGAAAGGCAAATTGGTTTCCGCCTTGCTCCGTTGAGAGACCCAGGGAGCACCTACGTAGCCTCGCTTGATCACCAGTGACGAGGCCTCCTGTTTTTTTGTCCGCTTCCGCACTCGAGCAGCGAGCAAGAAGAGTCAAAGAGTATAGTAGGACTGTAGCTGGCTGTAGGAGGCAGATCGATCGATGATACTAATATAGATTGCTAGCTGATAGGTGGAATAGGTTGGGGGCGCCTTTTGGCGAGATCGAGAGATCTCACGTTCTCACAATGGCAAAGCCCAGGATCTACAGTTATTGAACTGATTCAGCGACAGCCATCGCTACCGGATTGGAAGATCCAAGCCGGCGGGCCGCCGGTCGGCGTCATGGGCGTCACGCTGTGGACTGCGGAAGGAAGATTCGCGCGCGAAGTTTCAACTCTCATGTGCCAGTGGCAATCTTAATTCGGGTCGGGCGACTGTTGATTAATCAGCGTTTCTCTGCAAAAAGGAATTCATTAATAGTAGGCGTTTGATCAGGCGCTAGGCCATGACGGCTTCACAGGCACATTTGTGAGCTGCCTGCATTTCCCTTGAATTTCCTGGTTCGGAGACGTCCCTATCAGGATGTGCATTGGCAGGGTTACTGAATTTGTTTTGTACCATGAATCATGCATATACTACGTACATGTACTATCGCATAATACGCTCTAGCTAGGTACAGACGTACAGTTGGTCAAGGCATCAAGCCCTAGTTTTTGTTCCATGCTTTACTGCTTGATTAACGGTTTTGCAAATTCCAAGTCAAAATGAGATTACTATCTTAAATCTTGATCAATTTAGGAAGAAGAAATTGCGGCAATATAGTTGTTTTAGGTTTGATGTAACAAATCCTACGAGTTCAGAATGTTAACTCGAGTCTAGGGAATCTGTAGAGCCCCCACCGCACGAACGCACGACCCAACCTCCCGCACGACCCAGCCCTAGCCCCCACCGCACCCCTCCTCCCGCCGCCGCCGCCGGTGGCGCCGCCGGGCAAAGCCCCGGTGGCGTGGCGGCGGCGGGGGGTCTTCCTCTGCTGCGTCGGGAAGCGCCCGGCCTAGTCTTCGCATGGTGTTCCGGGGACGGCGTCGAGATGGTGGAGGCGACGTCGCGTCGGAATAAGGATGCCGGAGCTCGATCCCCATCTCGGCAAGGCCACTTGTGGCGGTGTCGGCGAGCTGCTCGGCCCGGTTTTCTCTCGGATCCGCGGATCGGGGAGGGTGGATTCCCCGGGCACGGCCGACTCTCGACCCCGCCGTGGAGTTTGCGGAGTCGGTTCCGGAGTCGGAGGAGTGCCGATGCTCGTTGCCTTCTCCTCGGCCGGCCGTGGTGGCGAGGGAGAGGAAGGAGATGGCGCCACCGCCTTCCTTTTTAGGGTTTGTGTTCTTCTCGGTGGCTTGCGGCTGTCACGTTTTGCAGCCTTCTTCCGGCCGGCCTTGGTGGCGAGGGAGGAGGCGGTTCGACGTGGCGACGCCAAAATCGGCCGGATGGTCGGGAGAAAGACCCTTCTTCCTCCTTGTCGGTATGATTTGCCGCCGTTGTTCTTCTTCTTCCTCGGCACCGATGTCGGAGGGAGTTCCCGGTTTGCCCGGCGGATGGCCCGGCCGCGGTGCTCGGACCGGTTGGTTGACTCGAGTTCCCTTCCTTCCGGAAGGGACACTTTTCGCGGTACTCAAAGCCAAAGATGGCGACGGCTGCTGCAGGCGTGTTGGATTGGTGTCCATGCCTTCTCGGCGCTGGTGTCAAGGAAGGAGGAAACAGCGTGGTGGCAATTACACCGTGGTCGAAGATGATGACCTGCTTGCGCTTGGTTGTAGTTCTTTCTACTGCAGGGGTCTTCTCTCAAGTTTATGGGATGATGACACAGGGCTCCGGAGATCTTCATGGGTTATGGTGGTCTTAGGGTGTTCTAGGTGTTCTTGGTCCTTTGTGTTTGTGTTTCTCTGTGCTTGTAATGGTCAACAATTTTGTATCTTTCCGTGATATGAATGCATAGAAATTCTCAACAACAAAAAAAACTCGAGTCTAGGGGTAAATTATACTAATGAAAAACCCAAAAAAAAAAAAACTATCTCATTAGGGTTTTGATGCGTAAGCTGGGTCCCGCTTGTTAAGAACTGCACTAAACTAAGCTCAGTTTTGATCCTTTTTTACCAAGAGCTAGGAAATTGGATAAAATGTTAAAGTGCTTGTCAAAATCATCTGAAACTTTCCTAAATTACTAAAGGCAAGTAGGTAGAAATAATTGATTGTTTTTATATTTTTTTAAAGAAAATTCGAAGTTCTAAAAAATGTAGCCTCGACTAGGCTAACAGCTTGATCATAAAAAAAAATGATCGGAGTTAATGGACAGTCCATGAAAGTTTTTGTTTCAAATGACTAATCCGACAGTTTTCTATATATACTCCCTCCGTCCCCAAAAAAGCTTCTCACCTTTTTCAAGATACGAATTTATTTATAACTAAAATATGTCTATATATATCTGAACCTAGATAAAATTGAGAAGTTTATTGTGGAACAAAGGGAGTAGATTTTTTGGACACCTTACTCCTAGACTACAGGCCATCGGTTCGAAACCAATCGACTCCTAGTTTTTGTTGCAACAGGCCTAAAATATGTGTTTCTGTGCAATTTATCGTTTCAAAATGTGCGACTTAGGTCCAGTGTTACATTTTCATTATATAGAAGTTCATTTATCTGAATCGACTACAGCTTAAGGAAGTCTCAATCAACTTAGACTACGTATAGGTTGCCTCTATTTTGTAATGTGATGTGTGGGTCGTTCATGTCCCCTCCGTCAGTGGCTGCGGTCGTAGGGAGTGCAGGTTTTCAGAACTGATGACCCCCGTTATTGAAGTATGATCCATAAGGTCTACTTATGCCAAAAATTGTCTTGTGTTGTGAAGTGAAGAACAGTCAAACATGCAGGGAGTTCATCCATCATTCCTCTGAATTTCATCAGTTCGATCAGACAACATTTTACCAAACGTTTTCACTGGACTGAATTGCTCGCCACCCTCATTCTCTTGGTGTTCATCTGCAGTTGATTTTGTTGTCAACATTCAGTGCAAACTAGTGTAAGAGCTATGCGGATCCATGAGCAGGATCACTGCCTAATCATCGACAGCAGCGAATGCAGTATCATATTTTAGGTGTGACGGAATGAACAAGCACTGCACAAAATTAACTAATCTATGTTCAACTACACTTACGTGTACTATGCAAATATGCGAATTTTTTTGGACACCTTAGTCCTACACTACAGGCTATCAGTTAGAAATCAACAGACTTACAACAGGCCTAAAATATGGGTTTCTGTGCAATTTCTCGTTTCGGAAAGTGCGACTTAGGTTCAGTGTTACATTTTCATTAAACTGAAGTTCACTTCTCTGAACCGACTACAACATCAGAAAATTCCAATCAACTTAGACATAGTACTTTTGCACGGGTCGTGAAGAGTGCAGGCTTTCAGATCTGATGAACCCTGACATAGTACTATCCATAGGGTCTACTTTTGCCAATAATTATCTTGTGTTGTGAAGTGAGGAATAACCAAACATGTAATGAAGTTCATTCATCATCTTCATTTTCATTAGTTCGATCAGACAACAGTTTACCAAACGTTTTCTTTGGACTGAACTGCTCCCGGCCCTCTCTCATGGTGTTCATCTACAGTTGATATTGGTGTCAGCATTCAGTGCAAAGTAGCGTAAGATCTATGCGGATCCATGAGCAGGATCACTGCCTCATCGATCGTGAAGCATGTACATCCATAGTCCTGCATGATCATATTTCTTTATTGACATGAGTGTACTAGCTCTACTTTAAAAAGAACAGGTTTTGAACTGCACGGAGTTGACAGCAGGCGTCAAATAATTGCAGCAGCTGAGTACGCAGAACTACATCTTGAAGGAAATGTAACTCTGAACACAACAAACTTTGTGCTTTAAGTTTCTTAAAACTTTACAGATGTAGCCTCACTTTCTCATTTATTTTGCAGAACACGCAAGAGCTTTGCGTGTTGATTCATTAAGCAAGAAACCAGTAGTTTTACAAAGAGCACATACAGGACTGCAAGCGAACACCGCTCCCTTCTACAGCTCGTGGGAATAGAATCGCTGAGAGCGATCCACCATATTCGACAATGGTCACCACCGGCGTGGATTCGGCCACACCTGAACCAAACTGGATGTGAGAAGCGGCACTGAACCATGAATATCATACTACTTGTTTAGATCTTAAAATGTTCAGATCCATGTTAATTGTGTTAGCCGTGCCACGATTTCTAGGATGGGATGGATTTTGCTGTTTAGAATCGCTATTCATCAAACCTGCACCGAAATTAACTCACCACTCATCTGCATTTTGCTTGGGTCGATCAGACATTGCCACATGTTCAATGTATTGAAGTGTTCCTCACTCTCACTCTCATGGTGTTCATCTGCAGTTGATTTGCGTGTCAACATTTAGAGCAGACTATAGTGTATAAGGTATGGAGATCCATGAGCAGAATCAGCATTGTCTCCGGCATCAAGCATGTGCATCCATAGTTGTTTGAAGCGAAATATATGGCATGGTAATCCTCCTTGGATGACAGGAATGTAGCAGCTCTGTTTTGCAAACAGAATGGATGCTGAACTGCAAGGGTTTGAGGGCTGGCATCAAATAATTCTGGAAGCAAAGTACAATGATAGACTACATCTTGAAGAAATTGTGTCACTACATAGTGCAAGTCAGCTTTATGCTGGATATGACACAATAGACAGCTAGTTCATTCTTACCAATATTTCACGACTAAAATGGTACTGACCTGTTTAGTCTTATGCAGGAATTTAAGCTACTGCATGGATATCACTGCAACTTTCACCACAACAAACTTAACTTACTGATGTAGTCTTCATTTGTGATCTTCAGTGAACTCAAAGATGACTACCAGTAAACAACCAGCAAGAGACATGTTATATCTGCAGCTTGGCTTCAACTAGCAAACAGAGTTGATAGTGTGGAGAACTGAGTTCCAGCTCAGTGGCAAGGCAAGCGAGTGCGTAGCCAGTCCACCTGGGTTCGAATCCCCATCTCACGGTAATTTCGTAGGGAGGGGCGAACTTTAAACCGGGTTATCATCCTAACGTCCATCCGCTGGGAGAGTCTCATCCTACCTAACAACGTATAGCCAAGGGATGGGATCATTCCCCCGTTGGTCAACGTTTAAGTGGATTGTCTGGCCTTTTGCATAAGTTTGGACTTTTGGGGTGGGCTAGTGCATGAAGCTTGACATAGTATCATGTTTAATACAATCATATACGTGTGTTATTCTTCTTTCCACGTTGCGTTGGCTAATGCATGAAACTTGACAGATCCGTCCTAAATCTCATCTTTATCAGACAACAACTAGTAAGCAACATAAAAACAAAAGAATTGCTTGTAATTCAGAGCAGGTTAACATAAAAAACCAACGCGCGTGGCTGTTCATCTACATTTTACACTAACTGTATATCAGCACTACAAATTGATTTGGTTAATTTCTTCCATGGCGCATCAGGAAATTCAGTGAAGAAAAAAATACTCTCATCGCTTGTAGAAGAAGCGCTTGAAGTGAAAATTCAGGTGCAAGATACCCCTCTCGAAAGTGCACTTGAATCCGGCCTTCCTAGAGTACTCCCACTCCTTGTTCACGATTCTGAACGCGACGTCCTCGTACGGCGGCCCGGCGTGGAACCTGATGATGCAGGTCTCGTCGCTCTCCCCGTCCTTGTGGACGGTGTACTCCGGGGGCTTCGTGCCGGCGAGGTCGGGGTAGTACACCACGAACTTGTAGCCCTTGACGATCTTGGGCGGGGGTTGGTCATGGTCGTAGTGCACGCGGTTGTACTTGTTCCACTCGAACCCTGACCGGACACGCGTGATGTACTTGGGCTTCCTCAGCTCCGGCCCCGGCGGCGTCTGCGGGGGCAACACGATGGGGCAGAGCGCGCCCGACCCCTCGGCGTCGGCCATGTCGTCACCGTCATCTGCACTTTCAGGTTCCTCCTCGTTGTCCTTCTTGTCATCTGCACTTTCAGGCTCCTCGTCGCCTGTCGAGTAATTCTGCTGCAGGTACTTCTTGGCTTTCTCCACCCGGATGAGCTCCGTCACGCCCTGCCAGTGCTCGACGACCATGGCCTCGCCGGCAGCCATCCGCGCGGCGATGGTCTCCTGCATCGCGTCGAGCTCTTCGATGCTCTTGCCTTCGACGACGCCCTTCACATCATCAAAGATCGCAGAGTGCACCAGCCTCTCGCCGCCCCGGGCCGTCCCGGCGGCCTTGGCGATCTCGGCGTCGCACAATACCTTGGCGGCATCCCAGAAGGGCCCGTTCGCCCTGTCGAGACCAGCGTGCTCCGCGATCTCCTTGCCGAGCTCCCTCAGGTCCTCCAACGACACGCCGCGGAACGCCGCCACCGCGCGGGGCCGCGTCCCGTCGAGGGATTTCACGAGCACGTCGATAGGCTTGGGCCGCCCGTAGCCGAACCGCGTCTCGGCCCGGACCCTGCTCTGCTCCAGGAGGAAGGCGGCCTCCTTCGCCTCCTCCTCCGCCCTGGCGAACGACGCGGCGGTGATCGGCGGAGGCGGCGAGACACGCCGGGACGCGGCCGACGCACTGACGGCGGCGGCCTCCTTGCGGCGGGCGAGGCAGCGGCGGCGCTCGGAGCGGAGCGAGACGATGTCCGGGAGGAGGCCGCGGTCGAGATCGCGGTCGATCTTCTTGTGCCAGACGAAGGCGCCGAGGCCGCGCGCCGCGAGCTTCTTGGACACGGCAGCGGCGCGGCGGCTGACGGCCTTGGCGAGCGACCTCGACGGCCGCGCGGTCTCCCTGGCAGGGGAGGCGGCGTGTGGCTTGGCCATTGCCGTCGCGAGATCAAAACGCACCAAAGGTGTCGAAAAACCCGGATAAAAAGGGGATCCGCAAGTCGGTTACCGATCGAAGGTGTTACCGTGTGCTCGGCCAACATCAACATGAACCGACTCGGGGAACCGACCATCTCACGATTCCTTTATTTTGACTCCTAGCTGATTCTTTTACTTGGCACGTGTTCCATCGTGTAGGACGTGTTTGATTCATAGGATATAAAAATTACAAAAAATATCTTATAGAAAGATAGTGTGTTTGATTGTAGCAAAAAAAAAATCATGAAATATGGACAAATGTTTTTTCTATAGGAATTACATTACAAGATTTCTATATGAATTTTTCCTATGGGGTATGTTCCTATCAATCAAACAACTTGTGCAGAAAATTTTCCACGGGATGCAAATTTTACATAATTTGTATATAAATTCTATGAATCAAAAGAGCCCCAAATATTTGGAAATTTTGTAAGAAGTTACAGAAAAAAGTTATACTCCATCCGTTACTTGATATAATTTATATAATTTTTGGCATAAAAATTAAAGAACGCACCCTCAGAAAAATTTACACCATGTTTCGGCAGGATTACCACTAGACAATAGAGGCAGAAAATAGAGGACTTTGTATAAGATAAGAAAACGTAAACTAATTTAAAAAAAAAAATTGTCTAGACAAGTGGTGTAATGCCATACATGATACACCTTATATTCTAGATTTTTCCTCAAAACATTATATGAATTATATCTAAGAACGAAGAACAATGAAAAAAACGGACAAGGGCCACTTACTAGCAAATAGAGATGATCTATCCTCAAGTTCATTCTTGATCGGGCAACAACTATTCCCTTCGTTTGTATAAAGTTTAGGTGAGTGCTGCAGATAAAATAGGTTATGTAGATACATACCTCGTGTCAATTAAACATGATCAGAGGTAGTAGTAAGCAACATGGAAACCACATAATTGCTTGTAACTGAGAGCACGTTAACATAAAAACCCAACCGCTTGAGGAATCTCCAAAACTTAATTAGAGATTCTAAGAATACCACTAAGCCACACAGCCGTCTGGGGTTCCAAGAACCAAGAGTGAAAAATCTTCTTAGTTTCTTTCACTTCCACGAATCACCGAGGAGAACTCAAAGGGATGCATCAAATACAATGGCAAGAGCACACGGGATGCTCACATTATCTCTCAAATTTCACCAAAGATATAAAATCTACTAGGAGGATAAGAGAGGAAAAACAAAGGAAATCCACAAAGAACTTCAAGATCTAGATCTACTATGCTCCCCTCACTTAGAGAGCAAATTGATTGGTGAAAATGTAGATGTAGATCTCCTCGCAGCTCAACGAGATGCAAGAATCATAGTAGGAATAAAGAGTTAGAGCAAGCTCTCAAGATGAAAGAACCATACGTCGATATTATTATTTTCACAAAAATCAATCAGTTAGTCAAATTACTTGCAGCAACCAATGTCAGTAGCAAGCTTGAGGTCACAGCAAAAGCCAATCAAGCAAGCAATCCACACAGGCAAGCAAGTCCTCGTTACCAAAGAGGTTCACACATGTATTAAATCCCAATTCATTATGGAAATCATATAAGCATCTTTTAATCCAACTGAATCATTACCAACATATGGTTCATCAAGTATATTTGACAGTAAACCATCACAAAGCAACAGCATGACATGCACAGGTTACTTTACAAAGCTTCAGTAAAGCACACCGGGCTATCAAATATAGTTTGTCAGGTAATTACTGCAAGCAAAAGCATCCTAAATCATTCACAGAGCATACACAAGTTTCACTAGCATAGCACCAGTAGCACCACAAGACACAAGTATTAGATGAGCATACACCAGTAGGCATCACAGTTCACCAATTGGTGAGAAGCAAATACTGGGAAGCTTAGCCAATGGCTAATGCTTCAGTTAAGCAACCAGATAGCCTAGCAGTATAGTGACATGACAACCAAGAGCATCACAGGCTCCAGATGGAACCATGGGAGTAATTACGAGCAGTACAACCTAGCAAGCAAGCATATACATCAATTATAGCATGCCAGGACAAGCAAATGGTATACATAGGAACATCAGATGAACTGAATGGAGTAGTGAAAGGACACGGATGTCGCCTAGAGGGGGGGTGAATAGGCGATTTAAAACTTTTACGAGATGGGCTTAACAAATGCGGAATAAAACTAGCGTTTACTTTGTCAAGCCCAAAGCCTATATACTATGGTTCATCTATGTGCACCAACAACTTATTCTAAGCAAGAGTTCACCTATGTGCACCAACAACTTATGCTAAGCAATACAAGCAAGTATGTGATAGCAAGATATATATAACTTCAAGCACGATGGCTATCACAAGGTAAAGTGCATAAGTAAAGAGCTCGGGTATAGAGATAACCGAGGCACGCGGGAGACGATGATTTATCCCGGAGTTCACACTCTTGCGAGTGCTAATCTCCGGTGGAGAGGTGCGGTTGCTTAGTGCTCCCGAACGCCACAAGAGGCTCACCTTGAGGTGTGGTTGCTCGATGCACACCAACGCCACAAAGGCCTCACCCCAAGATGCGGTACTCACACCACACACCGAACGCCACGAAGGCGCCTCACCTAAATCTCCGGTGACCCTCGCCACAAAGGTCTAGGTCACGGTTCCACTAAGGGATTTTCTTCGAGGCGGAAACCGGGCCTTACACAAAGATTGGGGCACACATCCACAACTTAATTGGAGGCTCCCAACAAATCGCCACAAAGGCCTAGAATCCGTCTAGGGTTCCAAGAACCCAAGAGTAACAACCTTCTTGCTTTCACCACCACGAATCACCGTGGAGAACTCAAACCGATGCACCAAATGCAATGGCAAGAACACCACAAAGATGCTCAAGTCCTTCTCTCTCAAATTCCAACAAAGCTACAAAAGCTATTGGGGGAATAAGAGAGGAAGAACAAATAAGAGGAGGAACACCAAATTTCTCCAAGATCTAGATCTAGTGGATTCCCCTCACAAAGAGAG
>NC_061514.1:90189286-90258414 GCF_022539505.1 Lolium rigidum | reverse complement strand
TAGTGCCTTTCTTCCGGACTTTTCTAGAACCTTCTAGAACCTGCCATAAATGCACCGGATCATTTCCAAACTTGGAATATGACTTCCTATATATGAATCTTATTCTCCGGACCATTCCGGACCTCCTCGTGATGTCCTGGATCCCATCCGAGACTTTTAACAAAACTTCGAACTCCATTCCATATTCCATATATACTTAAACGACATCAAACCTTAAGTGTGTCACCCTACGGTTCGCAAACTATGCAGACATGGTCGAGACTTCTCTCTGACCAATAACCAATAGCGGGATCTGGAGATCCATAATGGCTCCCACATATTCAACGATGACTTAGTGATCGAATGAACCATTTACATACGATATCGATTCCCTTTGTCACACGATATTTTACTTGTCCGAGGTTTGATCATCGGTATCTCTATACCTTGTTCAACCTCGTCTCCCCGACAAGTACTCTTTACTCGTACCGTGGTATGTGGTCTCTTTATAAACCATTCATATGCTTGCAAGCTAATTAGACGACATTCCACCGAGAGGGCCCAGAGTATATCTATCCGTCATCGGGATGGACAAATCGCACTGTTGATCCATATGCCTCAACTCATACTTTCCGGATACTTAATCCCATCTTTATAACCACCCATTTACGCAAGTGGCGTTTGATGTAATCAAAGTACCCTTCCGGTATAAGTGATTTACATGATCTCATGGTCGAAAGGACTAGATAACTATGTATCGAAAGCTTATAGCAAATAACTTAATGACGTGATCTTATGCTACGCTTAGTTGGGTGTGTCCATTACATCATTCACATAATGATATAACCTTGTTATTAATAACATCCGATGTTCATGATCATGAAACTATGATCATCTATTAATCAACAAGCTAGTTATACAAGAGGCTTACTAGGGACTCCTTGTTGTTTACATAACACACATGTATCAATGTTTTGGTTAATACAATTATAGCATGGTATGCAAACATTATCATAAACACAAAGATATATAATAATAACCATTTTATTATTGCCTCTTGGGCATATCTCCAACAATAGGGAGATAGAATTCACAATAGATCTGATTCCAGGCATAACACCAATAGCTCAACCACCATATAAGATGGGTCTGAAGGAGTTAGTGGAGCTGAAAGCACACATAGATGAGCTGGAACAGAAAGGATTCATTCAAGAAAGTGTATCACCATGGGGAACTCCAGTCATTTTTGTGGACAAGAGAGATGGAGTCAAGATGATGTGTGGAGATTATAGGAATCTTAACAATGTAACCATCAAGGACAAGTACCCATTACCCAGAATTCAAGACCCGTTCGATCAAGTTCAAGGAGCAGGAGTCTTTTCTAAGGTAGACTTGAGGTCAGAATACCATCAGATCAAGATCAAGAAGGAAGATGTTCCAAAAAAACAACCTTTGTTTCTAGGTATGGACACCATGCATACTTGGTTGTACCATTTGGATTGACAAATGCACCAGCAATTTTCATGAATTTGATGAACAAGATATTCATGAAGTATGTGGACAAGTTTGTGATAGTGTTCACCGATGATATTTTGATATATTCCAAGAACAAAGAGGAACATGCCAAACATTTGAAGATAGTTTTGCAGATCTTGAGAGAACATCAGCTGCATGCTAAGTTTAGTAAATGCAAGTTTTGGTTGGACAACGTGGAATTTCTTGGACATGTCATAACCAAAGAGGGTATAGCTGTTAACCCAACTAAGGTTCAGTCAGTTTTAGAATGGAATTCACCCAAGAATGCTAAGGAGATCAGAGGATTCCTTAGAATGGCAGGATACTACCGAAGATTCATTGAAGGATTTTCGAAGATTGCAGGACCAATGACCAAGCTATTGAAGAAAAACATCCCATTTGTTTGGTCTAATGAGTGTGAAGCGAGTTTACAGAAGCTCAAGGAGAAGCTAACTACGGCACCGGTGTTAGCAGTTCCAGAACCAGGAAAGGATTACACGGTTTACTGTGACGCTTCCAAGAATGGTCTTGGATATGTTCTGATGCAGGACCGTAAAGTGATAGCTTGCGTATCAAGACAACTAAAGCCACATGAACACAACTACTCAGTACATGACTTAGAGTTGGCAGCATTAGTCTATGCTTTGAAAAGTTGGAGGCAATTTCTTTATGGATCCAAGTGTGAGCTCTATACAGATCATAAGATTTTGAAATACTTCTCTACTCAGAAGGAACTAAACATGAGACAGAAAATATGGTTGGAGTTGATCAAGGATTATGAATTGACAATCAACTATACACCAGGTAAAGCCAATGTAGTAGCATATGCTTTGAGTAGAAAGAGCACTGAGAATCAACCTATGGAATGGGAGATTCCAAAAGAGCTCAAGAGAGAATTGGAACAAGCTCAAATTATGTTAATTCAGGGAGATGCAGTAGGAAGTGTTGCAACCTTGAGGATCATGGATGAGATGTATTCTGATCTGAAGTATGAGATCATACGGAAGCAAGCAGATGATCCATTCATCCAAGAGGATATTAAGAGGATAGAGGAAGGAAAACCATCTGAATTTTAGGTGGGAGACTTTGATTCCCTGTACTTTCAGAAAAGAATGTATGTGCCCGATGATCCAGAAGTCAAGGCAAACATACTCAAGGAAGCTCATGAAACACCTTATTCTATACATTCGGGAAGTACCAAGATGTACATGGATCTGAAAGAGATGTTTTGGTGGAACAACATGAAAAGAGAGATAGCCAAATATGTTTCAGAATGTCACACATGTCAAAGGGTGAAGGCAGAACACCAGAGTCCTGCTCGATTACTTAAACCTTTGGATATTCCAGAATGGAAGTGGGATGAAATTGGAATGGATTTTGTTATTGGTTTACCAATGACAAGAACGAAAGGATATGATACAGGTGATCATTGATAGACTCACCAAGAGTGCACATTTCTTAGATGTGAATCAGAAGGACACTTCAAAAAAGCTAGTGGATATAAATGTCAAGGAAATAGTTAGCAAGCATGGAGTACCAAAGAAAATAATCTCAGATAGAGGTTCAATCTTTACATCAGCATTTTGGAAACAACTCCAAGAAGAACTAGGATCCAAGTTGGACTTTAGTACGGCGTATCATCCACAAACCGGTGGTCAGACGGAGAGAACCAATCAAATACTTGAAGACATGCTGAGAGCTTGCGCTCTAGACTTCGGAGGTTCATGGGAAGACCATCTACCACTCGCAGAGTTTTCATACAACAACAGTTACCAAAGTAGTATTCAAATGGCACCATACGAAGCACTTTATGGAAGGAAGTGTAGATCACCGATCTGTTGGTATGAAACTGGGGAAAACAAAGAGTTTGCACCAGACTATATCAAAGAAAGACAAGGAGTAATAGAGCTCATTCGAGATCGTCTGAAGATAGCTCAGAGTCAACAGAAGAGTTATGTCGACCAGAAATGAAGGTTGTGGGAACGTAAGGTTGGAGACATGGTTTACTTGAAGGTTAGCCCAATGAAAGGACTGAAAAGGTTCGGAGTTAAGGGGAAGTTAAGTCGTCGATATATTGGACCATTCAAAATACTCACTCAAAATCGAGAGACAGTTTTTGAGTTAGAGTTACCGGAGAGGTTGAGTTTGATTCACAATGTATTTCATGTATCTCAACTCCGGAAGTGTTTGAAGGAACCAGATGATACGGTCTCATATGAAGAGTTAGAGCTGCAGTCAGATCTGACATATGTGGAAAGACCAACTAGAATACTCGAAGAAAATTGGAAGAAGTTAAGGAATCGAGCAATCAAGTACTGAAGGTACAATGGAAGCATCATCCCGAGCGAGAAGCAACTTGGGAAAAGGAGGAAGATCTCAGAAAATCCTACCCTGAGTTGTTCAGGTACCTCAACCAGAACTTCAAGACGAAGTTTCTGTTAAGGGGGAAAGGTTGTAACATCCCAGAACATAGGACAAACGCGGGGTAGATTTAGAAAAGGGTTGTGCATTGCATCCCAAAACGGGGGAAATTTTCGTGCTTAATTGCATAAAACCTAAGAGGGATTGAGGTTTCTCTCTCATTGCTATTAGGGTTAGAGTGATGAGAGTGCTATAAATTTCGACATGATCTCTTTTGAAAGCTAGGGTTTTGGAGAGGAATTTGAATTGGCATTTGAATTTGAATTTGAATTTCAAACATACATGAATATCGGTAAATAATAACTCAACTGAATTCATAATTCAAACCAACATAACATTTATACAAAACATTTCATAAATGAATTATAAGTATTACAAATAGCTCATAAGAAAAACTTGACTTTTATTGATAAACCACACATATTACATTGACTTTACATAATTCATGGATATTACAATAAATAGGTTCTATTACAAAGTAAAAATGAATGAATAAAAAAAAGATTACAACATGGAATATTTTTCCTACACTAAGTCTTCTAAAATCTTAATTTGATCTTCTCCATTTCTTGATCAAATTGAAACCTACATCATATACAAAGAAAGGAACCAGATGTCCAGTAACAAGTGGCAAAGCCACTTGGATAGTGAAAATAATGAGAATGGACCAGATAAGCATTGGTTGGGGGATCAACTCCCAATCAAAGCAAAGCAAGGCATAGATCTTTTCCCATCACACACCATGGTGAAACCAGGGCAGGACACGACAACACACAGCCATGGGTGTGCTGTCGACCAAGCAAAGCATCACCTGATGCTATAAATAGCATAGTAACAAGTAGATAAAGATGAACTTCACACGAACATCAAGATCACCAGCAAGAACACCACAGTAGTCACATTCATCTAGTTCATCCATTGAACCCAAACCAAACCAAGCTAAACCAAGCAGTTGATCATGATGACTTAGAGCAAGATCATTTGGGAGCTAGGAGGTGAAGGCAAAGTTGATCAAATCAACCAGCCAAAGCACTTCATCAAAAAAAGAAACTACCTAGGAGTTGGAGCAAGGTATAACTCATACCTGGAGAGGATCCAAGGATGCAATCCATCATAAGCATGCTCATACACACACTTGGTGTGGAGCAGATGCTCCATAGGGTTAATCATCACTTGGTATAGACCAAGTGATGCTGGCAAGAGAGAGGCCAGACTAGTGCTAGTGAATCTAGTAATTGGACATGCACAAGCAACTAGAGTACCCAGCTATCCAAAGTAGCTAGACAAACCAGACCTAGTGACCAACTAAATTACCTAGCGCCACTTGGTGTACGAAACCATCAGTAAGACCCATTTTCATCAAAATAATACCACGGGGCATTCATATAGATGATTCCCAACTGTGGATATTATTATTTTCATAAAAATCAACCAGTTAGCCAATTTACTTGCAACCAATGTCAGTACTACTGAGGTCATATCACAAGCCAATCAAGCAAGCAAGCCACACAGGCAAGCAAGTCCTCATTACCAAAGAGGTTCAGACATGTATTTAATTCCAATTCATTATGGAAATCATATAAGCATCTTTTAATCCAACTGAATCATTACCAACACATGGATCATCAAGTATATTTGACAGTAAACCATCACAAAGTAACAACATGACATGCACATGTTACTTTACTGAAGCCAAAGCTTTAGTAAAGCACACCAGGCTATCAAATATAGTTTGCCAAGTAATTACTGCAAGCAAGAGCATCCTAAATCATTCACAGAGTATACACAAGTGTCACTGGCATAGCACCAGTAGCACCACAAGACACAAGTATTAGATGAGCATACACCAGTAGGCATCACAGTTCACCAATTGGTGACAAGCAAATAATGGGAAGCTTAGCCAATGGCTAATGCTTTAGTTAACCAACCACATAGACTAGTAGTATAGTGACATGATAACCAAGAGCATCACAGGCTCCAGATGGAACCATGGGAGCAATTAGGATGAGTACAACCTAGCAAGCAAGCATATACATCAATTACAACATGCCAACACAAGCAAATGGTGTACATAGGAACATCAGATGAACTGAAAGGAGTAGGAGCAAGATAGGCACATAACAAGCACCAGTAATGCACATGGCAAGCCATAGAGAGCAACAACATCAGCAATGGAGCAGCACAAGAATGGCATGGCCAGTGGCCAGTACTAGCAACATCTGGCCACGGCAAGCTAGATAGAGAGGAGAATCAAACATAGTAGCACAGGAGGAGCATTCCTGCATGATTGACTGATCATCAGGAAGCAGGGAAAGAAGAAGAGCAAGACAGATCAATGGAGGTGAGAAGAGAGGTGAGCAGAGAGGAAGGGGTGGAAACCTTACCGTGCGCCTAGGAGCAGAGGCTACAACATGGCGAGGCAGTGCTCGCGCGGCTGCAGCAGGTGCAAGCCTAGGGAAGTCATCGGTGTTACGCCGACGAATCCATCATCACCATAGGAACCATCAACCTGGAGACGATGGCATAGGTGGCACCACAGCACCACCCGCGCCAGGTCCATCTCCAGGAAGACGACTCGTTGACGGCGGCGACCTCATCGCACCGGAAGCCATGGATCGACAAAGAACCATTGGAGGCGATCAAACCCTAGATGCAGTAGGATGGCGATCTGCAGAAGGAGGCGGAGAGCGTCAAATCGACGCGGATAGAAAGGTGGAGCGTCGCAAGGGGAATCGTTTGCGACCGGCGGCAAGGTCGGGCGAGGCCAGAGTTGGCCGGAGCGTGGCGGCGATGCGAGTCGCCAGCACGTCGCGAGAGTCTAGGGTTAGGGTTCGTTCGTGAGAGAGAGAGAGGGGGAAGTGGACCGACTTGGTCGGTCTGGCCAACCGGTCTGGTTCAGCCACTGGTGGGCTGACCAGTGGGCCCAGGGGTAGTTTAGACCTTTCACATTAGGATTTAAACCATTTCAATTTTAAATTTAACTCTTCCACTTTTAAAATTGCAAATAAATCCAGAATAACTCCAAAAATTCAAGAAAATTAAGAATAATTCATAAAAAATAGTCCTTAACCAAAATTAAATATGAAGTGAAATAAAAGATACAAATTTAAATTTTGGAGATTTGAGATGAATTTCAAATTGGAATTTAAAATTTGAAATTTTCTTTTGATATAAAAATCATGGAAAATTCCAAATGACTTTAAATATTTGTTAAATCAAATATTTTCAAATGAAGAAATTTTAATACTCCAAATCTTTTCTTTTGAGATAAATTAAATATTTTCAAAGGAAAAATTCTAATATTCCAAATCATTTTTTTGAGGAAAATCCTCATCAAAATAATAGTAAAGGATTATAAATTATTACTTAAGGAATAAATATTCCAATAAAGCTTTAACCACACAAATCTTAATAAATACTCCGGGGAAAGGGATTCAACCAAAAATAAATCCATCATGCATATATAATTTGGATTTTATAACATTGTCCTTATCGGACAATGATGCTTCTTTTCAGAACCCGAGGTCCAGGTTCCATCCAAACCCTCGAATTGCACTATCTCGCAGTCTCCAGGCAAGTTCACTCTTTCTCATGCCATATTGATTATTTTCTATCAATTTTACTCGCAAAGCAATATACTTATCACTCCTGCATTGAAAATAAAATGTTACTTTTCCAATTATAAATATGACTATGTGGTGGGCAATGGAACCATGGTATGTGTTGTTGGTGGAGGTTCCATTGAAAGGGTTCTAGTCATCTAGGACTAATCACCAATGCCGTCTAGTGATTCTAGCGTCGTACATATCGCGTTACCATAAGATCTATAATGGCTCTAGGGAAGTCAGCTGCATCTTTTTCCTTCTGCATATCAACGGACTTGATAGGGCCTGGTTGGGTGTTGAGAGAACACTGCAGCGGTTGGGAAATCCTTTAAATCCCCATCTTTCAGGATGAGTGTGCTCTACCGTCTATGATGGATTGTCCATAGTACATCGTGGGTAAAGCCGTATGATCGGGAGATGTCTACCGAGAATGTGCAGATGGACAAAAGGGTGGGTATGTAGGGTCGTGGAGAAGGCAGTGATTGGATTGGTTCTTATACTGGGCCTCACACCAAGGAAGTGTGGACGGGAAGGTACACCCGGTTGACAACATGGATAAGTTCTCTTATGGGAAAAGTAACACACCTCTGCAGAGTGTATTGAATTGTGGCTGTCACTTCCTGTTCCGGGAAGGGAACTACGAACATGGCAGGAAAGGAACTCTGTGAAGTTCTGGTCAACCTATGAAGACTGGCTGGCATAGTTTTCAGAATAAAATAAACCTTTTGAAGAAATGTTTGCGAAACATGCATTGACCTGAAATTTTCTGATCAATGGTCGTAGCTAGTTCATCAAACACCTTTTCTCTTTTGAAGTTGCTGAGTACCTCTGTACTCACTTTCTTTCGACACCCTTGCTAGACTGTGACACTGAAGAGGAGGCCTGCACCGGAGCACCAGAAGGGGACTATGAGTTCTTCTATGAGGAGCCAAACCTTTCAGGAGGAGTTGAAGGCGTGGACTATGGGATAGTCTACGGAGCAAATGACACGAAGGCGGAGGAGTAGAGACTTACCTTAGACATCTCGAAGGTGAGCAACGTAGTGACTTACTTAAATAAGTTGCTAAGCTCGTCATGTCTACTTTTAGTTGATGTTGTAATGACACTTAGGTAAGATCTTAGGGTGTTCTCATCGAACCTGTGAGAATGCCAACTTGTTAAGAACCATGTTTGTAATAATATATGGAGTGTTATGACATGCAATGTTTCTGTTGTACCACCCTGAGGGATGTGATATTTGTGAAGAAGCCTCTTCATGAATGTCATATCAACGACTTGTATACTACCACATGCAGTGGTATGCTGGTTCACCGCAGTCCCTCCACAAAATCCAACCATTATGACACCAGAGTCTCGGGTCTAGAGGGCCAAAGATTCCACCCCTCATACTGGCAGAAAGGAATGCTTCGAAACAGAGAAAACACGATCCGGACTAGAGTTTCCGACCCTGGAAAATCGAGAAAAAGTTGAAACCGAAACGACCATAACTAGAGCTTCTCACTCCGATTTTGATGATCTCGGGCTTGTTTCAAAGCTAGCAACAAGCTCTACAATATCATGTAGAGAACCATCATATTCTATCAAGGGATTATACAACCAAATGATGAAAGGTTTGACCTATGTATAAGAGACAAACATGTAAAACCTCCAACATCAAAAACATGACAACTTGAGTTAGGAAACTCCAATTTAGGTAAAACAAATTTTAATGGAAAGAGGACGACAAAAGGTACCGCAAAAAATGTGAAAATGATAATAGAAATTGGGATATTTTTTATGAATTAATAGGTGGAACATCTCGATATGAAGAACCGAGAAAAACTCCAATATCAAAACGCAACAAATATTTCATGCGAAGTCTGTTTTAGATGAACTGGAGCTTGTCGAAATAGAATAACTACAAGATCTAAGATAACATATGGATAAGAACCAAATAACAACCAAGAAATATGATGCCAATTATGCAAAGGTTTGAGCTCTCTCTGAACGATACAATCAAGTTACTCACTAGAGAGTCCTCTTGATATTACTACCAACTATCATGTAAACTGGTCTTCCAACTACACCACGATACCTGTAATAAAGAAACCCTATCAAGAACAAACCTTAAACTTGCACATTCCACTTGATCTAGATGGTGATGATCTTGACCACTTCAAGATAGAATACATCTCTTGATTTTGATTGCTTGATGAAGTCTTGTGGATCACTCCCCCATAATCCACTATGGGAGAGCTTCTGCTTCGACGCATCTTCACATATCCATGACCACCATATGGATAGCAAGCTTCAAGAATGTGACCTCTTTAATATAGCTCAACTAAACTTGCACAACATTTTTTATTTCTTCATCTTGTTGATGTCTTGAAGATATACACGAGAGATCACTCAATCTTCTTATTCAAGACATTCTTTCCATAGGCTCAATCTTCTCTTATGACCAATCTTCATATCAATCCTTGATTAATTCCTTCGTCATCACTTCATCTTCTTATTTCAACCTTGAAGCCAACATGGTTCAAGCATTGTCTATGGACAAATCCTACAAACATAACTCAACACAAACACTACTCCATAGGGATTGTCATTAATTATCAAAACCATGCATGAGGGTCCATGAACTTTCACTTGAGGAGGAGGATTGTTGTGAAGACTGAAGGATGGGTTCTTCTTCCCAAGATCTCTTCTTATCTATTCGTGGATGAATGGCAGAGGCTCTGAATGTTTTTCGTCTTAGGTGCCCTCACGAAAGTTGTCCCTTTGATGAGGAGAAGGTAGCCGCACCCCGTACAGTCAGGCGGTATGGTCACCATGACTATACAATGGGCGTTAAAGTCTGCTGAGGCGTTGATGGTGGATCTTCCGACCAATTAAGGACTTGCTTGATTTCCTCCAAATGTTCACAAAATGGATTGATCTCCTTCCTAAAGTGCTTAATACTGAAACTAACATGAAAATAAAAATTCTCTTTGTTTTAGGTATAATACTTTAGTTAGAAGGCGAAAACCATCAAAACCAAATAAAATCCAAATGAAACACTTTAGAAAATATTGTATAATTTAGAGTTATCAGTTGACACAAAAACATGACCGCTGCAGATAAACTTGATGGATTTTTCATATGCGGGACAGAAGGTTCACAAGCATAGCAATGATCCTAGAACAACCAATGCTAATTTGCCAACATCAACTACATTATCACATGTTCTGCACTAAGGGTTTCCAAATTTACCTTGAATGCATCATGGGGTCTAGGATCAGGGCCTTGACCGTCGCACAATTATCATTGTGGTGTCCGGCGATTCTGGATACGGGCGTCTCCGCGACAGATGGAGGTTCTTCCTGCTGTCGGCGCGACCAGGACGAGAATCCTCAGTTGTGGCTTGCCCAAGAGTTCGACATCCCTCCACACTCCAACTCGCACTCCAGGTCTTCTTCATCGCCAACATGCGATCTAGGGCCCTCGTTGTGATCGCGGTGATACTACAACTGCTCTTTTGTGGGGTTGAGGTACAATGGTTGGAGGCGGGGATGGTGGGTTGCGGGGATGCCGACGGAGAGGGCCGTGTGGATGGTGTATGTCGGTGTTTCCATGTTTCTTTCAGGCGACAACGCTGAAATAGAGGGTTGTGGGGATGCTTTATGATGACTGCGGCATTTCCTTGTTTCTCTTGGGTGTTGGAACTGCCTTTTCTCCTAGGAGAGATGCATTACGTGATTAGCACAGAAAGGATTGGTGGAGATGGGATTAGCGATTAGGCGCTCAACGCGTTGAGTTGCAAAACATTGGGTGGTTCTGGGCAGTTAGATTGTTGGATCTGCTTCTCTGGCACTTTTTTAGTAGTGAGGATAATCAGGCAATGATCACATATATAAGAAGTTAAATGATGTACATGATGGCTTCGAAATAAGCTTGACCAACCTATCGGTGATCTAGTCTCACTCTAACGTTCCAATCCCCAACTTGATTATTGGAAAAGGTCCAAGAAGTTCCAGTAAATCCAAATCCGGTGAGATAAAACCTCTCCAAAGTTCATCATTTATTTTCCATTTACTTTTCTTCCTGATAAGTGTTCTTCTTGCCACATGGATTCATTAAAGTCTTCCACCATGTTTTATGTGTCATTTCTCAAAATAGGCTTTCGCCCCGCTTTATAAATAAAGCCACACACGGCCAAACCGATACAAATTATTGAGAGAAACCTCTTACAAAGCAGATAGAAAAGAAATAAGAACAAGAGTCGCCACACCCTCGAAGATATAACCGATACAACCGAAAAAGGTGAAACCCCACCTCCTTGTGAAACCACCGGACAACATCATCTGGCACCCACCAAGTTGTTGCCGAGAAGGGCCGCCTACCCTCCAGCTCCGAGTCGTGGAGCGCCGATCTGCCAACACACAACCCATACCGAGAACGGAGACAATAGTGCCACGTGTAAAAGATAGGATGTGATGAATCCACCCACTCTAGGATTGGAGAGCATCGAGAGAGGATCCAAGCATGCCCACCAATGATGACGCGAAGCGACCGAAAGGTAGCTGAGCTCCACAAGGACTCCCCAAGAGGGTGACGACACTAGGCCCCGCCGCTGCCGAGACCAAATGGTCAAAGGTTTTCACCCGAAGCTCTGGCACGAGGAAGTAACCACAACGGTGCCCCTAAGAGGGACATGACACCCACATGCATCTTCACTGTTGGTGCCAAAGCGCTGCAGTTTCGCGTGAATTACCTTCCACCATGCCAAGGAACCACGATCATCTTGTCGTAAAAAAACCAAGCTTCCATGGCACTATTTGGGAGTCGCCATTGCCGAAGCACCACCAACACCAGTAACCTCCACCGCTCGCTCCACGCCATCCTCACGACATAGGATAGAAGCCACTACCACTGCAACGTCCCTGGCCGAAGAGCCGAACACGCAGCTTCCAGGGCTACCGCCCTAGCATTCAGACCCTTACCATCAACTAACAACCACCTACAGCAGGTGCGGTCGAGCTGCGTCGGTGACCGAACTAGGCCCATTGGTGTTTGTGTGTCATTGACTAGCTAGTCCTACTAGCCAAGGCCTTCCTCATCATCAGCTAACTGTGTGGCAATCACCCAACGCCACCATCTTTGAACACCCATATCTTATTTGAGATGATTCATCCATCATGTCACAAGCTTCCACCAAAGCAATCCATCATGTCAAATTAGTTGTTGTAGTTTTAATCAGATTTAGTCTAGATACACACATCTATCTAGACGGGCGTCGTAGGTTTGCTCATTCTTAAAATAAAATCTTCTACTCCTTCTAATTCACAATAATTATTCAAAAATACTACTCCCTCCGATCCTAAAAAAAATGTCGGATGGTACATTTAGCAAAAACAACCTCGAAAATTATTTGGCCTCAACCCGCACTCCACCATATGCACTGATCAGGAAAGGGATAGATACACCGTAGCTGGCTCGCTCGCGTGGAGAATGGGGCCAGAGGCACACTTTGAAGTCTGACCTGGGCAGACTCACGCGGGGGCATCGCGCGGCAAGGGGCGCACGCATGCGCGCGGTGCAGACTCTGGCAGCAATATGCTTTGTTTTAGAAGGATTTAATTATAAAAAGTAATTGTACTAACTGTTGGACACTTTTTTAAAATCGGAGGGAGTAGTAGATGGATATATCGTAGGAAGTACAATGTTTAGTCCCCAACTGTTTTTCATTTAAAAAATCGAACCCGCGTGGGAAACAAGCTCGGCCCCACGCCCCACGAGACGTGGACCCGCGGTCTCGCCCGTCCACGCCTGTCACGTGCGGAAATTATTAATCTCGGGTAGGTATCTGTCTGTATTTCTGTGTTCTCGTCTCCTCCCCACAAGCATCCATATCCTCCACCTGCCAAATCTCTTTCGCTTTTTAAATTCCACAATTTTATCGTCCGCCTTCTCAAGCAGCAGGCCGCCTTGCCCCGCCGCCGCGCGCGCGCCGATGGATCGGGAAGAAGGTAAAGCAGCGCAGAGCCTACCGAATTTGATGGCGACCCTGGCTAATTCGGGGGACGATTGCGCTTGGTGTGCAGTGACGGAGTTCCTGGGCCAGGTGCCCCTCCTGCAGTGCCTCCCCGGATCCTCCATCCGCAGGATCGCCGAGGCCGTCCAGCTCAGGCACTACGGTCAGTACCGCGCCAGCCGTCGCTACGTTTTAGCTGGCACCCCCTAGATCGATCGATCGACTCACCAGGTTTTCTAGTTAGGCGAGCACATCCTGAATATCTCTCTGATTAGTTAAGTGTACTGCATACTGTTAGTTTACTGGATTATGCTCACTATGTTAGTTACCGACTCTAGATTTTTTCTTTCAAGAATACACCTGGAAGCTGTATCAGATATTTTTTCTTTCAATAATACACCTGGATTATGCTCAGCATGTTAGTTAGTAAGGAGGCAATACACCGAGCTTCTAGGCCGCATCACGGCCGAACAAGGGAATTTGGAGACCAACTCCAGCTACAGGAAGGCGCAAGCCAACGCACCGCCCGCCCATAAGCCCCCAAGAGTCGGTGGGTGAACGGCGGGACCAAACCAGACCGAATGAGGCGTCGACCAAGAAGCGCCGTCGACGGTGTACATAGCGCCCCAGGAGCCCACGCTCTGAGTGTCAGCCTACACCAACTCCCACTGGTGTACCGAGGACTCACGAACCTCCTAGGCGACGCTTCCAAGGAGGGAACGACACAGCCGCGTCCCGCCGCCCAAACCGAAGGCCGGATCTCGAGGCGGGGGAAAGACTCTCTAGATTTATGATTCGCTGTATTCTGGGAATGATGCATGATTCTGTGTACATCTGATTTTCCGATGCACAATTTACTAGTGCGAACTATAGCTGTGCTAGTCAACATGGATATAAATATAAGCAGAAAATGCCTACAAGTGCATGCCTACTAGGCGTCCAAAAGTACGGCACCGCCTTCAATACCTATTACCTAGTGTTTGTTTTTTCTAATTAAGAGGCGCCAATTTCCACTTTTATATTTTCCCATGCAGCGGATAAATCTTTTAATGCCTAATTTCTTCACGTTGTTTAGCCTTGTCGATAATGGTCCTGATTTTGTATTCATGAAATGTGGTCTAGAATGAAACTGATTTATTCTTTTGTTTTTTCATGGTGGCATTGTGCAGAATCTGGTGATTACATTGCTCGTGAAGGTGAACCCGTAGATGGCCTTTGCATCATATTGGATGGACAGGTATGACTTAGGGCTAATTCTCAATTTGAGTGCATATAGCACACCATTTTGGGCATCACAGCACTGATTGGCATACTCTTAGGCTGTAAATAACTTTTTGTATCTACCAATGCACCAACACATAAATCTTTTCTGTTTTCTGAAAAGATATAGCAGGCTTTGTTTTCAAAGAACATAATATTGATCAGTTACTATAACGTTGATTATTTACATTCGTGTTCAATCTGAGTTTCGTATTTTCAGACCTACATGGTAAATTGTGCTACTGTTATTATGTACCCATCTCCTGCTACAACTGTCTGTTGGATATATATTCAACCATTTATTGTCATGTTTGTTTATTTACATTGTCTATGTTAGTTTTCTTATAAATTTATCGTCACCAACAAAGTATTCCTATGTCAAGTATACTCACAATTTGACGCCAACCGAATTCTTAGTGCTAAAAGATTTCTGTTACTTGAAAGACATTCTCTTAATCTTGCAGGCTGAAGTTTCTGCTCCAGCAAACACAGAAGAAGAAAACCGCCCAGACTACGTGTTAAATAAGTATGACTACTTTGGTTATGGTAATACATCTCTATACATGTTTTAAAATAATATTAGGATCGTTTCTAGTTTCATCAAGTATGTCCATTTTTTTGCATGAAAAGACAAAATAGTTTGTTTTTCATGGATTATTTTCTGTAAGTCCTAATGTTTACACTGTTTTGTAGGGACCAATAGTTCTGTCCATCAAGTAAATGTTACTGCAGTAACAAAGGTCATTTTCCATTTTCTGTTTCTAGCTTGACAATTATTAGTTTTTTTAGATAGGCATTGTTATTAACTTGACATTTTAGTAGCTATAGGAACCCGTTTTGCAATGATATTAGCTGATGGCTTGGCTTTTCCGAATCCAACAGTTGTCTTTAGCTTATTGTTAGTCATGTATTGCAGCTGACCTGCTTTGTATTGCCAAGTCAATACGGACACCTGTTGCAAACAAAGACAATTTGGAATGCAGAGGAGGCACCTGAAAACCATTCTTTGCTGGAACAAATTTTGCACTTGGAGAAATTAGAGGTAAGTCTAGATATATGTTGGTGTTCTTTGCTTATTTATTTTTCTAAGGAGGTATGTATCATGCTGCATTTTCTTAATGGACTGGAGGGATGATAATCAGAAATACTAATTCCTCAAATAGTGTAACATATATGCTTTGTCTTCTAGTTTCGTAACTTCTATCACTCTGTTATTACAGGACCTAGATTACTGCGAATTTCAGGCTAACCTTTGATTTAATATCACCATTAGACATGTGATTTTAATTATATTACCCAAAGAAAGAAATACAAGAGGGCATTTGGCAGTTCGCGATTTCCATCTCATGATTTACAGTTAAAGAGACAAGCAGGCTATTATAATGATTTACAGTTAACCCGTTGATCTTGCTTATTATTATTGTAATTTTATTTTTTATTTTGTAGGTTGATATATTCCGTGGGTTAACTTTGCCTGAAGCTCCACAATTTAGGCAAGTTTTTGGAGGACAATTGATTGGACAGGCATGTTTCAACCGCCCTCTCTTAGTTTCTGTTATCTTCATCTGCCAACTGTGTGCATTTCACTGCTTCATTTCTATGCTCTGAAGGAATATCCAAGTCCCTATATATAGGTAGAAATATGTGAATCACTGACTCAACGCTAAAAAGGAAGTTCTTAAGCATGCTTCTGAATTTCCTCCACGTTTGGGCAACATATAATTCACATGTAAATAATATCCCAACAATCAGCAATTCATGAACAGATATGCATCTTATGTTTGAATGTAGTCAACTTTCTTCAATACAGACATGCTATGATGCATTGTTTGTTGCTGTTGATGTTATCCCTTTGGTATAACCTTTCATGATGTGTTCAACTAAGGGAGGCATCCCGGTTATCTACCGTTTTTCTAATTATCCTTCCTTTTGAATACCCGTAAATGAATTTGTTTGAATTTAGATCAAGATCCATTTGAATTCATCTATGGGAATTTTCTTACTGGAAACTGTAGGTTTCATATGGATTCTTGTATATTTTTATTGGAACTCAGAACAAGATCTGTTTGAAATTATGTATGTCATGGTTATTTGAAATAATCATTGTAATGGTTACTGTTCATTATAGATATATAACCTAGGCAAGTCTTGTCATCCATTTTTCTTGAAATGATGTTCAATCAAGATATAAGATGAAAATTTGCCAGTTTTGTGATGTCATATTGGCATGAATGTGAATGCACCAAGACAAAGTATCCTGTAAAGGTTTCATGGCCCAGTTTTACTTCTATGGCCTTGTGATGATCTTATTCTGATTCAACTATATATGTGCTTATGCACTGCTTAGTAATCGGTCATCATAACTCACTCCCCTACACTCCCAAACTAGAGAAAAACCATTTACTAAAATGGGTAGAATAAAATGGTGCATGCATCACTGCCAATGTTTTTTACCATGTCTTAATCTTCACGCAGGCACTAGCAGCAGCATCCAAGACTGTCGATTGCCTGAAACTTGTGCATAGTTTGCATGCAATTTTTCTTATTGCAGGGGACAATAATAGTAAGAGTATTTTGGCTCATTTTTTGTCCATAACTCTGGTCAAGCAGAAACTGATGTCCAGTTTCTGTAATTATTTATTAATGTAACCATATGTCTTTGCTATCTCCTCTACTGTAGTGCCAATAATATATCAGGTAAATCGGGAGCGTGATGGAACCAGCTTTGCCACCAGAAAAGTGGAGGCAAAGCAGAAAGGCCTTGTCATATTCACTTTAATTGTTTCTTTCCAGGTGATTATCCTTATAGTTTCTTCAACAAATACAGCAGACTTTTTTAGGAAAATTAATATTTTAACACTGCCAGTGATACCACCGGGGAAAAAGTGTGCCTTGTTCATGTCGAGGATCATTATAGATAGTAGCTCAAATGACAGTTTTGTACCTTGTAGCTTCTGTATGCTGTATCAAATTGCAATTCCTCTTTTTATTATGTCTAATCCCCTAAAGGCCTAAACTATAGCATCTGTCCAAACTCTTTTGCACGGAAATGGAAAAAGAAGACAAAGCGTGTGCCGGACTTAACAGAGAATTTTGTGAGGTTCATGTGATCTTAAGAGCTTTCCATGCTAATCAAGTCAAACATGAACATTCATACTATACAAGCTTCATTCTTTAATTCAAACCCTGAGTTGCTTTGCTCTATCATTACCGACAGATCAATATCATTCTTCGTTTCAAACATCACATATATCATGGCCCAGGAAAATATGTCCTATGGTACTACGTGAAAATGAAATGATACAACTAGATTGAGATATATGTGAGAACCAGCCTCAGGACATGAATCTACCAGACAAAGAAGAATGGGGTCTAACTTCTGCTCCGGTTCTTTTGCAGAAGGAAGAACTAGGGTTTGAGCATCAAGCTGCAATCATGCCTGCTGTTCCTCCTCCAGAACAGGCAAGGATTTTACACTTTCTTCTCATGCCCATGGGAAAAGAAGTACTGTAACTAATAAGTAATCAAATGCAGCTCCTGAATATGGAAGAGATACGAGAAAGAAGACTCACTGATCCACGGTTTCCAATGTAAATATTCTTGCCATTTAAGCATATCGATAATTTGTTAAGTTTATTGTTCTCAGATGATTTATTTTAAATTTAAAATCTTTGCTTTCAGAAGCAATATCTTCTGTGTTGTTAGAAAAGCATGATTGTTTATCAGCATTAGTTTTCAAGTGTTTCTCCCATTCTTGTAGTGCCACTAGTTGGACAGCACATTTAGAATATTAGATATTATGCTACCTCTTAAGCTTCAGGTATCCCGTGAGTTCGAAAATTTGTTCATCTCTTTATGACATGCTGGCTGTCCTGACAGTTTAGTAATATGCAGGCAATATAGGAACTTGGCTGCCAAGAAGAAGTTTGTTCCTTGGCCCATTGAAATGAGGTTCTGCCAAGATTCTGGGTCTCAGCATAAACCAAGGTAAGTTCACCATGAACTTTCTTTGTGGCCTTAGATTCATACAAAAGATCACATGTCTTTATAGATAAGCTTCAGTGTATATCCTCCAGAACCATAATTTTTATATAGATCCTTTTTCATACTATTTTTTTTTGTCTGATTCAGTAATGCTTCCGATTCTTTTCAGTCTGTATTATTGGTTTAAAGCTAGAGGAAAACTTTCGGATGATCCAGCTCTTCATAGGTTTGCCATTTTATCACTGTACACTGTTGATGTCTTACATGGTTGGGTATGTGGATGATGTTATTCTATGGTATTACAGATGTGTTGTAGCATATGCTTCCGATCTACTATATTCAGGGGTCAGCCTAAATCCGCACCGGGAGAGGGGTTTGAAGACATACTCTCTCAGTCTTGATCACTCGTATGTTTCAACAATCCACACTCATCATCGAGAGTTTAATTTGCCACATACAAGGTCCCACGAGTAAATGGTTTCCTTTTGGTTGCTTGCTAATGTTTCTCAGGATGTGGTTCCACAAGCCCGTGAAAGCTGATGACTGGTTGTTATATGTGGTAAGCTATTGGTTTGTATCTTTCAGTTGACGCTGACAGCAAAATGAACTTACTTCAAGAGGCTCTTATCACAACATCATCTTCCATTAATAAACACAGATTGACAGCCCATCTGCACACGGTGGTAGGGGATTCGTTACTGGAAGAATGTTCAACCGGCAAGGAGAGGTATGTGCCTTAGTCGTTTCAAAGCTTCCACTGTGATGCTGCTAACTATCTTTGTCATCTAATGGTTACGATTCTTCTTCCCTAAATTATCAGCTTGTCGTGTCCCTGACCCAAGAGGCATTGATTAGAAGAGCTAAGACACCTGGACAAACCCCAAGGCCAAAGCTTTGAGAAGTGCAGAAGAGCTGTGCCTGGACGATCTTTGCTCCTTTTGCCCCCTTGTTCGACCTGCGGTGCTGTTTGATATTATTTTTGATATAGTACGTGTAACACGTTGAGCCAAGATGCAGCATATGATATATTAGTAATCTGAAAGGGTGAGAGAGCAGTGAAAGTTATGTGACTTACATCTGAAATTTAGGAATACCAGACATGACACAGTTGTAATCTTTGAAAAGTCTTTTGGGCTCATAAAAAAAAGTGAAATATATTTATAACTGACATCTCACCATTCCTCGGTTCCACTGTAAGAGTGAGACACGGTGGCTGCTATGGTGTTAGTAAAGATTAGCACAACCAGTTCTACAAATAAGGTTTTACAACTACAGCTGACAAAATGGAAGTGTGCCACTGCACAGCAGCTCGTTGCATGTCACATAAATGATCAGAAACAACTTGGTAAGCAAGAGTACAATCTGAAGTGGTAACTACACACAGCGCTTCCTTATTAAATACATCTAGACAACATGTTGCAGATCTCTTGCTAACCACTACTGCAACGATGGATGCTCTGTCAGTAAACGATCTCTTGCTAAACACTACTGAATCAAGCTATTTCAACACCAAGATGTTGCAGATGGTACACTTGCCGTGTGAGCCCACAACCTCATAAATAATGCATAAAACAAAAAAAATCACATTATCAATGTTAACTGCTACCGTTTTCTTTGGAAAACAGGATGTATATTCAGCTTCTCCAGCTTCTCCATCTGAGCAACACACTTGTTCATTTTCTTCAAGACCTTGGGCATAGCTGCAATGCTAGCCTCAGTCTTCGATTTGAAGATCTTTAGCTTTTCAAGCTTATCTTGGTGAGCTTCGGCATGCGAGGTTCCAGCCACAGACTGTTGTTCACCTGGAACTTCTGCAATATCCATACTGGTGTCAGCCTATGTTGAAGTACCAAAATTGTGCAAGTTATTTTATCATTGTATTATCAAGGTTTGCCCCTTATTCATGTCATGCCAAGTTAGGTTTAATCTACCGTGGTTACCACACAGTAGATTGAGTACCTAGTCAAGTATTGAATGGCCAGAGAAAACAGTAGGGGGCTAACTTCTGATGAAGGAACATGATTATTTGGTTGAATTCGCAAAGGAGAAAACAGGAAAAAGAATGGTCCATTATTTTGGGGTTTGACATTTAAAAGGTTGAGTTAAGCACTTGAGCAAACAATTCTTCAGCAATATCTGATGGAATAACAAACTCGTCTAAAACTACATAGCAGCCAATAAGAAGCATCAACTAAACATGTGTTATGTGTTACAGAAAATATACCATCAAATTCTTATTCAAAAGAAGTTTTAAATTAAATGGTATAATTTATTATTAGTCAAATGGATGGTCAAAGTTAAATCACGAAAAACAAGGGCGCCATGTAAACAGGTACTCCAAAAGGCATGTTCTCATAATAATATGTCAACAAATTTAGATAATTCCTTTTCACTCGGAGCAAAAATACAACACATCGTGTAAGGTAATAAGGTCAGATGATAAAACTAATAAGGATCTTGTTTCGTAACTGAACTAAGTTAGATTACTATAACTGACCATAAGAAGATGTAAGCAAAAAAATATGTTTTCCCAATTAATTGTTGCCGATTTTCGCAGCTATTTTCTACAACAGATTACCAATAAGTTCCACACAGCACATCACAGCTTAGCAACCCCAAACTGGGCCATAGCAAATTTTGTTAGCTATGGGTGGCAACCAGAGACCCAATTAAAACTTACCTAGATACTACAAATCACCTATTGCAATGAGTTTGATTTAGAATTTGGCAAACAGAAACAAATCCCTCCCTTCATTTCTCTCTCTAGCTCGCTCAAAATGTCAACTTAGATCCAAAAGGCTGGCTTCCACCCTTAATTCCTAGCCCTAAATAGAGGTAAATCAAAAGGAGGTTCATTTTTCTATGTGTCCTTCAAGAACGGTCTATCCACGCGCAAATCATGCAAACCCCGAACAAAGGGGACGAACTAACCGGAAACCCTAGCAGCACCAGAGGAAGGCCGAAAGCGCGCATACCCGGGCAGGCGGTCGGACGGAAGGCGGCGAGGCGCGACACTGTGGCGTCGAGGAAGCGGGTGGCGGCGTCGCGGCGGTGCTCGAGTATGCGGCGGCCCAGATCGGCCACCTCCCTCTCCAGGTCCTCGACCTCTTCCTCCAGCCCCGCCGCCGCCTCGTCCTCTCCTGCGGAGGTGGAGGTTGTGGCGGCGTCGGAAGATTCGGGGGCCTTGCGCTTTAGGCGGTTGGGCGTGGCTCCAGCTTGGCTCGGCGCGAGCACCCCCGCCATGGCGAAGTGTTTGGAGCGCCTGCAGAGAGGAGGTGAGTAGAGAGAAGCCGACGAAGGGAATGGGGGAGCGGAGAGATTCAATTTTGGCCGATGGGAGCTGGGGCCCGCATTAAACTGGGCTCGCTCGCTTATCTCTGATTTCTGAACGAATTTGGTTCGGTTGTGAAATCCAAACTTTTCGGGAGCCAGTGACGACTTCTTTTTTTTTTTGAACAGGGGCTTCCTTTCGGACCCAGATGCTTCATTTCAGTCGGTGGGTATAAGTTGGAGAGAAACCCGACTAGAAATTACAACCAAGTTCTCCCTTTTTCTAAAAAGGACCATAGCAGAAAACTTGAAAAGCGACCTAATCCTTCTCCACCGTTGCTGCTGAACCTCAATGCTACAGCCGTCAACCTTGCCGTCGGAGATGAGACCACACTTGGGGCAGGATCAACAATGAGCGTCGCGCTAAGGTTGAGGAAGATCCTTTGCTCTAGCTCTCTGGCCTGGAGGAAGAAGAACCGTTGGAGCAGCACGCTCCACGGGGCGAACTGGCCCCCTTGGCCAACCGGAGCAACGATGCCACCAAGCCGCTGCTGTTTCTCTTCGCCGTGAGAAGCTTCGAGGATGACCCGAAGAGCTCCAAATACTGCCGTCGTCGATCTCTAACCGCCACCATCGCGGCCATATCTGACGAGATCAGTTCGAAGTCGAGCTCCACCGAGCTTATTGACTGGAGGCGCAAAAGAGAACTCCCCGACTATTTTTATCTCTGACCATTGAAGCACCACAGAGGGAGAAATCGCTGCCGCTGGCTAGCCTAAGCTGCTCGAGAGCTTCGGCAACCCAAACCTCCGGATACACAACATGGCGCCAGATCGGCATATAGCCATACAACCTACTAGGAAAAAACCTAAACTCTTTTGTACACTCTAGACAACCCATCCTTCTCTCCTCCAGACGGCGGTGCCGCAGGAATTAAGTCGGAGGAGCGCATAGGAGCGAGAGGAGACTCTCAAGGTACTGTAGCGAAGAGAGAGAAATGAAGAGGAGAACTGAGAGAGCGGTGCTAGTGACGACTTGGGAATTCGGATCGATGTGATACTTGGGACTTTTTACCTGCCTAATGTGTTTCGAAAAAAACCCTCCATCGCCGATTAGACGGCTGCAAATAATTCTTAGACACTTGGTGACACCATGGTGCATAGTAATGGGGCCACGACCATAATTCTATGATGTCACTTGTGGTGCTATGCCTTGGTGAGCTTGGCCGGCAATAGCGACGCAACTCAGCTCTTCATCCCCATGTGGTGCCGATGGTACCAGTAGAGCTTGCTGAGATCCTTAGTTTTGTTTTGGGGACCGCGGTGGCTCCTGTGCGGCGGTGACGTTGTTGCCGCACAAGAGCCAGTGTATGTGAAAGTATAGAGATGGTAAACCTAGATGGGGGTGAATAGGTTTCTACAAATTTTAATTCTTTCTTTGCAATATTAGGCTTTGCGGAATATAAAGGTGAGCCTAATGCAAACTAGGTGAAGCAACCTATATGAGGATACAACTAACTCGAGCACGAAGGCTCTCTCAGGCGATTAAATCACAAGTAAGGAGTTCGGTTAGAGATAACCGATAGCACGCGGAGACGAGGATGTATTCCCGTGTTCCCTTCCTTTGCAAGAAGGTACGTCACGTTTGGAGGGGTGGAGGTCCCACGAAGGATTCCCCACGCCACGAAGGCTCACCCTATTCTCCGGAGCCTATCCCACGAAGGAATAGCTCACTCACCTGTGGTAGACTTTGAGGTAGCCTCCAAACCTTCATAATCTTGCCCGGAGCAAATCCACAGCCCGGATGCTTCCGGACTCCTCTTGCCCACCTAGGGTTTCCAAGGAACCCTAGGAAGCAAGCTTCTCGATGAATACAAGGGGGAATGAGATTTGGCTTGATAGAACAGTAGATCGGGTCCTCCTCTAACGATTCTCCGGAGGGATTTGAGTTTGGGTGGAGGAGGAGGGAGATCTGAGGCTTTTGGTGTTTCTAGCAATGGAGTAAGAGAGAGAGAGAGAGCTCAAGAACAGCTTGTAGTGTAGTGCCTAATTGTTCAGAGGTAGGAGAAGGCCTATTTATAGTGTTCTTCGAAATATGGCCCGTTGGTCACTTGCCACCTCAGCTTTTCTCTCGACAAACCCGGTCAACCGGACCACAGACCGGATTGCCCGGTGCAGAGGCCGGTCGGACCGGACCAGGGACCGGAGTCACTTTGCGTCGTCCAGGAGCTCCTCCGGTTGGCGCCCGGTTGGCGACCGGTCGACCGGGCCGCACGCCGGACTCGCCGGTTGGTAGGCCCGCTGACCGGTCGGCAACCGGATCTGTCAGGTTCTCGTTTGGAACCGGTTGGCGACCGGTTGACCGGGCCGCCCGCCGGACTAGCCGGTTGGGGGGGGGGGGGGGCGGTTGACCGGGCGGCAAACCAGATTTCTGCTGTAGACCCCTTTTCGATTGTTGTTGAAGTGGGGGGTCTCCTTTAGCCTTCTTGTTCCTTTGATACACCATTTATGCCTCTTTGGCTAATACCTGAGATTATCCTTATAAACATATTAGGCCAAATACTCTTAGCACGGTGTCATTGTTACCAAAATAATGGATAAGGGTAAAATACCCTTACAATCTCCCCCTTTTTGGTATACGATGACAAACCGAGCTAGAGTCACATATAGATATTATGATAAGCTCTAAACCTTGATTCCATATAAGATATTATGACAGCTCCCCCATAATGTGTGCACTTGGAGAATTTGCGTTTGAATGCAAAGTGCACCATTTGTGAAATATGAGAAGCTCCCCTAATATCTTTAGGAAACAAGCATGGTATGGACAAGTATATCAAGATATATAAGCATAAAGCATGATTATCCTAATAGAGTGATTAAGCATACAAATAGTCGTCCATACACATCCATACACGAATTATTTGAAGTAGCAAATGGTTCTTGAGAAATCAAAGCAAATAAGCACAAGCCATATAAGATCCAAATAAAGCAACACCCATGGCTTGTGACGATCAAAGAACCCCGTGGTCTTAGACTCTACTCTCTTCTCCTCCTTTGGCATCGGAACACCAAAAAGGCGAAGAAAAAAAGGAGAGACGCTATCGCACCCATCAGTAGAACTGATGCCCGGAGGAGTAGGAGCTCTCGCCATCATCGCGTGCAGCCGCATCACCTTCATCCTCATCACCATCATCATCAGCAGGAGTAGGAGCACGAGCAGTCCGAGGAGGAAGGCCACCATGAGCATACATGGAGAAGTCGAAGTTCTGGATCATCTCATCGGTAAGGAGAGGCATCTCCCACTGAGGTGCTACCACATGCTCCATCTCAGGTCCAGAAGGAGGAACAGGGGCATGCCGTGAAGCCATGAACTCATTCTGTCGCCTCCTTGTCTCCTGGTTCAAAGCAAGACTCTGATGTGCAACATCATTGGTGTTCTTGCACATTTGCCACATGCTGGAGAAGAAGCGAGCGGCACCGTGCTTGGAGCACCGAGAGTAGCTGGAGCTAGCATCATGATCATAGCGTTCCTTGGAACGGCGCTCAGTGGAGGGCATCATGGAGGGAACGTCCGGACGAGTGGCCTCCTGAGTGGGGATCCTGAAGGGTTCCATGATGACCCTTTCATCTAGTGTGTTGAGAGAAGCAGGTACAATGTAGTTGAGGAGCCGCTGAACATACTGAGCATAGTTGGGAGTCATGCGACCCATAATAGACCGCTTCAGTTCACAATGAATGAGATCACAGCCATCAATCTTCCTTACCCTGTCAGGTTGGCAATAGTACATCAGATTTAGGTGATAGTTCCTGACTTCACTGGTGTCGCCAGACTTGCTGATGAGACTCTCACGGAACATCTTGGCAAGGACAAGATATGAGTAGTACATCCCAGAGATAGTGGGAGGCCCAGGTGTAGGGTTCGGAGGATAGCAAAAGGAGATGTCACCCTTAGCAAGCTTAGACCGAGAATGAATCTTGTACCCTGGAGCACTGTCACCACCACAACCCATGGCTGCACGGAACTGAGTGTAGGTGCATGAGTACTTCTCCTTGCCAGTCATCCAAGTGATAGTGCGATCCTCATCATCATGGAAGAATACGGTGCAATGGAATTGACAGACAAGAAGGGGGCAATATATGCTTTCTGCTTGTTCATCATCGGGCTTTAGGCACACAAGATCATATAGTCCCAAACCCTTCAAGGTTTCAACCACAAAGCGGTACTTTGTGGCTTCATGCAAGGCAAGCTCGGCAGGGTTGATGGCCTTGGGCATCACAACAGCACCATTCTTCATACACTCTCGAGTGTCATAGAATCCTTCCCATATGGCTGCTTGAGTCTTGGTCCAGAAGAACTTGTCCCCACCAGTGTAAGTTCGGTGCACATAGCGATACGGATTGACCGTCCTCAAATCCTGCCAATCACCACGATGTGCGTCTGCTATATTGAAGGTTGGCACAATTTCATCATCCTCTTGAGCTGCGTGCTTGTCCTTCCTCTTACCACCAACTATCTTGGTTCTTCCCCCAGCTGCGCTGCCAGTGTCATGAGTCTGAGGTGCTTTAGAAGGCATGCGGCTGCTAGAACGACGGGGTGGATCCACCGTAGGCCTTCCTCTCTTGGGAGGAGCGCCACGTCCTTCACCACTCCAACTTTCTGTGAATGAGAAAATAGAGCGAGGATAGCAGTGGGGTAAGTGTACATGTCATCAATAAGAGGGAAGCCAAAAAGCATAGCATATATCCAAGTGTATTGATGAGATTGTGCGAAAACTGGGCGATCCGGCGCACAGGCCGGTCCAACCGGGCGGCAGACCGGACGAGCCGGTTGCCAACCCGGTTGACCGGGCGGCACGCCGGGCCGGCCGGTTGACCGGGCTGGTGACCGGATCTGTCGACTTGTGAGGTGTTGCCCAGATTTTCTACCACAAAATCATGCAAAAACTCATGAACTTGAATATAGACTATAGCAATAGAGTGGAGTATGTGCATTGTGTTGTGAGACACTCTAAAGGCATGAGGACTTACAAACCCTAACCCTAACCCTAAAATTTCCTCAAATCTTGTCAAGAAAATGCAATGTGTGATGAGGACTAGAAAATAGGGAGAAAGGGAGAGCACATTACCCGAAGACATGGTCCTCCTTGATCAAGAGAGCAAGAAGAACACTAGGTAGGGCTTGAAACCCAAGAACTCCAAAATTTCCCAAAATAGCTTGAGAGGGACCAAATCCTTGGGTGGAGTTGTTCCAAGGGGCCCGATCTATGGTTTGGTGGAGTTTGGGAGGATTCTTGTGGTGGGAAGGTCCTAGAACGTGGTGGAGGTGGTGGAGGCGGCGGCCATGGAGGTGTGGGAGTTGGGGGATAATGAGGAAGAAGACCCCAAGGGGTATCCTCTCCCACACATATCAGGCCGCACGGCCGGTCGGGCGCCCGGTCGACCGGACCTGGCGCCAGCTGGTCCGGCCCAGAGGCCGGTCCAACCAGGCCAGAGACCGGCCAGGGACAAACTGCCCAGTTTTGTCTCGTTTTGCCTCGTTTTGCCCCTATGCTTTGTGTAAATGTGTGTGAATGCTCAGATGATGACATGTACATATAGATAGATAGATGATGATGAGATGAGCATAGACATGGGGTTGGAAACACAAAGTTCTCTAGGCATACCCATTGGAGAAAAAAATCCAAACAAGATGTAAATAGCAACAATGGGCATGATTCGAAATATATATCAAGAATCATAAGTCATTTTGAAATGAATTTTGCAATAAGATCATTTGGCCTTATATAGCCAAATCAAGTTGTAATGAAGGCTCAATGAGGGGCGGGGGATTACTCCCCTATGTGAAAGCGCAAATGTCATGAGACCTCGAAGAGACATGCTTGGGTCCATATAATGACATTGGGTCTATTTATGTTGCACACATAGGTATGCATCATACCAAGACATGGTAGGATGACTATCCCCATATGTGCTATGCCTCTAAGCTAGATTGCAAGAATATAGTGCACGAAGTTAATCAATCCAAGTTTTTAGGATCAAGAATACCATGTTCTCCTCTCAAGTTAACAAACCGGGCTTCATCCAAAGGCTTAGTGAAAATATCCGCCAATTGGTAGGTTGTTCCCACATGAGTGAGATCAATATCCTTATTGGCAACATGATCACGTAGGAAGTGATGGCGAATGTCAATATGTTTGGTGCGACAATGTTGAACCGGGTTATTGGCGATCTTAATTGCACTTTCATTGTCACAAAGAAGAGGCACCGTACCAAGAGACACACCATAGTCTTTCAAGGTTTGCTTCATCCATAACAATTGAGTGCAACAAGATGCCGCGTATATGTATTCGGCTTCGGCGGTGGATAAAGAGGTGGAGTTTTGTTTCTTGGATGACCAACTCACCAATGACCGGCCAATAAATTGGCAAGCCCCGGAGGTAGACTTCCGGTCAACCTTATCACCGGCCCAATCGGAATCCGAATAGCCAATGAGTTCAAAGGTTGACCCCTTTGGATACCATAGCCCGAGAGTAGGAGTGAGAACAAGGTATCTTAGAATCCGTTTGACCGCCACTAAATGGCTCTCCTTGGGAGCGGATTGAAAACGAGCACACATCCCTACACTTAGCATGATATCCGGCCTAGAGGCACAAAGGTAGAGCAAGGATCCTATCATGGAGCGGTATACCTTTATGTCCACATCCTTCTCACCGTCACATGAGCCAAGTTTCCCCTTTACGGGCATGGGTGTCTTCATTGGGCTTGCATTGGTCATGTTGAATTTCTTGAGCATGTCCTTCACATACTTTTCTTGAGAGATGAAGGTGCCTTTTGCAAGTTGCCTCACTTGGAAGCCTAGGAAGAACTTCAACTCTCCCATCATGGACATCTCAAATTTCCTAGTCATCAATAGCTCAAAAGCTTCTAAGCTTCTAAGCTGCAGGGTGAAACCGGAGCTTAGAGAAAATATAAACTCCTTTGTAGCTGCTCTAAGAGTTTGAAGTGTTCTAGTGTGTTGCTGTTTAGGAGCCATGGCTTAGTCCTGGTTTCCTTGTAAAAGTATGTAAATATTTTTCCATTTTTAATATATGAGCAGTAGGAGCCTCTCCTGCTGTAATTTCCTCAAAAAAAAAAAAAAGCTCAAAAGCTTTGTTATGATTAATTGGGGTTAGTTCCACCAAAGATAATATCATCAACATATATTTGACATATAAATAAGCCACCCCCTTTAACCCGTTTGGTGAAAAGGGTGGAATCGACCGTACCCATGCAAAACCCATCATGTAGTAAGAAATCCCTAAGGAACTCATACCAAGCACGTGGAGCTTGCTTGAGACCATAGAGTGCCTTATGGAGTAGATACACGTGGTTGGGTCGGCATGGGTCTTCGAAACCCGGGGGTTGAGCCACATATGCGGTTTCTTTTTGGGGACCATTCAAAAATGCACTTTTCACATCCATTTGATATAGTTTGAAGTTGTGGAAAGATGCAAATGCAAGCAAAAGACGAATAGCTTCAAGACGGGCTACCGGCGCAAAGGTATCCTCAAAATCCATACCTTCTATTTGGGCAAACCCTTGCGCCACTAACCTTGCTTTGTTTCGTATGACAATGCCATTCTCATCTTGCTTGTTCTTGAATACCCATTTGGTCCCAATAACATTTATGCGATGATCCTTGGGTCTCTCAACTAGAGACCACACTTCATTACGTGTGAAACACTCCAATTCTTCTTGCATGGCAATTACCCAATCCGGATCAACCAAGGCTTCATGTACCTTGAGTGGTTCAAAACTAGACACAAAAGCATGGTGTTGACAATAAGTGATAAGTAATGCATGGTGTCTATGAGTTACCACTCCTCTTGAAATGCTACCAAGGACTTGATCTACTTTCATGTCACTTGCCCTTGTAGCGGCCTTGATCTTCCGAATGGTTCCTTCATGATCAATGAATTAATCCCTTGCTAGTGCTTGATCATGAGGGATCACTTGAGCTTGATCATGAGTTGTGGATGTCTCTTGATCATCATCATGGTCTTGCTCAGTGGAATGAGGACTTTCTTCTTGTTCTTCGGAATGTGACTCATCTTGAGTGGAGGATGGTTCTTGAGTTGCACTTGATGGTTCGGCTTGAGTTGAGCTAGGCTCCACTTGAGCTGTGCTTGATACTTCTACTCCATCATCATTATGAACTTCTATGGGCCGGATGTGTCCAATGCCCATATGCTTGATGGCACTAGATGGATCATCATTATTACCTGCAACACATGGAACAACTTGCTCCACTTGGGAGCCATTATCCTCCAAGAACTCCACGTCACAAGATACTTCAATAGTCCCGAGTGGACCGGTTGTAGTATCTATAGGCGTGAGAGTTCTCCGCATAACCAACAAATATGCCCTCTATGGTTCTAGTTTCAAATTTACCGATCTTTCCTTTGTTGTTCTTAACAAGACATTTGCATCCAAAGACACGAATGTACATGACATTAGGCTTGTTACCGGTAAGAAGCTCGTATGGAGTTTTGTTGTGGAGGGGACGGAGGAAGAGCCGGTTGGAGTAGTGGACGGCCGTAGAGATGGCTTCTCCCCAAAAGTTGTGGGGTGAGTCGAATTCACTCAACATGGTTCTTGCCATCTCAATGATAGTCCGGTTCTTCCTTTCAACAACACCATTTTGTTGAGGGGTGTATGGCACCGAAAACTCATGCTTGATGCCCTCATCATCGACAAACTCTCGCATGGTGTAGTTCTTGAACTCGGTGCCATTGTCGGTTCTAATCGCCTTGATCTCGGATTCATACATACGTTGAGCTTTCTTGGCGAAGATGATGAACTCCCTATGGGTCTCGTCCTTAGACTTAAGGAGAAAGACCCAAGAGTATCTTGAGTAATCATCAACAATGACAAGTCCATACTTGCTCCCACCAAGAGTATCATAATGTGATGGCCCAAAGAGATCCAAATGAAGGAGCTCCAAAGGCCTAGATGTGGTGACGATACTCTTGATAGGATGTCTCTTCTTGAGTTGCTTTCCGGCTACACATGCACTGCAAACACGATATTTCTCAAAAGAAATGCTGGTTAGTCCCACAATGTGTTCACCCTTTAGGAGTTGTTTGAGATTCCTCATGTTGACATGACCAAGGCGGCGATGCCACAACCAACCTTCGTCATGCTTGGTCGCCATTAGACATGTGGAGTGAGAGGAGCTCTCTTTCGAGAGGTCAACCACGTAAAGGTTGTTCTCCACATATCCAATGAGGACCAATTTGAGATTATCACTCCTAAAGACTTTCACACAATAACTAGTAAAATATGAATTGTAACCGGCATTGGCAAGATGATATATAGAAAGTAAGTTATAGCCAAGGGATTCAACAAGCATAACCGTCTCAAGGCACAAGTCCTTAGAGATTGCTACCTTGCCGTACCCAAGTACCTTTCCCTTTGAGTTGTCACCAAAGGTAATGCTTGACTTCTTGTTGATATCTTCAATGAATTGGTCAAGCACACCTCTTCCTCCGGTCATATGATTGGTGCATCCACTATCAAACACCCATTTTGGACCACCGGAGGAATACCCCTACAAAATCAAGTAGAGGATTTAGGAACCCATCGATTAATGGGTTCCTTTGCAATGGCAACAATATCTTTTGGTACCCAAATTGAGTACTCTCTATAAGAATAGCCATTAGGAGGGCCAACATAGTTAGCATAGACGTCACCATAATAATCAACAAATAATGCATAGTGATCGTTTGGCCCCGTGCGGTCACCACTAGTGGCTTTGCCCTTTGAGGCTTTGCCATTATTAGTGACCTTCTTGTTCTTATCTTGAGCGGGTTTCTCCTTCTTGTAGTTGTTCTTCTTGTGAGACTTGGGAACGTATCCAAGTCCAAACTTTTGATTGTTTGACCTTTGCTTACTCAAGAGGTCATCCAATCCCATCTTGTTCTTGGCGGTGGTGAACTTTGCAAGTTCCTTTGTTAACCTAACATTTTCCTCAAGAATAGATGCTTGCTCACAAGAAGATTCATTAGGATGATAGTCGAGACCATATTTGGTCACCAAGGATTCAAGATATGCATTGGTCTCAACATGCAAAGAGAGTTCCTCTTGTAAACGAACATGTTCCTCAACAAGCTTAGCATGCTCACTAGTAAAAGAAGTGGAGGAACTAGCAAGATTTTCAACAACAATGGGATCCTTCATTGATTCAAGTGCCTTTGTGTAGGTTTCTTGGAGTAGGTCATGGTTCTCTCCAAGTTTCTTGAGCTCATCCTTAACAAGCTTGTTAGCTCTTTCAAGGTGGCCAAGATCCCTAGTGAGAGAAGCATGAGCAACTTCAAGTTCCTCCTTTGAGGCATGGAGCACTTGAGTCAAAGATTGAGCCCTATCAATAGTTTCTAGGTCCTTAACTTTATCAAGTTCATAAGTTTCAATTTGTTGCTTAAGACCTTGAGATATGCACCTTTCGGTTTTTAGCTCTTGTCTTAGGAGATTGAATCTCTGTTCCTTCTCATTCAAATGATATTCTAATTCCTCAATGGACTCATCCTTTTCCTTGAGTGAGTCCATCAAGAAATCAAACTTGACAAGAGCTTCACCACGAAGGGTGCATCTAACATCATAGAGTTCCTTAAGCACAATTAATTCTTCTTGATTTTCGTTTTCATCATCAAGAACACTAGATAGGGAAGGTGGAGGTTCCATTACCTTGGTTTCCCTTGCCATAAGACAAGAGCCAACGATTGTAGAGGAGGGAGAGTCATCGGAGTCATCATCTTGAGTTGTTCTTGCCATGAAGGAAGATCCAACATCATTCTCCGTGGAGTAGTCCTTGGAGTAGTCATATGTGAAGAGTGACCCGGGCTTAGAGAAAGCCAAACCAGCCACCCCGGCCTCCTTCTCCTCATCTTCCTCTTCATCATCGGACAAGTACTCGGCCCCAACAAAGGCTCTTCCCTTGTTCTTCTTGTATCGATCATTGATTGGGTTTGGCTTCAATCTTGGCTTGACCCCTTTGATGAATCTTGGCTTGTCTACCCTTTTCTCATAAGGGCACTCATTTGCAAAGTGGCTATCTTCATCACAATTGTAGCAAGTTCTCTTCTTCTTCTTGTCATTGAGGAGCATTGGGAACTTTGCCTTGTATTTCTTGGCAAAGAAAGCAAAGTCGGTAGCAATGTCACTAGTTGAAGTCATCTCTTCTTCTTCTTCTTCTTCTTCAATTTCATAGTCTCTTTGCTTCCATGATCGGCCCTAGCTTTGAGAGCAAGGTTGTGTGGCGCTTCATGGTTGTGTGAGGCTTCATCAACACGGTTCATTGCCATGAGCCTCTTTCCCGCTTTGGCCATGTTTTCATTGGCGGCCACATAGGAGAATAGATCATCGGAGTTGAGATCGGCACTCTTGGTCATGATTTGCAAGTTGAGTGCAAGGTTGGTGTCTTCTTGTTTGACGGCAATCATAGCAATGACCTTGGACTTTATGAATGCTTCATTCATCTCGAAGCCATCATTGTACTTCTCAACTCCAAGTCCCTTGACCCTCACTCTAAGAGCACCTAGCCTTGCATAAGCATCCGCCACAGACTCTCCTTCTCGGATCATGAACTGATGGGCCTCTTGCTTTGCGGTCTCATAAAGAGCTGATTGGATCAAATCGGTTCCCTCTTGGAGTACTACGATTCGATCCCACAACTCTTTAGCGGAGTCTATGTCATTGACTTGATCAAGGAGCTTGCGGTTGATGCCACTCCTAATCTTGTCACGTGCGGAGGCATTGAGTTGACGGTTGTAGAATTCGGTGGAGGTCAACCGAATGGGGTCTTGTGGCTCCCGGTATCCATGAACAATGATCTCCCATAACTCCACACTGCAGCTGCGAATATGAGATTCCATAGAAGATTTCCAAAAAGGAAAGTGAGTTCCATCAAAATGGGGAACATTCCCACTATGGTTTATATGAGGCATGGGTGAAGTGTTTTTGGGATAGTCATGGTTGACTTCACGATAGCTCCCTAGAGAGGCCAAAGCCGTACTAGGAGACCCATTAGTCAAGTTCTTAAGCATGGCAGACATCTCTGCCATTTGGCTTTGTAGTTCATCCTCCTTTTTCTTCTTCTCGGCATCATATGCCAAGAATCTAGATTTCATCTCTCTAACCGAAAGGTTAGAGTCTTCATCTAGACCCTCGAATAGTTTATCCATCTCACTCTTAAGGCGGTGAAGCCCTTAATAAGAGTCCAGGCTCTGATACCAATTGAAAGTATAGAGATGGTAAACCTAGAGGGGGGTGAATAGGTTTCTACAAATTTTAATTCTTTCTTTGCAATATTAGGCTTTGCGGAATATAAAGGTGAGCCTAATGCAAACTAGGTGAAGCAACCTATATGAGGATACAACTAACTCGAGCACGAAGGCTCTCTCGGGCAGTTAAATCACAAGTAAGGAGTTCGGTTAGAGATAACCGATAGCACGCGGAGACGAGGATGTATTCCCGTGTTCCCTTCCTTTGCAAGAAGGTATGTCACGTTTGGAGGGGTGGAGGTCCCACGAAGGATTCCCCACGCCACGAAGGCTCACCCTATTCTCCGGAGCCTATCCCACGAAGGAATAGCTCACTCACTTGTGGTAGACTTTGAGGTAGCCTCCAAACCTTCACAATCTTGCCCGGAGCAAATCCACAGCCCGAATGCTTCCGGACTCCTCTTGCCCACCTAGGGTTTCCAAGGAACCCTAGGAAGCAAGCTTCTCGATGAATACAAGGGGGAATGAGATTTGGCTTGGTAGAACAGTAGATCGGGTCCTCCTCTAACGATTCCCCGAGGGATTTGAGTTTGGGTGGAGGAGGAGGGAGATCCGAGGCTTTTGGTGTTTCTAGCAATGGAGTAAGAGAGAGAGAGAGCTCAAGAACAGCTTGTAGTGTAGTGCCTAACTGTTCAGAGGTAGGAGAAGGCCTATTTATAGTGTTCTTCGAAATATGGCCGTTGGTCACTTGTCACCTCAGCTTTTCTCTCGACAAACCCGGTCAACCGGACCACAGACCGGATTGCCCGGTGCGAAGGCCCGGTCGGACCGGACCAGGGACCGGAGTCACTTTGCGTCGTCCAGGAGCTCCTCCGGTTGGCGCCCGGTTGGCGACCGGTCGACCGGGCCGCACGCCGGACTCGCCGATTGGTAGGCCGGCTGACCGGTCGGCAACCGGATCTGTCAGGTTATCGTTTGGAGCCCGGTTGGCGACCGGTTGACCGGGCCGCCCGCCGTACTGGCCGGTTGGGGGGGGGGGGGCGGTTGACCGGGCGGCAAACCGGATTTCTGCTGTAGACCCCTTTTCAATTGTTGTTGAAGTGGGGGGTCTCCTTTAGCCTTCTTGTTCCTTTGATACACCATTTATGCCTCTTTGCCTAATACCTAAGATTATCCTTATAAACATATTAGGCCAAATACTCTTAGCACGGTGTCATTGTTAACAAAATAATGGATAAGGGTAAAATACCCTTACAGTATGTCCCGGTGTGCGGGTTGGCGGTGCTTCTGTATCCGTCTTGCTGTCCGGTCGCGTGGCGATGTGGAAGCTCGATTGATCCGGGTGAAAGCTTGACGACGCGACGTTTGTGGATGTCGTTGTTCTCCTTGGGGCAATCGAGGAGCTCCTCGACCTTTGCTACCCTCGGATTCACGACTCTGGGTTAAAGCCTACATCCCGCTTTGCCGGATCGTACGATGATGACTTTCTATCATCGTTTCCTCTCTTGAGGGCGTCATCTTGAAGCCAGTGATCCTCTTCGCGCGCCCCGGCGGGCTGGACACACACAACATCTAGGTTAGCAGGAGGTCAACTGGAGATGCGGGAGTTCTAGGTGGAGGTTTGTGAGGCAACAACAATGGTGAAGAGCAAGTTTAGGTAGTGGCAAGATCGTGTTAGTCGGCTATGTTCCCGCGTGTTCAAGTGTCTTCGTGTTGGTCCCCTCTTGCTGTGAATTAAGTTGAAGCTGCCTTTGGGCGGTGTACAATAACCTCCGAGGGGCGGTCCAGCGGTGAAGGTCTTCTTTGGCGGGGGGTCTTGCGCATATCCTCTCCAGGGCTCGTCTTCAGAATCCGAGCGCCGACCCCTTCTAGAGGAGCCATCTTGTTGGCATATGACGACTTAAGCTTCGTGTTTGTGTAGCTTCTATGGGTAGTGATGGCGTGTATTTCACACGTTCGTTGGGCAACCCCAAGAGGAAGGTATGATGCGCACAGCAGCAAGTTTTCCCTCAGAAAGAAACCAAGGTTTATCGAACCAGGAGGAGCCAAGAAGCACGTTGAAGGTTGATGGCGGCGGGATGTAGTGCGGCGCAACACCGGGGATTCCGGCGCCAACGTGGAACCTCGCACAACACAACCAAAGTACTTTGCCCCAACGAAACAGGTGAGGTTGTCAATCTCACCGGCTTGCTGTAACAAAGGATTAACCGTATTGTGTGGAAGATGATTGTTTGCGAGAGAAAATAGTAAAACAAGTATTGCAGCAGATTTGTATTTCGAGTATTAAAGAATGGACCGGGGTCCACGAGTTCACTAGAGGTGTCTCTCCCATAAGATAAAAGCATGTTGGGTGAACAAATTACGGTCGGGCAATTGACAAATAGAGAGAGCATAACAATGCACATACATGACATGATAAGTATAGTGAGATTTAATTGGGCATTACGACAAAGTACATAGACCGCCATCCAACTGCATCTATGCCTAAAAAGTCCACCTTCAGGTTATCATCCGAACCCCTCCAGTATTAAGTTGCTAAACAACGGACAATTGCATTAAGTATGGTGCGTAATGTAATCAACAACTACATCCTCGGACATAGCGCCAATGTTTTATCCCTAGTGGCAACAAGCACAACACAACCTTAGAACTTTCGTCACTCGTCCCAGTGTCAATGCGGCATGAACCCACTATCGAGCATAAATACTCCCTCTTGGAGTTAAAAGTAAAAACTTGGCCGAGCCTCTACTAGAAACGGAGAGCATGCAAGATCATAAACAACACATGTATAATAACTTGATAATTAACATGACATGGTATTCTCTATCCATCGGATCCCGACAAACACAACATATAGAATTACGAGATAGATGATCTTGATCATGTTAGGCAGCTCACAAGATCCAACAATGAAGCACAATGAGGAGAAGACAACCATCTAGCTACTGCTATGGACCCATAGTCCAGGGGTGAACTACTCACTCATCACTCCGGAGGCGACCATGGCGGTGTAGAGTCCTCCGGGAGATGAATCCCCTCTCCGGCAGGGTGCCGGAGGCGATCTCCCTGGATCCCCCGAGATGGGATCGGCGGCGGCGGCGTCTCGATAAGGTTTTCCGTATCGTGGCTCTCGGTGCTGGGGGTTTCGTCACGGAGACTTTTTATAGGCGGAAGGGCAGGTCAAGAGGCGGCACGGGGGCCCCACACCACGGGGCCGCGCGGCCAAGGGGGGCCGCGCCGCCCTATAGTGTGGCCCCTCCGTGGCCCCTCTTCGTCTCTCCTTCGGACTTCCGGAAGCTTCGTGAGAAAATAGGCCCCCGGGCTTTGATTTCGTCCAATTCCGAGAATATTTCGTTACTAGGATTTCTGAAACCAAAAACAGCAGAAAACGGAATTGGCACTTCGGCATCTTGTTAATACGTTAGTTCCGGAAAATGCACGAATATGACATAAAGTGTGCATAAAACATGTAGGTATCATCAATAATATGGCATAGAACATAAGAAATTATCGATACGTCGGAGACGTATCAAGCATCCCCAAGCTTAGTTCTGCTCGTCCCGAGCAGGTAAAACGATAACAAAGATAATTTCTGAAGTGATATGCCATCATACCTTGATCATACTATTTGTAAACATATGTAGTGGATGCAGCGATCATAACAATGGTGATGACATGAGTAAACAGGTGAATCATATAGCAAAGACTTTTTATGAATAGTACTTCAAGACAAGTATTAATAAGTCTTGCATAAGAGTTAACTCATAAAGCAATAAATCAAAGTAAAGGTATTGAAGCAACACAAAGGAAGATTAAGTTTCAGCGGTTGCTTTCAACTTGTAACATGTATATCTCATGGATAATAGTCAACATAGAGTAATATAATAAGTACAATATGCAAGTATGTAGGAATCAATGCACGGTTCACACAAGTGTTTGCTTCTTGAGGTGGAGAGAAATAGGTGAACTGACTCAACATAAAAGTAAAGAGAATGGTCCTTCAAAGAGGAAAGCATTGATTGCTATATTTGTGCTAGAGCTTTTATTTTGAAAACATGAAACAATTTTGTCAACGGTAGTAATAAAGCATATGAGTTATGAAAGTTATATCTTACAAGTTGCAAGTCTCATGCATAGTATGCTAATAGTGCCCGCACCTTGTCCTAATTAACTTGGACTACCGGATCTTTGCAATGCACATGTTTTGACCAAGTGTCACAATGGGGTACCTCCATGCCGCTTGTACAAAGGTCTAAGGAGAAAGCTCGCATTTTGGATTTCTCGCTTTTGATTATTCTCAACTTAGACATCCATACCGGGACAACATGGACAACAGATAATGGACTCCTCTTTAATGCATAAGCATGTGGCAACAATTATTATTCTCATATGAGATTGAGGATATATGTCCAAGACTGAAACTTCCACCATGAATCATGGCTTTAGTTAGCGGCCCAAAGTTCTTCTCTAACAACATGCATGCTCCAACCATGAAGGTGGTAGATCTCTCTTGCTTCAAACAAGACGGACATGCATACCAACTCACATGATATCCAACAAAGAATAGTTGATGGCGTCCCCAGAAACATGGTTATCGCTCAACAAGCAACTTAATAAGAGATAAAGTGCATAAGTACATATTCAATACCACAATAGTTTTTAAGCTATTTGTCCCATGAGCTATATATTGCAAAGGTGAATGATGGAATTTTAAAGGTAGCACTCAAGCAATTTACTTTGGAATGGCGGATAAATACCATGTAGTAGGTAGGTATGGTGGACACAAATGGCATAGTGGTTGGCTCAAGTATTTTGGATGCATGAGAAGTATTCCCTCTCGATACAAGGTTTAGGCTAGCAAGGTTATTTGAAACAAACACAAGGATGAACGGTACAGCAAAACTCACATAAAAGACATATGGTAAACATTATAAGACTCCATACCGTCTTCCTTGTTGTTCAAAACTCAATACTAGATGTTATCTAGACTCTAGAGAAACCAAATATGCAAACCAAATTAGCAAGCTCTAAGTATTTCTTCATTAATGGGTGCAAAGTATATGATGCAAGAGCTTAAACATGAGCACAACAATTGCCAAGTATCAAATTATCCAAGACATTTTAGAGTTACTACATGTATCATTTTCCAATTCCAACCATATAACAATTTAACGAAGAAGAACTTCGCCATGAATACTATGAGTAGAGCCTAAGGACATATTTGTCCATATGCAACAGCGGACCGTGTCTCTCTCCCATAAAGTGAATGCTAGGATCCATTTTATTCAAACAAAACAAAAAAACAAAAACAAACCGACGCTCCAAGCAAAGTACATAAGATGTGGCCGAATAAAAATATAGTTTCGGGGAGGAACCCGATAATGTTGTTGATGAAGAAGGGGATGCCTTGGGCATCCCCAAGCTTAGACGCTTGAGTCTTCTTAATATATGCAGGGGTGAACCACCGGGGCATCCCCAAGCTTAGAGCTTTCACTCTCCTTGATCATATTGCATCATACTCCTCTCTTGATTCTTGAAAACTTCCTCCACACCAAACTCGAAACAACTCATTAGAGGGTTAGTGCATAATAAAAATTCACATGTTCAGAGGTGACACAATCATTCTTAACACTTCTGGACATTGCATAAAGCTACTTGGACATTAATGGATCAAAGAAATTCATCCAACATAGCAAAAGAGGCAATGCGAAATAAAAGACAGAATCTGTCAAAACAGAACAGTCCGTAAAGATGGATTTTATTAGGCCACCAGACTTGCTCAAACGAAAATTCTCAAATTGAATGAAAGTTGCGTACATATCTGAGGATCATGCTCGTAAATTGGCGTAATTTTCTGAGCTACCTACGGGGATATAGACCCAGATTCGTGACAGCAAAGAATTCTGGAACTGCGCAGATAATCCAAATCTAGTACTTACTTTTCTATCAAAGACTTTACTTGGCACAACAAAACATAAAACTAAGATAAGGAGAGGTTGCTACAGTAGTAAACAACTTCCAAGACACAAATATAAAACAAAAATACTGTAGTAAAAACATGGGTTGTCTCCCATAAGCGCTTTTCTTTAACGCCTTTCAGCTAGGCGCAGAAAGTGTGTATCAAGTATTATCGTGGGGTGAAGCATTGACATTACCTTGGGCTTTACCCTTACCTTTCTTATCCTTACTCTTTGGCTTAGGAAATATATGACTACCCCCGGGTGTAGAGGTGAATTTTATGGTGCCTTCTCTCACGTCTATGACTGCTCCCAATAATTTCAGCAGGGATCTTCCGAGTGTGATTTGTCCTGTTCTGCGCATTCAATGACAAGGTAATCAACGGATATTGTTATCCCAAGAATGGTTGTATGCACACCCGCAGCTATCCCTTTTGGAATTATAACAGAGTTATCAATAAGAGTTATTCCTTCTCCCCCTTCGATGAATTCCCAAAGTTTCAAAGATTTATGAATCCCCTTAGGCATTAGGCAAAATTCAGTCATAATATCACAATTAGCACGAAGAGTTTGGTTACCTATGACAATTTTAATAGTAGGTTTCCACAATGAAGGTTCAGAGTTCACTAAAACTTGATCAAGACGGTTACGAATGTATCCATAATTTTCATTTAAGCGAGATGCACTTGTCTCAAGAGTATTTAATCTATTATGAATGCTGATAAGGGCTGAATCAAAATTATTAGATGAATCATGTGATGCAACCAACTTCTTTATGGCATTAAAAGCTTGATCCCCATTACAATGGAGGAAATCTCCTCCCACTAGAGCATCCAAGGCATATCTATAGCGAATCATAAGACCAAAATAAAAATTACTAAGGAGCAAACTTAGAGTCATTTGAGGTTCAGTTTTGCGATAAGAAGTAAAAACTCTAGACCAAGCATCCTTAAAACTCTCCTCATCCCCTTGTTTAAAAGTGAAGACTAATTCTTCAGGCGAAGAAGTAACAAGTTCAGAGCTAGACATGGTAACAAAAGTAACTAATTTTTTTTTTGTATTTTTAATATAGAGTGCAAGACAGTAAATAAAGCAAACTAGATAAAGTAAATGCAAGTAAACTATTTTTTTTGTGTTTTTGATATAGCAAACAAGACAGTAAATAAAGTAAAACTAGCAACTAATTTTTTTGTGTTTTGATATAATGCAGCAAACAAGGTAGTAAATAAAATAAAGCAAGACAAAAACAAAGTAAAGAGATTGGGAAGTGGAGACTCCCCTTGCAGCGTGTCTTGATCTCCCCGGCAACGGCGCCGGAAAAAGAGCTTGATGGCGTGTATTTCACACGTTCGTTGGGCAACCCCAAGAGGAAGGTATGATGCGCACAGCGAGCAAGTTTTCCCTCGGAAAGAAACCAAGGTTTATCGAACCAGGAGGAGCCAAGAAGCACGTTGAAGGTTGATGGCGGCGGGATGTAGTGCGGCGCAACACCGGGGATTCCGGCGCCAACGTGGAACCTGCACAACACAACCAAAGTACTTTGCCCCAACGAAACAGTGAGGTTGTCAATCTCACCGGCTTGCTGTAACAAAGGATTAACCGTATTGTGTGGAAGATGATTGTTTGCGAGAGAAAATAGTAAAACAAGTATTGCGAGCAGATTTGTATTTCAGTATTAAAGAATGGACCGGGGTCCACGAGTTCACTAGAGGTGTCTCTCCCATAAGATAAAAGCATGTTGGGTGAACAAATTACGGTCGGGCAATTGACAAATAGAGAGAGCATAACAATGCACATACATGACATGATAAGTATAGTGAGATTTAATTGGGCATTACGACAAAGTACATAGACCGCCATCCAACTGCATCTATGCCTAAAAAGTCCACCTTCGAGGTTATCATCCGAACCCCTCCGAGTATTAAGTTGCTAAACAACGGACAATTGCATTAAGTATGGTGCGTAATGTAATCAACAACTACATCCTCGGACATAGCGCCAATGTTTTATCCCTAGTGGCAACGAGCACAACACAACCTTAGAACTTTACGTCACTCGTCCCGGTGTCAATGCGGGCATGAACCCACTATCGAGCATAAATACTCCCTCTTGGAGTTAAAAGTAAAAACTTGGCCGAGCCTCTACTAGAAACGGAGAGCATGCAAGATCATAAACAACACATGTATAATAACTTGATAATTAACATGACATGGTATTCTCTATCCATCGGATCCCGACAAACACAACATATAGAATTACGGATAGATGATCTTGATCATGTTAGGCAGCTCACAAGATCCAACAATGAAGCACAATGAGGAGAAGACAACCATCTAGCTACTGCTATGGACCCATAGTCTAGGGGTGAACTACTCACTCATCACTCCGGAGGTGACCATGGCGGTGTAGAGTCCTCCGGGAGATGAATCCCCTCTCCGGCAGGGTGCCGGAGGCGATCTCCTGGATCCCCCGAGATGGGATCGGCGGCGGCGGCGTCTCAGTAAGGTTTTCCGTATCGTGGCTCTCGGTGCGGGGGTTTCGTCACAGAGACTTTTTATAGGCGGAAGGGCAGGTCAAGAGGCGGCACGGGGGCCCCACACCACAGGGCCGCGCGGCCAAGGGGGGCCGCGCCGCCCTATAGTGTGGCCCCTCCGTGGCCCCTCTTCGTCTCTCCTTCGGACTTCTGGAAGCTTCGTGAGAAAATAGGCCCCTGGGCTTTGATTTCGTCCAATTCCGAGAATATTTCGTTACTAGGATTTCTGAAACCAAAAACAGCAGAAAACAGGAACTGGCACTTCGGCATCTTGTTAATAGGTTAGTTCCGGAAAATGCACGAATATGACATAAAGTGTGCATAAAACATGTAGGTATCATCAATAATATGGCATAGAACATAAGAAATTATCGATACGTCGGAGACGTATCAGGTAGCTAGGGTGGATGTGTGTTCTCCTCGCGGTGGTGACCGAGTAGATGTGGATGTCGGCTTGACCCTGTTATTGTAGGTTTTCGCCATGTTTTGTCCTAAAAACTAAGCACTTTCTACTTAATTAATGGAGGAGGCAAAAGTTTTTGCCTCTATTTTAAAAATACTTATATTATCTACTCCCTCGATTTGCCAAGTGTCGTTGATTTAGTACAAAGTTTTAATATGGACCGGAGGGAGAGGAAGTACATGTTTCTGGAATTTCAACATACTTTTCCTCAGATATTTTAAAGCTTACAAAGGATTTGCCACAATTCCTATATAGTTAATTGACTACACAAAAAACCCTAGCTATATATGCAACTGATGGTGAGACCCTACCTGCAACATGAAAGCTTTATTACTCTAGCCTATGAAGAACATAGTTTGCACCCATAAAATCATTATATCCAACTATTGTTTCTTGCACGGTACGAATCACGGGCTGGAAGTGTTCGAGCTGCCTCTAATACAGTCGATGTAAACAACACATTTTGATGTCAATTGTCGACCATGACATAGGAGCATCTCCAGCCGTCTCCCCAACGAGTCCTCGGCAGCCTTTTTTTATCCGGATGGCGAAAAATGGCCTAGCTGCATCTCCGGTTCCTCGTTTTCGTCCGGATTTAGGCTTTCATCCATCTGGCGAGCCCATGTCATCCCCGTCCCCCCTGGGGCGTGCTCGGGGAGTCCGAAGGAAACGAAAGCGCGGGAAACACCGAGAAAACTTCCCGCGCGCCTGGTGGTCCCGACTTGTCAGCGAGAAAGGCTGATCGTCGTCCTCATCGCATCGTCCTCCGCGCGCTGTAAAAGCCTGCCGTCGGTCAGTCTTCGCCGGGCGCGTCTCTTCCACGCGGCGCGTTAATGTCGTCGCCTCGAATTCACGCGCGGTTCCGTCTATTTATCGCGGAACTGCCGTGTCTGGCCGCATTCACCACCACCGTCTCCCTACTCTCCCCAGCCCAAACTTCTCTCCCCAATCTCCTCGAGCGAGCAATGGTGCGCTACGGCGGCGGCACGGCGAACAACGGCTTCGGCCGGCGGTCGCTGCACCAATGGGAGGCGCGACTGTTGCACATGGTGGGCTACCCGGCGCCTCCGACCTTCCGCGCGCCCGGAGGATGGCGCCTGAGCGCGGGAGGCATCCCGATCCCGCCTCATCCGGTGGGAGGCGACGTGCTCGACGCCGAGATCGACGCCGTGCTCGTCACCCTCAGCAACGAGCAGCGCACGGAGGAGCGTTTCTTCCCCGACAACTACGCCGCCTGGAACGAGTTCTTCCGACGAAGAACTCGCGGCGTAAGACGGTCCTCCTCCTCCAGCGCGCAACAATGCCGCCGGCCACCGCCACTGGTGGAGCGCGCCGGGCCACACCCTCGAGAATGTGCTCACGCACATCGAGGGCGGCAACTACCCCGTCCTGGGGATGCCGCCGCCGGCGCGGTGCCTTCCGTGTTGCGCCGACACGGAAGCTCCTGGATGCCACGCCGCATGGCGTCATCGTCCTTGTCGGGGTCGGCGGCAAGATCCGCGACGCGCAGCTACGGATCCGCGCCACCGAGGACAACGGTGAAGACGGAGCCGGCGTCGCCACCGCCGACCAAAGGGCGCAGCATCGGCGCCCTCGTCATTCCCGAGGGGGCGCGTGCCTCATCGTCACCAGCGCGCGGGAGGAAGAGGAAGGCAAAGAAGGAGGGCACAGCGGCGGCTGCTGCTGCATCTGACCTCGCCGCCGAGGAGGCCGCGCGGGACGAGGAGGCGGCGGTGGCCGAGGCGATCGCGAGGTCCCTCCAAGACCTCGTGCCCGCCGACAATGCCCTCCCCATGGACGCGGCCCTCGCCTGGTCTTGCCTGGGAGAGGGAGGATGCAGAGCAGCAGCGACGGCTGCTCGACCTGGCTGCCGCGAGGCGCCGCGCCGCCGCGACTGCACAACCCGCCAGAGGCGCGCCGCTCATCAAGCTGGAGGACTCCAGCGAGGATGTGTGGTACAAGCCGACGCCGTCGCCGCCACGCCTCGGCGACCCTGGGCAGGGGTCCAACCGTTGGGCTCCCGGCGAGAGCAGCCAGCAAGCGCCGCCAACGCAGGACGGCGGCGACTCCAGCGACGACGATGACGACCACACGGCGTTCTACCGCCATTTCGGCATATAGAACGACGTTTTTAAATTTTAGTTTATGTTTCCCTCTACCGAATTCAAATATATTACGAATTCCTATGTATGTAAAACTCGCCTATATATATTAAATATCTCTAAATTTCGCCTAAGTTTTAACGTTTTTCGTCTATTTCTGTTTGAATTCAAATACATTCGATCTTTTCCCCGGGCTCGCCGCTTGGAAAATGAGCCTCCACAGGCCAAGTTTTACATTCATCTGACGCCCTAAATAACGCCGGACTGGGGAGTTCCAACGGCATGGAGATGCTCTAAAACACTAATAGGTCCCCACGTCTATCTGAGGGCCATGATGCCAAAGCACCACCACAACGTGGTTTGAAATCGTTAAATCTAGGGTCTTCTTATGGGTTCAAGATGAGAAGAAGATCACACTGATGCCTCCAACTCCAGGTGAACCAGTGCTGTCGAAGTCGTTGCTCAATTAGTTCTAGCATTCATAGGTCTGCATCTTCCCCACATCTAATAGCCACATCACGTTCATCAACTGAGAGTACTACTTAGCCAAGGCGACGTATAGAAGAGTTCGGTAGGCAAAAGTTAGCCTGTCGTGCGCTTTTCAGTTCTTAGAAAATATAGCTTTTCATTGCTTGTTTGCACATGTGTGTGTACTGTGTAGGACTACTAATGAAAGGGTTATTTTCCTACCTAAGTGATTTTTATGTTAACGATAACATGATTATCAAACAAACCATTTGCTTGAACTTTATGCACAGTCGCAGGAAAGAATTGTTGGTTCGAGACCTCTCAAAGCAAAATGTGAGAAGAGACAATGTCTCAACGACTTTCTTTCATTTAAGTTGCTATGAAAATCGTACTATCAAGAGGAGGTCCACTTCAGATGGTATTGGTGGAATCAAGACATATACATAAACTTTATATTTGGACCCACTGATGTGAAGAGAGAGCATACCCCTTAAACTGCAATGAGGTTGTTTGCAGACCTGGAACTTACAGAGGTTGCATTAGAGCATCTCCAGTCGTATCCCCTAAACGACGTCCAGCAAAAGCGCCAAATTGATTATTTGGGGGACGTTCGGACCAAATTCGCATTTGGAGGAGGTTCCTTTCCTAGCCACGTCCCCCAAACGTGACCTTCAAACAAAATGCAAGTGTAAAAGTTGTGTACGGTGTCTCTGATAGAGCCTCTATACACAGGAGATGGGCTAGGGATGCCGGACAATATTTGAGACACGTCCGGACCGAAGCGGCCTTTGAGGCACGCGACTGTGACGTTTTTTTAGCCGGCGTGCCCCAAATTCTTTGGAGGATGCTTTGGGGGGCGCGGCTGGAAATGCTCTTAGGCCCATATGTCTAACGGTCAATTCTATACTAGTGATTATACAATGAACATGTTGTATTGTCGTGTCTTCCTAAAAAAACATAGGATTTGCTAGTTCTCAGCTAGCTGAGAACTAACTTCGTGTTCAGTTAAGTTCTAGACCATTTAATTTGCATCGAGATTCGTGCTAGTAATGAGTTGCAATATGAGTTGCAACTGAGATTTAATGACATTAACTAACTAAGAATAAAGTTAGTTCTCAGTGGATTGAGAAATAGCCACATTCAAAAAATATTTATTGTCGTTCAGTTGGCATGGGCAGATAAACCACCGGATCAATGATTATTTCTTTAGTGTTCTTCTTCGACGGTCCCATTTCCTGATATTTTCTCCCAAGTTGCGTCTTGATGCGGTACCCCAAGGAGAGAGATGGATAACCGCAATCATGCATTTTTGCAAGAATATTCCCTACTAAAGCTAGGCTACAATTTGTAGGAAACATTCCCCGATGAAATTGTTACATAGTCATCCTAACTCTTTCCCTTCTCCAATAGCACCCAAAAATCTTTTTTTCTTTTGACTGATATAGCAGAGTGAACTTGACGCTAGCATTGAACTACTGATAAAAGGCATTCCAGGGAGTACGTATACACTGTTCATAAGAGCAAGTACAATAGAGTCCAGTAGCTGACTATAAGACATTAAATAATATATTTTCGATGAGTTGAGGAGAGAGAAGAGGAGAGAGAAGGGAGATGAAGCTACTTATGCAATAAGCAAATTACTTGCACGTGCTCCTAGGCACCTTGTGAGAGTGAAAGGTGGGCCGTATATTAGTAAAGTACTACATTCTTATAGCCAACTATTATACATATTAGATATATGATGACTATAAATAATATGACATCTTGTTATAGCCAACAGTTGGCTATACTATTGGAATTGCTCTAAGAGACTCTGCAAGAACGCTACAGAAATCAGCACACATGATGGATAAAGCTTAATTAATGGCGGTTAAGCCGAAGCTGACAAGTGCCATATGAAAGCCTCGGTATCTATGTCACTTCACTAGTTCTACCCATCTGGAGCGGGAAATTTGAAAGCAGTCTGTTCTGAATTTCTGATTCAAGTTTACAACAAGATTAGCAGGCTCCGAGAGAGAGCCCGTTTGCAGTTCATGACGATCCCGGCAACCGTCCATGAACGCTAGCTGGAACTAACAATCAAGAAATATATATTTGCTTCCGAAAATCAGTAAAACTATACTTTATCGCCCAAAGAGAAAGAGGAGCACGTAGACTACTGCCACACCAAGACTACTGACATCGAACATTTCTGTACATAATTCGCCATATACATAGGTACCATCCATCACCATGCCATGCCACGGCGGCGCCGAGGACAAGGAGCACGCCGCTCGTCGTGACTGATCAGAATGCCCGCCTGGCGCTGCGGGCGGGCGCGAACCTGGCGGAGAAGTCCGGCTCGTGGTGCTCGAGCTCGAGGCTGCTGTCCTCGAAGTTCTGCGCGTAGCTGAGCGGGTCGTAGTTGAGCCCGCCGGCGCCGAGGATGGAGCGGCCGTGCCGCGCCCTCCGGCGCGCCAGGCTGAGCTGCCGGAGCCTGCCCCACAGCGCGGCGACACCGAAGCGGCCCCAGCAGGACGCCATCTTCCCGGTGTTCACGTCCGCCTCCTCGTCCTCGCACTCCTCCAGCGCCGGCAGCCTCCCCGCTGGCGATGCCCACATGGCACGCAGCTCCTGGCACTACTACCTCGAACTCGAAGAGAGACTGAGAGAGGAGAGGAGGGGGGAGTGAGGTGTGTGTCGATGGTTGGTCTGGCTGGCCGACTGGGTAGCTCAGGCGGAAGGCGACGACGCGCGCGCGGCCCGGCGACTGGGAAGGAGGCGTGGGGTCGTGCGATGCGATAACGACGGCCACGATGCGATGGGAGGTGGTGCGACAGGTGCGTGGTCAGCCTCGTTCCCTCGCCGTCGGTCTGTGCATTTTTGGCACATTCCGTCCATCGTGCCAGCGGGGCTCCGGTGGGGCCACATCGTCTTTTTCAGACTCTAAATGCAGGCAACGTGTTTCGTGCTGCCGTGTGCAAAAATTATACTCGTATCTGCTTACTCGTATACGTTGTAGAGCTGATAGCGTTTGAAGCTTAAACTAAAGAAGGCATGATTTTTTCTAGAATACCTGCAAGGTATATAAATTATATAGAAGATGGTTACAACTCCACACGATACATTGCCAAGCGGCAAACAACATATCCTCTACAAACAGGGACGAAGACAGGGGCTAGACCCCCACCCCCTATCCCAGGCGGATACTTGGCATGTCCCCCCCCCCCCCACACCGATCGGCCCCCCTCAACATTTCTCCATATCCATTCACTAGTAGAAAATCTCTTATCAGTATCCAGAGGGGCATTCGTACCGGTTGAGCAACCGGTATTAATTATCCGGCACTAAAGCCCCCCACCCTTTCGTATCGGTTGCTTACGAACCGGTATAAAAGGGGCCTCCACGTGGGCCACCAGGAGAGCTCAGGGCTAAGGATCTTTGGTACCGGTTGGTAATACGAACCGGTACCAAAGGTTCCCCCCCGGCAGGAATTTGCCCAAATCTCGCCGCGGCGCAGAATTGGCTTTTTAGGGTTTTTGGAGGGGTTTAGGGATATCGGTTTGTTTCATATCGCGTCGATGCACCAGAAACGCGTTTGGGTTTAGGTAGTACATGAAGATCAAGATGATGCATAGCAAGTTGGTGCATATAGTATAACACACATGTTATTGCATAAGATCGCAAATTAAGTAGCACTATGCATGAAGATCGATCTTCATGCATAGTGGTACTCTCCGAGGCGTACTCTATATATGTCTATTACATGTAGCATAGTGGTACTCTTCGAGTCAACTATATATGTAACATGTACATCTTCATTCATAGTGGAACTCGCGAGTGGTGGTATGACGTCCCGAAGGAAAAATCCCGCCAATTCCTCGCCTATTGCTATGAAGCGGTCATCGATTGAGAGCTTGTTCCGCTTTCTTGCCAACTATAAAAGAATAAGATACAAATGAATACATGAAACAACTATTACTGAAACTCAGCACAAGTTATGATAACAAAACAAATTTGTGAAGATTGTTTTTGTACCTCTTTATTTCTTTCATTATTCGTTCTCTCGTTGATAATTCTGCGGATGTACTCGCAAACAAAGAATCCACAGAGATCGGTTCCCGGAGGTTGTTGCGGGCATTTCTTTACAAGAATATAATTCAATCAAACAATAGTCAAGTATGATAATTAAAAGGTGTGTGGACCTAGGTAGTACTACTTACTTTCGCACGCCATCGCAGCTTCGGTGTCCATTCACGGGACGTATCTTCCTTGATGAAAGTTTGCCATACGCTGCTCGACAAAAGAAAATGCATAAAAGAGTCATCAATTAGTTCAAAGCAGGAAATTAACGAAACAAACCGATAAGAATTAAAATTACCTTCTGAACATTAAAAAACAAGACAAGTATAGATCCTTTTTTTTGCTTAGCGAGTCCAAGACTTCAACTTCTCCAATTTCCAAATTGATGACGAGAAGAATAAAGTGAAACCTACGCACGTTTCAATATGTAGTGTCATATACATAATTCATTAGTTAAAATTTTGACATACGGTGAGCAAAATATAATGTGTTATAAGACAGTAAGACTCACTCGAAGTTGTAAGGCCAAAGTATTAGCTTTTTGTCACGTTGTCGCTTCAAAAACCTTAGCAAAGTCTGCGGTGTATCCTTGTTATAGAGGGGATTCTCTATGGTTTTAACATGCATTGTGTGCGGGTCAATGAACCCAATGTCTGTGATATCGTCCCTTTTGCATTCGAGCATCTTCGATCTGCATAATATAGCGCACAAAAGATTATAATCTGCAGACAATGAACGACTTCTCAAATTAAATAAATAAATCACTTACAGACAATAGCAACTGATGATTGATTTGTCGAGGGCCCGGAGATTGTATAACCGAAAGAGTTCGGCGAAGTCAACGTTCACACGATACTCCCGGAAGTAGTGCTCTTCCCTAACTCGCACCATGATAGTCTCGATCCCTTCCTTTGAGGCCTTAAGGTACCACGAATGCAAGTTACGCATACTTGTTGGTACCTTCCCGAGATTCTCGACCAAATCTTTCCCTTGAACAAACCGATATGCTCGTTCGGCTAAGGCGTAATCGGTTGCGTCTTGTCGAGAACTTTGAACGGTCTTCCCGTCAAACACCTTGAGAGGGGCGACCGATTGAACGGGTTGTTGTCCGAGCTGGTAGACACTGTGTATCCCTTTTATCTCCCTGATACCCGATTGAACGGGTTTTGTCGCCTCGATCATCTTGTCATACGACCTTTCAATAGAACGCACATAGTCAGATGGCGGCGATGGTACAGGGTCATATAGATTGTCAACGGTACGCACAACTTTCTCCCGATCTAGTGTCTTCTCGAAAGGTATCTCCGGCACTTTCGGTGCAAAAAATTTCTTCACCTCGGCCTGAACGGCCTCCGCGTTTTCCTCCGGAGTTTTTTCCCAAGGTAACTTCTCGGTAGGCGGCGGTTGTTTCTCCTTTCTAGCTTTCTTCCTAGGCGGCGTACCGTTCCGCTTAACGCGACGCTCGTCTTACGCGGAGGGTCCCTCTCGGGTAGGTGTGGACTTGGCTGCTCACCAGGACTGCCACCGGGAGGAGTCGATGGCATTTGTCTGCTCATGTGTAGGAGTCGGTGGCCTTTGCAAAAGGACGACGTACTTCTTCGGCCATAGGGCGAAACCGTGCTTGACATCGGCCAGTGTCCTCTCATCTTCACCTCTAGGAATATCAAGCTCCACTTTTTCAAAACCCGAAACAACTTCATCCACCCCGACATGAACACAACCAGGTGGAATGGGCATATGATGGTGCATTGCTCCATCTTCACTTGGGTACACATAGCCGACCGCCACCTTAACAGACGCGGTCCTGATTAACATATGTAGCTCGCAATCTGTCTTCTCCGTGACATAATCCACGGGGTAGCTTCCTCCACATCCGTCAAGATGCGAGGAACCGACACCGCTTCTTCGCCGAGATGGGGCAGCATCGGCTTGTGGATCCTGTAGAAACAGCGGCTGATCGGGTGCCCTCCGATTTCTCTCAAGAGCCTCCACCCTAGTTAACAACTCCGTTACAATGTCGGCGTCCTTCTTCTTCTTTCGCGAACGGCTTCTATAAGTGTCGGCGCTGTCCGGCCACGCTTCCTTCATGGTGAGACCCGGGCGAGCTCGTACCCGTCCAACATGTTCGGGGTTCCCCGGAGCGAGTGTCGGCTCGTCATTCTCTCGATCGGGAATGTACTCTCCCTTTCGACCTTGTCAATTGCATCTACAAGCTTCGGTACAATTGCCTCAATTTTTTCCTTCCATTTTCCCTTCGCAACGATCAGCCCTGTCTTTGGTTCCAACCCTGCCCCATGAGCGAACAACCATAACTTGGACCGTTCGGGCCGGTCCCATGTCCGTGGAGTGATTCCATGATCAATCAGTTTATTCTCAAACGCTGTCCACTTCGGAATGGCACTCTTGTAGCCACCGACCCCAAATGATGCGGAAGTTTCTTCTTTGCAGCATTTTCGGTATTTTTCTTCGATCGGGACACAAAAGTAGACGATTGCTTATACTCCTTAAATGCGGCCCGGTGATCTTTTATCTTCACTAGATTATCATCGAATACTTGGATCTTCATTCTTATATTTGTCCCATAAATTTTTCTTGAAGGTCCGGAATTGTATGGCCATCTTCTTCCATGTCCATTCCTTGACTTTATTCTTCCGGCCTTCCGTCATGTCTTCCGGTAGGCTGAACTTTGTCGATAGCGTGTCCCAAAGAAATTTTTTCAACTTGTCGTTGACATAACTAGCACCACTCTCCGGGTTCTTCGGCTTATGCCACTCTTGAATGCTGATCGGTACATGGTCCCTAACAATAACTCCGGATTGACTTGTAAATTTGCGGCAAAACTCCTTGGGCTCCACTGGTTCACCATTATCCTTGAATGCCGTGAGGGCTAACCTGCCCTCGCCCTTTAGCACCCGCGTCGGGCCTCGTTTTGATCTAACAGACTTGCTCGATGATCCAGAAGGCTAAAAGAAAAAATTATTCGTTAATAAGTGCAATAATAATAAATGAATGCATCTAGGGATGAACATATAGACTAATTGATACATAGATATACACCTCGCCGGAGTTTGTGATGGACACTTCGTTGTCTCTTCTAATTTGTTCAGACTAAAGTCCCTCGCCGAAATCATTCAGAAAGTCTTGGAAATCATTGTCATCTCCATCGTCGGGTTCCGGACCACGGGCACTCTCATAGATCAATTGCTGCACCGCTTCTTCCCCCTCCTCATCTCGGACGAAGGTGCCGTCCTCCATACCTCAATGTCACTGCAAAATTAAGAAAGCAATTGTATTTCATTCCTCATGTAATGATCATATAACAGATTTCTAGATGAATAACAAATTGAAATGAAGAAAGCAAGAAAACCCTAACAGATTTCTCGACCCTAACCCTAACACTCGGCGCTCCTCCTCTCGCTCTTCTCTCTATGTCGCGGCGGCACCGCCACGGACTCGGCACCGCTACAGACCCTAACCCTAACACTCGGCGCTCCTCCTCTCGCTCTTCTCTCTATGTCGCGGCGGTTTGTGAATATTCCAAAATTTGGGGAAATCTAAAATTTGTTTCAAAGTTGCCACTTTGCATGCTTATATTAAGAGTTTGACTTTGAATCAGCAAGGTTGACTTTAACCAAGTTGTTCACTTTTATGAGTACTATTGATCTGGGCAAAAAGATTAGCAAGTTTAGTTTAGAAATAGTTAACCAAAGGGGCTCAAAGTAGGCATCATATTATTTTTGGCAGATTTGACCATTAGCATATGTCACTTAGGTTTTTTCACTTTCTTCCCTTTTTCTTTGATTTTCTTTGACCCAAATGGTGTTGTCTTGTGTTGAAATGGTATAGGGTTGTGTTTTAATAATTCAAACCAAGAAAGTATGGCCTTTGCTCAAATTTGCAAATTGGCCATACACTCACATATACCCAAATGTTGTTGTCTTGTGTTGAAATGGTATAGAGCATGGCAGCGGCACGGCAGCGACAGGGCAGCGGCACGGCAGGGCATGGCAGGGCAGCGGCACGGCGCACGGGCAGGGCAGCGGCAGGGGCAGGGCACGGCAGGGCAGCTGCACGGCTCACGGGCAGGGCAGCGGCACGGCAGCGGCAGGGGCAGGGCACGGCAGGGCACGGGCAGGGCACGGCAGCGGCAGCGGCAGGGGCATGGGCGTGGGCGTCTGCGGCATTTCGTCGAACACCCTAAGGGTGGTGTCGACGAAGCCGCAGAGTGCGGCTTGGCGTCGTCGGCGTGGGCGTCTGCGAGCGTCGGGGAACGGCGGGGCGTGGTGAGGCGACGTCGGGGCACGGCGGGGCGTGGTGAGGCGACGTCGGCGGCGCCGCCGGACAGTGCGAGCGCGCGTGCGAGCGGGGGAGGGAAGAAGGCCGGGGAGGGAGCGGCGGACTTACCTGCGGGGCGCGGCGACGGCGACCGCGTGGTTGCTGACGGCGGCGCGGCGTGGCTCGGATGGCGGCGTGGCGTGGCTCGGATGGCGGCGCGGCGTGGGTGCGGACGGCGGTGCGGCGTGGGTGCGAACGGCGGCACGGCAGCGTCGAGCGGGGGATTTGTGAAATTGGGGAAGTTTTTCGTCGCGCGCCTAAGTGAAAACGAGGGGAGGGACCTTTGGTACCGGTTGGTGCCACCAACCGGTACGAAAGACCTTTCGTACCGGTTGGTGGCACCAACCGGTACCAAATGTTTTTTTTGTTTTTGTTTTTCTTTTTATGTTATCTTTTCTTTTGCTGTTTCTTTTCTATTTCTTTTTTTCTTTTCTGTTTCTTTTTTACTTTTCTGTTTCTTTTTACTTTTCTGTTTCTTTTTCTTTTATTTTCTATTTCTTTTCTTTTTATTATTTTCTATTGCTTTTCTATTTCTTTTCTTTTCTATTTCTTTTCTTTCCTTTTCTTTTCTATTTCTTTTTTTCTTTTCTGTTTCTTTTTTACTTTTCTGTTTCTTTTTACTTTTCTGTTTCTTTTTCTTTTATTTTCTATTTCTTTTATTTTTATTATTTTCTATTGCTTTTCTTTTCTTTTTCTTTTCTATTTCTTTTCTTTCCTTTTCTTTTCTATTTCTTTTTTTCTTTTCTGTTTCTTTTTTACTTTTCTGTTTCTTTTTTACTTTTCTATTTCTATTTCTTTTTCTTTTCTTTTCTATTTCTTTTCTTTTTATTATTTTCTATTGCTTTTCTTTTACTTTTCTATTTCTTTTCTTTCCTTTTCTTTTATATTTCTTTTATATTTGTTTTCTTTACTCCCGCCACGACATCGTCCGCGCGGGAAAATTTCCCGCCATGACGCCGCGCGGGAAACTTTCCCGCCACGACATCGTCCGCGCGGGAAACTTTCCCGCCACGACGCCGCGCGTGGGAGAAAAAAGGCGAGAAAGAAAGGGCGGGAATAAATTTTTATTACGATTGAACTCGAATTAAAATTACATAGCTCAACTGAAAATTAAGATACATGGCCAGATTTGACTGTTGGAGTCATTCAGTCATACTCGTGCCTAGCCCTATAGTACTCGCCACTGTAGTCGTCGTAGTCGCCGTCATCATCGTCGCTGGCATCGGGGTCGCGGTAGTCGAACCTCGGCGGGAGAGCACGCGTGGGCTGGGACTGAGGGTAGCGCAGGCGGGGGCCACGGTAGGCCATGACGCCCTGGAGAGTCCGGCCGCGCCACCACAGCCGACGGCCGGCCTCGTTGAAGTTCGAAGGAGGCGGGCCGCCCTCCTCGTGCCTGGCAAGCGCCCTCTCACGCCGATTGATGAAGAAGCTTTCCCAAGTCGGGCTGTAGTCGGGATGCCACTCGGGATTCCTCCGCTGCTCTGGCGTGAGCTCGAAGTAGTAGTGGTTCGTGATGGCCATCTCGCGCGCCACACCTAGAGGGACTGGAGGGACCGGTACGCCTCCGACGCTTAGCAACCAGCCGGTCGGGACGCGGTAGCCCGGCGGGCAGGGGTAGTTCGAGGCGCAAAGCGCCTCCGCCTCCCGGGGGTTAGAGATGCGATGGAAGCCATGGGAGAGAATGATGAGGTTTGCGAGATATGAGTCTAGATGTGATATGTAAATGGTGGCCAAGCCTACATATATATAGTGAAAAAATGGCGGGAAGACAGAGGCGGGAACCGGTGGAAAGCGCGGGAAGAAAATAGGCGGGAAGACAGATCGAGGCAAACCTTTAGTACCGGTTGGTGGGTGCAACCGGTACTAAAGGCTGTCGGCAGGATAAGGACGCCCTGCTCGATGAGATATAGTATGTAGCGCACGACGCCTGTCGGTGGGATAAGGACGCGTGGGTAACCTTTAGTACCGGTTGGTGGGTGCAACCGGTACTAAAGCGCTGTCGGTAGGATAAGGACGCTGTGGGTAACCTTTAGTACCGGTTCGTGTCTGCAACCGGTACTAAAGCTGTCGGCAGGATAAGGACGCTCTGCCTATAAAAGGAGCATCGATAGACCATGGGAAGCAGCTCAACAAGCCAACATGGATGGAGAGTTTCATCACCATGGATGGAGGAAAGGGTTGGGAAATCTCCCGTGGCGGAACTTGTCGAAGATGCCCTTGGTGCACACGCCCTATGGCATCTTCGGAAGTTCCGCCTCGGAATTTTTTTCCTGCAAGCCCGTGGAAGACTCCATCTCCTCTAACAATGTTGCGGAAAGGGTTGGGAAATCTCCCGTGGCGGAACTTCTCGAATATGCCCTTGGTGCACATGCCCTATATATGGCATATTCGGAAGTTCCGCCTCGGAAAAATTTCCCTGCAAGCCCGTGACTTAACTAGTAAAACAAGCCAACCATCTCCATTGTTAATATCTTACATACAGTAACATCATTACACAAAAGTGATTTCCATATTGAGATACACAAGTTATGATCCCTATATGTAGCTAGCTAGTCTTCTGAGTTTTCTTCGCTCGTTTCCCTTTCTTCTTACTGCGACGCAACCATGGACAATCTTCATTGTTTAAGATGATGCTTGGGTCAATTTTTACCTTGAAGGGTGGAATATCGTCAAACTTATTATAATCTTCTGACATGTCTGTCTTGTCCTCTACTCCCACGATGTTTCTTTTTCCTGAAAGAACTATGTGCCGCTTTGGCTCATCGTATGATGTGTCCTCTTGCCTTTCTTTTCTTTTTTTCGGTTTGCTAGACATATCCTTCACATAAAAAACCTGAGCCACTTCACCGACTAGGACGAATGGTTCGGTGTCGTACCCAAGATTCTTGAAATCCACTCGTAGTCATTCCGTACTGCGGGTCTACTGCATACCCGTCTTTCAGGTTGAACCATTTACACCGGAACAAAGGGACCTTGAAATTAGGTCCATAGTCAAGTTCCCATATCTCCTCTATGTACCCATAATATGTGACCTTGTTCCCATTGCCATCTTCTCGCATCAAAGCGGACACCACTGTTTTGGTTGGTGCTCTTTTTGTCTTGGGCGAAAGTGTAAAATGTGTTCCCATTAATCTCGTACCCTTGAAAAGTCGATATAGTAGAAGATGGTTGCTTGGCCAACAAGTACAGCTGCTCGTCATCGGTGACATTCATGAGACGTGTTTGCAACCAACCGCCGAAAGTCTTCATGTGTTCTCCATCAATCCAATCTTCACGTTGCTCCGAGTATTTAGAGCGTAAGATCTCCTTGTGTTCCTCTTTGTACGGAGCCACCAAGATGGAATTAAGTAGAACTGTGTAGTGTGCTTGAGTGAAAGAATGTCCGTCCATACACGTTGCTGATTTCTTTCCTAGCGTGCCTTTTCCACGCAGTCTCCCCTCATAGCGCGATTCAGGAACACCGATCGGCTTAAGGTCGGGAATAAAGTCAACACAAAACTCAATGACCTCCTCTGTTCCATAGCCCTTGGAGATGCTTCCTTCGGCCTAGCACGGTTATGAACGTACTTCTTTAAGACTCCCATGAATCTCTCAAAGGGGAACATGTTGTGTAGAAATACAGGACCGAGAACGCCAATCTCTTCGACCGGGTGAACTAGGAGATGTGTCATAATATTGAAGAAGGATGGTGGGAACACCAACTCGAAGCTGACTAGACATTGGACCACATCCTTCACGTAAATTTTGTAGAGTAAGTGGATTGATCACCTTCCGAGAAATTGCATTGAGGAACGCACATAGCTTCACAATGGGTACTCGAACATTTTCCGGCAGAAGCCCCTCAATGCAACCGGAAGTAATTGTGTCATAATCACGTGGCGGTCATGAGACTTTAGGTTTTGAAACTTTTTCTCCGACATGTTTATTATTCCCTTTATATTCGACGAGAAGCCGGACGGGACCTTGATGCTACTCGGGACTTCAAAAAGATCTCCTTCTCCTCTTTGGTAAGAGCATAGCTGGCGGGACCTTGATACTTCTCTGGATTCGGGTTGTTTCCTTCGTGGATACTTTGCTGGTCCTGCCGTGCATCCGGTGTATCTTTTGTCTTCCCATACACGCCCAAGAAGTTTAGCGAGGTTCACGCAAAGATTTTTCGTCACGTGCATCACGTCGATTGCAGAGTGAACCACTAAGAATTTCCAGTAGGGTAGCTCCCAAAATATCGACTTCTTCTTCCACATGGGTACGTGTCCGTCAACATCATGCGGAATAGATTGTCCGCCGGGACCCTTTCCAAAGATCACTTTTAAATCCTTGACCATATCATATATAACTTCCCCATTAGGGCGGGTAGGCTTCGTTCGGTTATCTCGCCTCACCTCCGAAATGCTTTCCTCTCTTTCTTACGTGATGTTGTTTTGGAAGAAATCGACGATGCCCCGTGTACACATTCTTGTTTCCCAAATAATTACTATCGAGTCTCACCTAAACAAGTGTGTGCATGCATTGTATCCCTTGTTTGACTGCCCTGAAATGTTACCAAGAGCAGGCCAATCATTGATGGTTACAAATAACAACGCTCGTAGGTTAAATTCCTTTTGTTCGTGCTCATCCCACACGGGTACACCTTCGTCACGCCACAACTCTAAAAGTTCTTCAACCAATGGCCTCGGGTACACATCAATGTCGTTGCCGGGTTGCTTCGGGCCCTGGATGAGCACCGGCATCATAATGAACTTCCGCTTCATGCACAACCAAGGAGGAAGGTTATAGATACATAGAGTCACCGGCTAGGTGCTATGACTGGAGCTCGCTCCCCGAAAGGATTAAAGCCATCTGTACTTAGACCAAATCTTAAGTTCCTTGCGTCATCTGAAAATGACTTGAACTCTCTGTCGATTTTTCTCCACCGCGACCCGTCAGCGGGGTGTCTCAGCATCACATCTTTCTTACGGTCCTCTTTGTGCCATCGCAACAACTTGGCATGCTCTTTGTTCCGGAACAAACGTTTCAACCGTGGTATTATAGGAGCATACCACATCACCTTCGCAGGAACCCTCTTCCCGGGGGTGGACTCACCCTCAACATCGCCAGGGTCATCTCGCCTGATCTTATACCTCAATGCACTACATACCGGGCATGCATTCAAATTCTCGTACTCCCCGCGGTAGAGGATGCAATCATTGATGCATGCATGTATCTTCGCACCTCTAATCCTAGAGGGCAGACAACCTTCTTTGCTTCGTACATGCTAGAGGGCAACACGTTCTCCCCTGGAAGCATCTTCTTTATTATTTTCAGCAACTTTTCAAATCCCTTGTCAGAAGTACCATTCTCTGCCTTCCATTGCAGCAATTCCAGCGTGGTACCCAGCTTTTTCTGACCATTTTCGCAATTTGGGTACAACAGTTTGTTGTGATCCTCTAACATTTTCTCCAACTTCAACCTCTCCTTTTCATTTCCGCAGTTCATCTTCGCATCAAGAATGGCCCGACCCAAATCGTCATCCGGGTCATCAAAAATCGGCTCATCGAAAATGAGCTCTTCTTCAGCTTCGTCTTCCCCCATTCTACTACCACCGTCTTCGGTGAATAAGGGATAGTTGTCACTATCCTCTTCTTCTTCGTTGTCTTCCAATATAACCCCTCTTTCTCCGTGCTTGGTCCAACAATTATAGCTGGGCATGAAACCATTCTCCAGCGGGTGGACGTGAAGGGTCTTCGAGGTAGAGTAATCCTTCATATTCTTACAGGAACTACATGGACAATACATGAAACCATTCGACCGCCTGTTTGCCTCAGCCACGTTGAGAAAATAATGCATGCCAGTAATGAACTCGGGATGGCACCGGTCACCGTACATCCATTGTCGACTCATCTGCATTTTATATGTATATCAAAAATCATTAAGTACACAACATCATGGATATATGAGTGACCAACTTAATTAATATTCAAGTTCATCACATAAAACTAATTGTTTTTTATAAAAGAAGAGGGGCTCACCGAGGTGGTACCGTGCCGGCTAGGGGACGACGCTGGCGATCGACAGCGGTAAGGACGGGGATGATACTAATTAAAACCTACAAAACATACCATAATTTCAGCTCAAATTGCATATAAAAAAATAAAATCACTAACTTAGGCATTTAATCGAACACCTTGCTTGCACTACAAAAATAGTACGAGTTAAAACTACCAAAGAACTGAGCTAAATTAGGAACGCCGAAGGAAGGATGATATTGCTAACCCTTGGATAGATGTATGCCGTTAATCTTGTTAAAATGGTGGAGAAAAATAAAGATTATTGGAGTGTGAGAGGTGGAGAATATTTGGAAATGTGAGAGGAGAAGTGAGAATGAGATATGCAGGGAGCTCGGGCGGCTGCCGCGCGCTCGATATAGGCACGGACCCTTTAGTACCGGTTCCTTACACGAACCGGTACTAAAGGTGCAACCCTGGCCCCACCACCGCATCGGAAATTGGGCTGAAACCCTTTAATACCGGTTCCTATTACGAACCGGTATTAAAGGTCCATAACGAACCGGTATTGATGTCCCACGCACGGAACCGGTATTAATGCCCCCTTTAGTACCGGTTCGTAAGGGAACCGGTACTAAAGGCTTAGATGGATGAGAGGTTTTCTACTAGTGATTGCACCACGTAGCTGATCCTCGACTGACCTCTGCAGCTAGCTCTGGCTCTCAATCATGGCACCTGGGGCAAGTCCTAGCTAGTGCCGGCCGGCGAAATCAAGCCGATAATGCAAGTAGTGCGATGGGACCGTTACTGGGATATAGCTCTAGCTCTTCACCGCCCAATCGACCAGCTAGGGTTTGGGCCATCCTCGCTGGCTCGCTGCCTACTCGTCGTCGTCCACGGCCAGGTTGACGAACTCTGGCGTAGCCCATGGATAGGGCCAGGGCACCACAGACGTCGGAGATGCGGGCGCTGGCGCAGCAGTAGTGGATTCACGCAGCTGGACGGCGAGGCCTTGCCACTCGGCTATGGCCTCCAGCTTCGATGCGGCAATGCCCAACTTAAGGGCCTCGTCGTCATCTAGCTCGCATGGCTGGTAAGGGAGCTCTGCATCGATGCTCCCTCGCGAGGAGGCTGAGGTAGTCGAGGGTGTCGTGTCATGCGTTACAACACACTTGACAATTAGCGACGGAATTGGCCTGACGTTTGGCAGATCCATCAGCAAATGTTCTACACCATGAAAGATTCATGTTTCCAGGTCACATATCTGCCTTTGTTCCGCTCAGACTTGGAAAAAAACAAAGGAAGACCCCTCAACGTCAATGATTGTCTAAATTTCCCCGTCCGACCATGGGAGCCCCGAACACCCGCACCTCGCTAGGGAAGAGTCACAAGATTTGGGCTTTAGGTTGATCAACACATATGGACCCACCCACTGTCCACTGTGCGTATCTGTTTACATACTTTTCTATCTGGTGCGTCACGTTCTCAAACATGGACCCACAACTAGTTGCACAAGAGTCCAAGACCTATCACTAAAGGGGGCACATGTCAGGTGGAGTAATGACTATGCACACTTATACTGGACCTGCCACAATCAGGCCCGCCTATCAGATACCGACACATGTCTGAGGGTGGCTGCTCGGACCACCTGTCAGATAGAGAAGTGGCCCATTATTGTCACTGTGCCCTACCTTGGCCTACATGTCAGTTGCGGAACCAACCTTTTTGCACACATGCGCTTTCACATGTCTACTAGCCGATCTGGTCGAGAGCTATCAACCCTGCATGTCACTGTTGGTACAACTTGATGTACTATCGACTCCAGTTTAGTTGGTTATCTACAGAATATTAACCAACTCATTCACTTCAGCCGAGCTAGTTATGAAGGATTATTAAGTGGTTCACATACCAAAGTATTAAGATTAATACATCATCGTACTCTCCCTATCGTCACTACGTTTCGCAAGAAACAGCAGATTACCACTAAGCTGACCTCATTACCTTTATAAATCATCGAGGGTTTTGGTACCTGACAAGTGCTACATTGAGGTAGGATATAGATATACAATCATATAAATCTTTAAATGAAAATTGATCACCAGTGCCCATATAAAAGTTAGATGAATATGATGCTACGAGGCTAGGCGTCAGCCTTCAGTCCGTGAGGACTAATCACTCATGATAAGATCAACAATCATAAACATTGTAAATAAAATTTTAAGATCAATATAAAATAGTCATACAATGCCACCAATTGTGATGAGATCAAGGGTACAAGTAGAATCTATGGCTAAAGAGATGGGGGAAGATGGAGATGGTGATGAAGATGACGGTGTGTTGTGTTTCTTCTGGTTCTGCTCTCTCGTCTCAATTGGTGGTGTCTATGATGCCCATTATATATAGGCTCCTTTATGGAAGTTGTTCCGTTTGACGAGGGGAAGGCGGTGGCACATGGTACGAGCACGCCGTACATGCGGGCTGCAGTCGTACCAGAGCTAGCCAAACTCTCTAATGCTTCTTTTCTTGGCCTCTTTAACTTGGTAAATTTGGCAACTTGGAAATCTTCATTAAGTGCTCTTGATTTTGTCCATAAAATTTCCATATCTGCACACGGAGAAATAAAAGAGAGGATTTGCACATCTTTGCAATAATTAGTGATTAGTGGCAAGCTGAGAGAGATATTTCATCAAATACCTGACTAATATCAAATTTAAACATAGATAAAGATGGTTATTTTTCACATCTATCAATTGATGTCATGCCGCGCGAAGGAGGCGAATAGGTGAACAATACACTAGGGCCGCACGCTGCTCTCCATCGAAAATTCGTGATTGCATCCTTAGGGCATCTCTAGCAGGCTAACGCAAAATAGATGCTAAAAGTGACCGCGTGCGTCTGTTTGCGTCGGGACGTGGACGCCAAATTTGTCTTCGGGCCACAATTGACCGTTTGCATCGCGGGTGTCCCCAGCAGGCCAACGCATTTCTCATTTTGTAGGCATTTTTTTCACTGATAGATAAACACATATTACATATGTTTTGAGACATATATAAATTTGAAAAGTGTAAAATGAGGAAATCTAATAAGTAGTTGTGTTGGCTTTCGCCTTCTTCGCTGCCAAGAAAGAACACTCAGTCACCCAAACTAGGAAACTAAGTGCATTTGCCTTCTTCGCGGTGATGGAAGAACATCGAGAAACCTAACCTAGTGGCTTTAATTGGCACACACCATCTTCGCTACAAAGAAAGAACACCTTGTAACCTACAGTTGCCCGTAGTTGTCATCGCTAGAGTCGTCGCCGTGGTAGTGCATGCGACAGGATGAGTCGTCGAACACCCTGATGGTCATGTCGCCACCGCTTTCGTATAGGCAGTGGAGGAGACACCCGATCAACCTCGAGGCTGTGGGCGTGGGATAACTCCTCAAAACCAATGTCGAGGTACATCTTGTCTTGCATGTTGAATAGGACATCGATGGGCCACTAGCAAAAACCGCATTTGACTTCCCACAGGTTCAGGGCCACCAGCTCTCGGCCAGCGAGAAACTCCGCAAACTTGTCTGAGAGTTTCTTTCTGCCAAACAGGTCCTTCGTGGTGTGGATGACGAACTCGAAGTAACTGTCGTGCTTGCACTCCGGTGACGGTGAGCGGGCAAATGACGACAGCGGGGCAGGCGGTGCAGATCCAGCATGGTCGTCCCTGCCCCTGCCACGGTGGCTGCATCCGCAACCTCGCCCTTAGGACCAGCCATGGAGCTCGTGGGGATAATGTGGATAGAGATAAAGTGGGTGGTGGTCCTAGATTTGGGGATTCGAGAGGTGGCTAGGGTTGTGTGAAGGGGGTGGATGCGCCAAGGCTCCAATTTATACGGCGAAGGCAGCTGACGGGGCGGTGAATTAAGCACATTAAGGCTGGCACACATGGCAATGCCTAGGGAACCTGCATCATTGCGACTGGGCGCAATTAATTTCGAAGGCAGAACGCCAAAGCGATGCCGCCCCTGAAGCAGATGGGGATGCTGCTAGGTGGGCCAGAGGAAGACTGGAGCGATCATGCGGTGTAACCGCGCAATGTCCACATAGACACATCCGCGACACAAATTTGAGCCTCGCATGCATCTACGCGGACAGCCCAGTTAGTTTGCATCAACCCATTGGGCTAGAGGTAAACCCATTTTTCGACGGCGTAGACACAATGGTCACATTAACATTCATTTGCGTCGGGACACTAGAGATTGCCTTTTAACTAGCTACCAACACGCTCCAGCGCGGTCACCCCATTAGCGCATAGTCTGTCCGGTTTTTGCGAGTTTGTTCGGTTTTCTAGTTTTTGCTTGGTTATGTTCGGTTTTACTAGTTTTGTTGATTTCGAAATTTGTTCAGCTTTGTTTTTTTGTTCTGACCTAAAAAATGTTCATATTATAAAATTGTTCAAATTTGAAATTTGTTTAATTTTGGATTTTTTTCAAATTTGAAATTTGTTGAAATTTGAATTTAGTTTTATTGTTAATTTTTTTGCTTTAAAAATTGTTTGGTTTTGAATTTGTTCGATTTTGAATTTTGTTCCGTTTTGTTTAGATTTCGAAATCTAAACTGAAGGAAAAATAGTACCTTTATTGGGTCACTTTCGGAGCGGCCCGGAAGGAAGAACCTTAAGCGGTGCAGTGCTTCGCCACTTAATGCAAGGAACATCTATCCATCGCTTATTAGCGGAACATTCTTGGGATTCTCTCTGTTTCCTTTTTCTTTTTCTACTATTTTCGGAAAATATGTAGATTTAAAAACTTTTAGATTTGAGAAAGTGTACAGATTGAAAAAATGTTCAAAAAATTGTTAAATTTGGAAAATTCCAAATTTGAGGATCACTTGGATTCGAAATTTGCTCACATTTAAAATTTGCTTAACTTTGAAATTTGCTCTAATTTAAAAAAGATAAATAAAAAATAAATAGAAAAACAAAAACCGACAGAAACCCGAAGGAACCGGCGAAGAACCATAAGAAAAAAGGAAAAAAGAAAGAAAAAACCCGAACCGAAAAGTTCTAGAAACTTCCAAAAACCGATAAAGACTAGGACACGATCGAAAGGGCCGCGGCCCAGCGTGTGACAAGGTATTAACTTCGACAAGGCGTGATACTGTGACGGAAAATCCACGACTTCGAACTCCAGCTTCTCTATCCTGTAATTTTCTCGGGTTCCGAACTGAACGTCGAGATTGATCTTCCCCAATGGATAACTTGGCTTCTCTGGCGTAATTCCATGAAAACGCGTATCAGTTGGCTTCAAATTTGCTAGGGAGATGTTCATCTTCCTTAGCGTATCAGCGTACATAAGGTTTAGGCTGCTGCCGCTGTCTATGAATACTCGCGATAAGTCGAATCCCGCGATTACTGCTGGTAAGATAAGTGCTGACTGCCCTGGTCGAGGAACTTGCTGCGGATGGTCCGCTATCGTGAAGCCAATATCCTGCCCTGACCAATTGAGGTACTCAACCGTTGGTGGAGGCATTTTCTCTGCCATAAACACCTGTCGCGAGATTACTTTCTGAGCTCTATTAGATGGCCTGCCTTTTTGAATCATCGAGACCGCTCCGTGAGAGTTGGGATCAACGTAAGGTGGTGGTGCTGGTGCTGCCGCTATTCTGAGCTGATGTCGATTTTCGTCCGTAATTGCGGGAGGAGGTGGCAAGTGAATCTCACTCCTGGGCCCTTGCGGATTTCTATTTGTCGCCTGGGCATTGGCGTGCCCTGCCCACCTTAGCATTGCCTGAAAATTTCGGCAATCCTTTTGCAGGTGTCCTGACTGTCTCTTTCCATTGTTGTCGACATAGAAGTGCATTTGGCATGGCCCGTTCATCATCTCCTCAGGGGACACAAAAGGTCTCTGAAACCTAGGTCCATTATTTGGCCTATTATTTCGGGAATCATCTCTATTGTCGCCTCGCTGCTCGTTGCTCCTTTGATAATCATCTCTATTGTTTCCTCCAGCACTTGCTCGAAATCCAGCCGAGATTTGGCCAGGTGCATCATAACTCGCAAATTGTCGAGAAAATCGTCGTCTATTTTGAAAATTTCGACCGCGGTCCTCCTCTGGTGACCTATGTCGTTTATTATGCACAGCATCCTCGCCATCTGCCCATCTGTTTGCTATTTCCATTAATGCTGATACTGTCCTTGGATTGGTTCTTCCCAAGTCCTCCACAAAATCGCCTCGTCGAACTCCTGCTACGAACGCATCTATCGCTCTCTCGTCAGATATATTCTCTGCCGAGTTTTTAATGATGTTCCACCTTTGAATGTACTTCCTCATTGATTCATCATGCTTTTGTCGACATGATCTCAATTCTTCTAGTGTCGCTGGCTTTTTGCAGGTTGATCGGAAGTTCTTGACAAACACATCCTCAAAGCTATCCCAGCTATCGATAGAACCTGGAGGAAGCTTTTTTATCCAAGATCTTGCGGCTCCATTCAGGTGTATCTGAATGCTCTGCATGGCTGTTGCTCTAGTCCCACCTATCAGCTTTACCGTCTCGAGGTAATCGACTAGCCAATCCTCGGGATCTTGTAGGCCATCAAATTTCTTGAAACTATCGGGTAACTTGAATCCTGAGGGGACTCGAGTTTTCCGGACCCGTCGCGTAAAACACGGGAGTCCACACATATCTTCTTCAGCGAGTTCTGGTGACTGCCGATGTTCTCTTCTGCCTTGTCGTGCTCTATCTACCCTGGTCTGCGCCGCCGTATCTCTGACTCCACTTGGTGCCGGTGGATTTTGCACTACTGCAGTAGGTCTCGGGCTATTTTGTCTTGCAGCTCCTTCGGGAGGTGTGGCTGCAAATGCTGCTCCCATGGCTCCACATCCTGCCATGGCCATGTTATACAGCGCTTCTCTCGGGTCCCCAGGAGGTGGCCTGGACGCTAAGATGAAAGCTTGTGTTGCCATGTATCCTGCTTCTGGTGTTTTTGGGATGATATTCCCCCTTGTATCGATTGACATAAAAGACATATCGAGGTTTTGAATTAGAGTCTCTCTTTCAGCCTCAGGTATATTTTGCAGCCGAGATCTTGCCCTCCTTCGAGCTTCTCTGTGGCTATCTCCCGAAGTTCCTGATTGTCGACTTAACTCCGCTCTTCGCCTGCTTGATGCTGAGGCTGCCTCTTTTCTTCTGTTCAGGTCAGCTGTTTGTTTTTCTAATTCCCTTCCAGCTCGAGCGAGCCTATATTGGTAGGCCTGTAATTCTTCGACCGTAGAGGTTGTCTCCATTGGTTCAGAACCATCCATAGCTCTTGCTGCTCTATCCCATGCTGCTTGTGGAAGTTGGACTCTAACACGTGGTGTAGGCCCGACATATTTAGTGCCCAAACCTCGCCTTAGGTCAGAAGGATCGACATATGGATTTCCCAAGTCGTCGAAAGCCTCTGATGTTTCCTCCTGATCGCGACTTGCTTCTCCGATGGCGCAGATCTGATGATATTTTGAGTACCGAACTTTGCTTGGTTTGGTGACACCATCATAAAGATTGGTGAAGACCTTTCCAATAGAGATGGACTTGTCGATGAAGTCGAGGCTGTCGGTGTCGCTTGAGTCATCGCTTATATAGGAGTCCGCGGATGACTCAAAGGATATGTCGCTGAAGATCTTGGCGAGTTTCTCGCTTGCCTTGGTGCTGATGAAGCGTGGCGATGAAGTCTCCTCATCGCCTGACTCGATGGATGATGATGAGCTTGAAAAATCGGGATCGACCGCCGATAATCCCGATGAGATCGGAACTTCGAGACGATACGTTCCTTCTTTCTCGACGCGAAAGTGGAACTTTCCGAACGCCATCTCCATGGGCTCCTCCAAATACGCATATGCATCCAAACGGGAGTGCGGGTGAGGAACAAAATCAACGAGACCAGTTTCTATCTGTTTACCTCTGTCCATGATGTTGCTTGCTATCGATGAAGTCGACGATCTTGAACGTGCCATCGAGATCAGCTCCTTGTCGCCTCTAGACCCCACGGTCGGCGCCAATTGACAAGGTATTAACTTGTCAATGCCTACAAGTAGTAGACTAGGGTTTCGTTGGATGTAGAGGGCAAGTAGATCTCGAAGGTTTCAGCCGAAAAGTACTCGACGATGTAAAAGTTAGGGTTTGAGAGACAATGATTCGATCCTTTCTTTGTCCCTCGACTCCCCCTTATATAGGAGGTGGAGCCGAGGGATTCGTGATTCACAAGTTTACAGAGTCCGGGGGGGGGGGGGGGGGGGTTTCTAACCATTCCCGCAAGATTACAAATAATGCCTCCTATTACAACTCTAGCTTTCCTTAATAATATCTTGGGATTCCGAATCTTCTTATCCTTTGGGTTGTGGGCCTTCAGTAAACCCCGGGTACCTTCTTCGGCAGGCCTATTGGGGGTGCCTATGTCAGCATGTGGGGCGTATTCGCCCCCCACTGCATTAAATAGAGTCCGTCCTTAATGCGGAGGACAGGCGATCCGGCGAGGCCCTTTGCTGATGGCCAGAAGCTGAATCTCACCGGCTTATCTCCTCTTCCGCTTACACAAATTCTCTTCTTTCTTATTATTACTTCCTACATAATTACTTCTTCCGTCTACAAATAATTATAAATGCGAGTTTTTCAAGACATATTATCAAGGGAGTGAAAATTGCATGGGAAGATGCAAACCAACAACATCTCTTTCATTTAATTCTTTCACCTCCAATAAGTTAAATGCATGTAGAAAATGAAGATAAATGTGCTGAAAATATTACTGGGTTTGATTTCCGTGTGTGATAAGAGAGAATAAAATTTTGCTACTTTAACTGCATTAGAAACATTAGAAAGATAGAGGTGTACTCTTTTATAGATAAAGTTTAGAGTTAAACGTCCACCTATTTAAAAAAGGAGGGAGTAAGTGTTTTTCTATACAAAACGTGATATTCAAATTGGAAAT